>NC_044550.1:95241005-95551838 GCF_007565055.1 Rhinopithecus roxellana
ATCATCCTCTCTGATTGCATCTTCTGCACTAAGATGTGAAGATATGAAGATTTCACTTGTCTCCTGTTCCTACTTCCCACTCTTCCATCAAATCTCAGACTTCATCACAGGAGGGTATTTTTCTGGGAAGGTAGCCCTAAGTTTTTTTATTTACTTATTTATTTTATTTTATTGTTTTATTTTTTTTGAGATTGAGTCCCACTCTATTGCCCAGGCTGGAGTGCAGTGGCCCAATCTCGGCTCACTGCAACCTCCGCCTCCCCTGTCCAAGTGATTCTCCTGCCTCAGCCTCTCGAGTAGCTGGGATTACAGGGATGCACCACCATGCCCGGCTAATTTTTTGTATTTTTAGTAGAGATGGGGTTTCGCCACGTTGGCCAGGCTCGTCTTGAACTCCCGACCTCAGCTGATCCTCGAGTCTTGGCCTCCCAAAGTGCGTGAACCACCGCGCCTGGCCAAGTAGCCCTAAGTTTTAAACAGAAAAGTGCACCGGCCGGGCGCGGTGGCTCACGCCTGTAATCCCAGCACTTTGGGTGGCCGAGGCAGGCGGATCACGACGTCAGAAGATGGAGACCACCCTGGCTAACACGGTGAAACCCCGTCTCTACTAAAAAATAGAGAAAATTAGCCAGGCGCGGTGGCGGGCGCCTGTAGTGTCAGCTACTCGGGAAGCTGAGGCAGGAGAATGGCCTGAACCCGGGAGGCGGAGCTTGCAGTGAGCCGAGATCGCGCCTGGGTGACAGTGAGACTCCGTCTCGAAAAAAAAAAAAAAAAAAAAAAAAAAAACTGCTATGCCAATTCTATGGTTTCTTCTGCAAATATTAGCCTCTTTCAGTGTCTTATTTACCAAGTTATAAGACTTAAGAGGCTCCTCACAATTACTAATCTTTCAACCTTGAAGATTTTACCCTCAAGTTCGTCCAACAAACTCATACTCGTCCCTTAAAATCTACTTTAAATATCAGTTCCTCAGGAGAGACCTTGGTGAGTCTGAGTTGGTAGGGTGGGGCCTAATTTCCAGGGTGGTAACTACGCAGCCTCTCAACCAGAGACGTAAACTGATCCAAAGAGCTGATTATTCCTCTTGCACGTTAAAACTAACCACCCTGGCCGGGCGTGGTGGCTCACAGCGAGGCAGGCGGATCGCCTGAGCACGAGTTCGAGACCAGCCGGGGCAACATGGCGAAACCCAGCCTCCACCAAAGAAATACAAAAATCAGCCGGGCGTGGTGGCGCGCGCCTGTAAGGTGGGAGGATCGCTTGAGCCTGGATGGTCGAGACTATAGTGAGCCGAGACCGCACCAGACCCTGTCTCAGAAAAAAAAAAAAAAAAAAAAGTTGCTCATAGGAATGAAAAATCTGAAAAGATGGCCATTGTGATTTAAATGACCCGCTGAAGCCATCAGGGCCCCCAGGACGGAGGGAGCCGCCACAGGCTCTCCTCAGAATCTTCCCCTCTCCCTGCACCCTGGGGCATTGAGCATGCTCAGGCCCTTCCCGCCCACTTCCGATGGAGCAGCCAACCACCGCGCCGGTCAATTGTGCACCCGAAACTCGAAAACCAAGGCGCCCATGGTTGTGTGGGGGTTCCATTTTGCGTCCCGCGGGGTTCCACGGGTCCTGCAGGGCATCAGGCCTGAACCGCCGGCCCAGCTGCTCCAGGTAAGCTGGGAGGGCCGCAGGAAAGGCGCAGTAAGGCCTGGCGGGAGGCCTCCTTAACTGGGCAGGGGCTTCCTGAGTATCAGCTGTGCCCACACCTCGGAGTCGCGACCTGTCCAAGACTGAGCTCAGACTGTGGATCCTTTTTTTTGTTTTTGAGACGGAGTCTTGCTTAGTCGCCCAGGCTGGAGTGCAGTGGCGCGATCTCGGCTCACTGCAACCTCCACCTTCCGGATTCAAGCGATTCTCCTGTCTCAGCCTCCCACACCCGGCTAATTTTTGTATTTTTAGTAGAGACGGGGTTTCTCCATGTTGGCCAGGCTGGTGTCGAACTTCCGACTTCAGGTGATCCGCCCGCTTCGGCCTTACAAAGTGCTGGGATTACAGGCGTGAGCCACCGTGCTCGGCCGGATTCTGTTTTAGCCGCGGAGGCGGTGGGACCCCGATGATTGAACTTTGATGAAGATTCTGATCTGAACACCAGTTTGGGAAGTGGCCACGTGATCTCTAAAAATTATAGTGGGAGCGTTAAGGAAGGATCTACCACCCTACAGCGCCAGCACTTCTCTGGCGGATTTCGTCTCCTTCCGTCCTCACAAGGATCTGGCTGTTAAGAAACTGCTACGGATGAGAAAGTTTAGGCTCACTTAGGTTTCATATCATCTAAAGTAATAGAGGCTGAATCTCGAGATCTGGGAATCTCTCACAGGTTTGATTCATTTTGATTCAATTTGATTCATTGAGCCCGCACTATGGACCAGCACAAGAATCAAAGTAGAAGCCAGGCGCGGTGGCTCACACCTGTAACCCCAACATGAGGAGGCCAGGGCGGGAGGATCTCTTGAACCCAGGAGTTCTAGCTCACGCTAGTGCCTGGGCAACATAGTGAGACCCCTGTCTCTACAAAAAAAAAAAAAAAATCTGAGCATGGTGGGGCGTGCCTGTGGTCCCAGCTGCTCAGGAGGCTTAGGTGCAAGGATCACTTGAGCCCAGAGGCAGAGGTTGCAGTGAATGGAGATCGCACCACTGCACTCCAACCTTGGCAACAGAGTGAGAGCCTGTCTCAAAAAATAAAATAAATTAGGTAATAGAGGTTGAATTTTTCTTTTTTAATGTGACAAGATCTCAAGCAGTAAAGATTGAATTTTGAGAGTAGGGAATCTACCGCAGGTTTGATTTATTAGCCTGATAATTATTGAACACACACCGTACACCAGCATAAGAATCTGAGTTGGTAATTCAGTTTGAGGAAAATAAGGAAGAATTCAGACCGTGAACTGTACTCTCCAGTGTCCTTAACCAAAGGTTGACAAAAATAAATATAAAAATATCAACTATAATCTGCAGTATGATCGATATGTGGAGCCAGGAAAAGAGTAAAGTCCAGGTGTTGGTGAGTCTTGTAATACTTAAAGAGTAAGAAAAGCCATTCCATTGGAAATCGGAAGGTTATAGGTTTAGATGTGTTTGGAAACTATAGAGTTATGGAATTGACTGAGGAGATCGAGCATGTCAAAAATAAAGCCAGACACTGGGTAGTCTTAAGGACAGATTTTAATCAGTAATGTACTATTGCAATAGGGAGAATAGTTCAGCATGAACAGAACTCAACTGTGATTTGTACAGAGGTGACCAAGTGCTTCAAAGGGGAACTGGGGAATGAAGGTAGTGAGTAGGGGCTCTGTAGAGTCAGGGAAGTAAAAAATTACAAAAAGTGGGAAAGGGGTGGTTGGGTCACATGAAACACACCCGGGTTTGCTCGCTGGCACTTAAGGAAATCAGGCCCCAACTCTCCCACAGATGCTGGGAGACAGGGGCCCTGTCTTCAGGTATCAGAAGATAGTTACTATAGTAGGCTAATGTTTATAGCTCGGACTGGGAAGAGCTGCTTACAATGCTGTTCTTTATAAACTTCATTGCCTGAGTCTGGAAGATGGGTAGGGGAAAGCTGGAGTGTGTGGGGAAGGACAGACCATTGAGTTCCGGGATCTATACAGGAATGTTCCCTGCACTTTTTTATTTTAAATGAAATACACTTTTTTTTTTTTTTAAAGACGGATTCTCACTCTGTCGCCCAAGACGGAGGGCAGTGGCGTGATCTCGGCTCACTGCAACCTCCACCTCCTGGGTTCAAGCAATTCTCCTGCCTCAGCTTCCCGAGGAGCTGGGATTACAGGTGCATGCCACTACACCTGGCTAATTTTTGTATTGTTAGTAGAGACAGGGTTTCACCATGTTGGTCAGGCTGGTCTTGAACTCCTGACCTCATGATCCACCCCCCCCACTCGGCCTCCCAAAGTTCTGGGATTGCAGGCATGAGCCACTGCGCCCATCTATGAAATACACTTTTTTACAGCAATGTGGTTCTTTCTTATAATTTAAAAAATTCCAGTCATATTTTGCAATGTATTGGCTGTATAGCTTTGTTCAGAATGCTTAAAACTGCCTCTTCAAATTTACCCAGCCCCAAAGCATCCATTAAACATGGTGTGTTAAAATAAGGATTAGGAGCCTATGCAATGACATTGTTATTTATGAAAATGTTAAATTGGAAGGTGGGAAGAGTTAAAGGACACATTATTATTTTATTTTACTTTCTTATTATTGAAAAATATTATAATTTTTAAGATGTAATAATACCTTACTGTCCCTTCAAAATTGGAATGTACATGACACTTTCGGCCCAACTACTGCTATAAGTAGTTAACATATTTTCTAATCAGGAACAGTGAGGCCGGGCGCGGTGGCTCAAGCCTGTAACCCCAGCACTTTGGGAGGCCAAGACGGGTGGATCACGAGGTCAGCAGATCGAGACCATCCTGGTCTACACGATGAAACCCCGTCTCTACTAAAAAATACAAAAAACTAGCCGGGCGAGATGGCGGGTGCCTGTAGTCCCAGCTACTCGGGGGAGGCTGAAGCAGGAGAATGGCGTAAACCCGGGACTCGGAGCTTGCAGTGAGCCAAGATCGCGCCACTGCACTCCAGCCTGGGCGACAGAGCGAGACTCCGTCTCAAAAAAAAAAAAAAAAAGGAACAGAGAGACAGTAGTTTTAGACCAAAATAGCACTATATATATACTACAACAGTTAATGACATAAATGTAGGCAGTTTGACTAGATTTCTAAATGTTCTTTTCACTTGGAAATTTTATAAGATTTTGTAATAAGGCCGGGCGCGGTGGCTCAAGCCTGTAATCCCAGCACTTTGGGAGGCCGAGACGGGCGGATCACGAGGTCAGGAGATCGAGACCATCCTGGCTAACACGGTGAAACCCCGTCTCTACTAAAAAGACAAAAAACTAGCCGGGCGAGGTGGCGGCGCCTGTAGTCCCAGCTACTCGGGAGGCTGAGGCAGGAGAATGGCGTGAACCCGGGAGGCGGAGCTTGCAGTGAGCTGAGATCTGGCCACTGCACTCCAGTCTGGGTGACAGAGCGAGACTCCGTCTCAAAAAAAAAAAAAAAAAAAAAAAAAAAAGATTTTGTAATAATACCTGTGTTAGTATCCCCAAGACCACCCCCGGGTTTGGTGATTTGCTAAAATGACCGCAGGACTCAGCATAGTATTATTTGAGGTTATAACCTAATTATTTTGAGATGACATCTCGCTCTGTCATCCAGATTGGAGTACAACGGCACAGTCATGACTCACTGAAGCCTTGAACTCCTGGGCTAGAAACAAACTCAGAGAAATTAAGTTAGCTGATCAATGACATATAGATCTAGGTAAGTGAATGTTGGAGTGAAACACCCATCCCATTAGAGACTGCTACCTAATAATTTGTGTGATATCGGTTTACATCATCTTATGTGTTTTTTTAAAAAAACGTTTAAAAATCTTAATTTTCCCCTCGTTAGACTATTTGATATAGTAACGATTTGTGGATATCCATCTGGATAGGTTAAACAGAACGCTATATGAAGCACTTTAATAAAGGTTTTCAAGGCTACGCACTAATGTGAATGTGAAGAAAAGATGATGTGCTTGGGCTGGGCGTGGTGGCTCACATCTGTAGAGACTTTCTCATCCTCTCACTTTGAGAGACTGAGGCAGGCAGATCACTTGAGGTCAGGAGTTCAAGACCAGCCCGGCCAACATGGCGAAACCCCGTCTCTACTAAAAATACAACAATTAGCCGGGCATGGTGGCAGGCACCTATAATCCCAGGTACTGGGGAGGCTGAGGCAGGGGAATTGCTTGAACCTGGGAGGCAGAGGTTGCAGTGAGCTGAGATCATGCCATTGCACTCCAGCCTGGGAGACAAGAGTGAGACTCTGTCTCAAAAAAAAATAAAAGAGAGACTGGGCATGGTGGCTCACGCCTGTAATCCCAGTTCCCAGCACTTTGGGAGGCTGAGGTGGGCGGATCACCTGAGGTCAGGAGTTCGAGATCAGCCTGGCCAACATGGTGAGACCCCATCTCTACTAAAAATACAAAAATTAGCTGGGTGTGGTGGTGTGCACCTGTAGTTCCAGCTACTTGAGGCCGAGGCAGGAGAATTGCTTGAACCCAGGAGGCGGAGGCAGAGGTTGCAGTGAGCCGAGACTGCGCCATTGCACTCCAGCCTGGGCAACGAGAGCAAAACTCTGTCTCTCTCTCTCTCTCTCTCTCTCTCTCTCACACACACACACACACACACACACACACACACAGAAAACAAACAGTGTGCTTAGTGATTTAGTATCACACCAGTAGTCACACCAGTTAGTATTAGGACTTTTAATAAGCCTTTCAGATCATTATACTTTTTGTTTGTTTGTTTTTTTTTTTTTTTTTTTTTTTTTTTTTTTTTTTTTTTTTTTTTTTTTTTTTTTGAGGCGGAGTCTCGCTCTGTCGCCCGGACTGGAGTGCAGTGGCAGTATCTTGGCTCACTGCAACCTCTGCCTCCTGGGTTCAAGCAATTCTCCTGCCTCAGTCTCCCGAGTAGCTGGGACTACAGGTGTGTGCCACCATGCCCAGCTAGTTTTTATATTTTTTAGTAGAGATTGGGTTTCACCATGTTGGCCAGGCTGGTCTCCAACTCATGACCTCAGGTGACCCACCTGCCTTGGCCTCCCAAAGTGATGGGATTGCAGGCGTGAGCCACCACGCCCGACCAAATCATTATACATTTACATTCCATGTTTGTAATTGAAGATAATAACCAAACTCTTAGGGTTTGGGATTTTACCTTACTCACAAGCTATTAAGTTATCCTGTTAATATTTAATGGATACTTTCAGAAGATATAACACTCTTGGATTTGAGACAAAGAACTTCATTACTCCTGGCACAGCTGGCAGCATGAGCATCATGCTGGAGTTGGTTCCCCATGCCTCTCAAGTCCCACAGAGGTGGTGCAGAGGGACCATGGTAGATGTCATACACAATGTAGGTTTGCATCATAGCCAGTGAACCCTGAGCTTGGGAATCTATTTTTTTAGCAAACCTGTTCTTTGTCCCAAATTGACACTTTACATCTTCTTTCAAGGATACTTCCTGCAAACACAACCATGAGAAATATCCCAGATAGAGTGGTCATAGTGAAATTTTTGGCCTATTCAGGAGACCAGAGTGGTACACTCAGGGCCTATGACAGATCTCCTGCTTTGTTGTGAGGGTTTAATTAAGGAGATCGGTTATTTTGTGGAAAGCACTGTTCCTTACACATAGTAAACCTTACCAGAGAAGGAGACTTTTGAGCTGTTTCCAAATATCATGAGAGATCAGTCTTGGGGAAAAGGTGAGGAAAGGATCCTCTAGGTAAAGGAAATAGTGTTTGCAAAGATGAGACATTTACATAGAGTGGTTAAATTCTGAACCTTACTAGATCAGAGGAAGATACAACTGTGAGTCAGTGTATGTTAGAGAATGCACTTTCACCAGTCCATTTCTACCATCCACACACTGACCTAGCACAGCTATTTAAGAGCACTCACATGGATGACAGTGGCCAGAAGATCTGGTAAGTAATTCGGAGTCAAAGGGAAAAGGAATGAATTTACCTATAGACTGGGATTACTTGCAGGTGTATGTAAGAAGGCAGAACAAGTTCAGCCCAACTTCCTTTTCACAGTTCCTTCAGGACCCTAAGCCTGATGTAGCTGTGTGTTCTGCTGAAGTGTGTTGGAATGAAATGGGTGAGGAGCAGATGTTAAAATGTGTGACAACTACATATAACCTGTTTCATTAATTCTTTTCATTCTTTTTTTTTGAGACATGCTCTGTCGCCCAGGCTGGAGTGCAGTGCTGTGATCTCGGTTCACTGCAACCTCACCTCCTAGATTCAAGTGATTCTCCCACCTCAGCCTCCCAAGTAGCTGGGACTAGAGACAAGCACCACCATGCCCAATTAATTTTTGTATTTTTAGTAGAGATGGGGTTTCACCATGTTGGCCAGACTGATCTTGAACTCCTGACCTCCAGTGATCCGCCTGTCTTGGCCTCCCAAAGTGCTGGGATTACAGGTGTGAGCCAATGCGCCCAGCTCCTGTTTCATTAAATCTAAGATGAATGATTCTATTCATACTAGAATAATTCTGAAATGGGCTGAGTGCAGTGGGGCTCTCTTAATTTTGAACAGTCTCCCAACCTAAATTTTATGTTTTATAACATTGACATTATTCTCTATTTGTATTATTTTTGGATTTTATTCATTCATGTATCCACTTGTTCATGATTCACTTTCTTGAAGGTCTTTACTGATTTTCTACTACCTCCCTATGAATAAGGTAGACCAAGTACCCACTTCCAGTCTATCTCATTCACCAGCTAAGGCCAAAAGAGAAAAAAATACCCGAAGAAAACAATCTCAGATTATGATTGAGTTCTGTGAAGGTAAAGAGATGGGATAATGAGCGACTAGAGGGTGGGGTGGGAGGCAGTCAGATTGATGAGCAGCAGATAGGAGTTGTGAGGTGACCTGAAGGAAAAGAGAGGTGTTTATAAGGATCATGACCCCTTCACCAGTAAATATTTAAGCATGTATTTCCTAAGAATGAGGACATTTTCTTTTGTAGCTATGGTGCAGTTAGGAAATTCAGGAAGCTTAACTTTGATGTATTACTAATATCTAATAAAGAGTACACCCTCCATTTTTTCACTTTGTCCTATACTATCCACTTTATTACAACTATTTTTTTTTCTCAGTCTAGAATCTAAGCTAAGAGAATGAATTGCTTTTTTTGTTCGTTTGTTTTTCCTCATATGTAAGGAAACAGGCTGGGCATAGGGGCTGTCACCTATACTCCCAGCACTTTGGGAGGCCAAGGTGGGAGGATTGTTCAAAACCACCCTGGCCAACATAGAGAGACCCCCATCTCTACAAAATATTTTAAAAATTAACTGGGCCTGGTGGCACAAGCCTGTCGTCACGGTTACTCCGCAGGGTGAGGCTGCAGAGAACCATGGTCATACCACTGCACTCTGGCTTGGGAGACACAGCAAGATCCTGTCTCAAAAAAAAACCCTGCTTTTTTTCCCCAGCACTGTTGTCATTTGTGCTGTTGAGAACCATTTTCATGTTGAATCTTGTATGATTTGGATTTCTTCACTGTTATATATACATACATACATTTTTATATATAATTTTATAGGTCAGGTGCAGTGCCTCACACCTGTAATTCTAGCACTTTGGGAGGCTGAGGCAGGCAGATCACATGAGGTCAGGAGTTCGAGGCCAGTGTGAAACCCCGTCTCTAACAAAACTACAAAAATTAGCCAGGCGTGGTGGCGGGTGCCTTAATCCCAGCTACTTGGGAGCCTGAGGCAGGAGAATCACTTGAACCTAGCAGGCAGAGGTTGCAGTGAACCAAGATTGTGCCATTGCACTCCAGCCTGGGTAACAGCGAAACTCCATCTAAAAAAATAATAACAATTGTATGTTATATATAATAGAATTTTCTATGTAATACACAGTTACATATAATATAATCTTATATATTTTATATATATATTCTGCACAAGTTCTCCATAGATGGTAATGCTTTGCTCCCCATTGCAGGTCATCAGTTTGCCCCATCATTGGCTAAGGTGGTATTCTCTACATTATGAAGGTACTTATTTTTCTCTTTGTAATTAAAATATAATCCTAGAGTAAAATTTTGAGAATGTGAATATCATTCCCATAACATTTTACCCAGTAGTTTTTACAGTTAGTGATGATTCTTGCCTGAACCAATTATTATATTGTGATTCCAAATCCAGGAGATTTTGAAATTAAAAATCTTTTCTCATCCACAGGAATGACTGCTGTATTATAACCTGTGGCTAGTTTATTGAAGAAGAAAATCATTACAGGTAGATTCAGATGGGCTCATCTATAATAGAGCTGTAAGCTTTGAATTATTATCCTCCAAGCAAACGAGCAGGGGACTAAACAAGACTCCAGTGGGTGCCATCAGCATGCCAGGCCAGTGAAGCCTAAACCTGATCAATCTACAAGGTTCGGGAGGAGGTATCTACTTCTCAGTGGGTTTGCGCTCTACGGAGGCCGGACAAGTTCAGCCCAACTTCCTTTTCACAGTTCCTTCACACTGACCAGAGGGAGCTTACCTTACGCACTACCTTTGTTCGCAGCTCAATGGAACTCGTGACGGCTCTGGTGAACCTCCAAGAGGAGTCTAGCTGTCCCGTCTGTCTGGAGTACTTGAAAGACCCAGTGACCATCAACTGTGGGCACAACTTCTGTTACTCCTGCCTCAATGTATCCTGGAAAGATCTAGATGATACCTTTCCCTGTCCTGTCTGCCGCTTTTGCTTTCCATACAAGAGCTTCAGGAGGAACCCCCAGCTCCGTAATTTGACTGAAATTGCTAAACAACTCCATATTAGGAGGAGCAAGAGAAAGAGGCAGAAAGAGAATGCCGTGTGTGAAAAACACAATCAGTTTCTGACCCTCTTCTGTTTGAAGGATCTAGAGACCTTATGTACACAGTGCAGTTTCTCCACTAAACACCAGAAGCACTACATTTGCCCTATTAAGAAAGCTGCCTCTTATCACAGAGAAATTCTAGAAGGTAGCATTGAACCCTTGAAGAATAATATAGAACGAGTTGAAAAAGTGATAATTCTGCAAGGCAGCAAATCAGTGGAGCTGAAAAAGAAGGTAGAATATAAGAGGGAAGAAATAAATTGTGAGTTTGAGCAAATTAGATTGTTTTTACAGAACGAGCAAGAGACTATTCTTAGGCAGATAGAAGATGAAGAGATGAACATTTTAGAAAAACTAAATGAAAACCTTGTAAAATTTTCAGATTATGTTTCCACGTTAAAACATCTACTGAGGGAGGTAGAGGGCAAGTCTGTGCAGTCAAACCTGGAATTACTGACACATGTTAAGAGTGTGCACCACAGTTATCAAAATCTAAAACGTCCTGAACTCTTTTCATTTAGATTAACAAAATATGGTTTCAGTCTTCCTCCTCAGTATTCTGGCTTGGACAGAATTATCAAGCCATTTCAAGTAGATGTGATCCTAGATCTTGACACAGCACATCCTCAACTTGTTGTCTCTGAGGATAGAAAAGCTGTGCGATATGGAAGAACAAAACCAAACATTCGTTATAACCCAAAGAGATTTTATGTCTGCCCTGCTGTTCTAGGCTCTCAGCGATTTAGTTCTGGCCGACATTACTGGGAGGTAGAAGTGGGAAACAAACCTAAATGGATATTGGGTGTGTGTCAAGACTATCTTCTTAGGAACTGGCAGGATCAGCCATCAGTTCTGCGTGGATTCTGGGCAATTGGGCGATATATAAAGAGTGGTTATGTTGCGTCAGGTCCTAAGACAACCCAGCTTCTGCCAGTAGTAACACCCAGTAAGATTGGTATTTTTCTGGACTATGAATTGGGCGATCTTTCCTTTTATAATATGAATGATAGGTCTGTTCTCTATACTTTTAATGATTCTTTCACAGAAGCCCTTTGGCCTTATTTCTATACTGGAACAGATTCCGAACCTCTTAAAATCTGCTCAGTATCAGATTCTGAAAGATAAGGAACTGGTAAATGAGTTTGTTTCAGTTTTTGTAGGTAACTTAGCCAGTAAATTTAATCTCATTTCTGGAATTTTAAGTTTTACCACTGAAAACCAGAGTTGATTTTTCTCCTAAATTTTTGGCAACTATAAAAAGATGTTCATAATGCCACTTTCATATATTTAGTCTATGAATATCATTGTCAAATGCTTTGATTTCTAAGATAAAATATTTTAGAATTATGTTACTTAACATGTCCAATGAAATGTTTTCAAATTGCCTATAATTTTTTTTTTAGTTAAGCCAATTATTTAAAGTTGCATACATTATATGAATATCATACTTGTCAATACCTTTCTTTTTAGTGGATTATTCTGTTTACCTCCCTATTTCTCATAATTTGTTTCTGTTCTTTTGTGTGTGTCAGTTGAAACAATTGACTTTTTTTGTGGTTAATGAGGATTTCACTTTGTTTAAATCCTTTCCCCACAAATACTTGCCTGTGCACAGTCCATAAGTAATCTCTAACAGCTCTTTTTCTCTTTCTGTATATCACCTGCCAATCTATGCCAACTACACTCATGACTACTTCCAGTCACTACTATTCTAGCAATTGACCTCTACTCTTGGCTTCTTTCTTGGTTTAAGCCTCTGTTTTCCTCTTTATCTTTTCATTTTGGGGTATCATCAACCCAAATGTTGCAGCATTGTAAAGTTTGTCAGACTACAAGTTTGCAAATGACTTTTCCCACATTTGGGTGGCAGTTAAAGAGACTATTTGGAATCATTTTAATTTTTAAAACTTGATGGTTTTGACAAGTCTGATATCAGTCTGATTCTTGATGCTTGGATACCAGTGTTTTTCATAATCCTTTAAGATCTTTTATAGCCCTAGTATTTGAACTTTGTTTATTTTACTGACTAATCAAAGCTTAGTTTAGTATCCCTTTTCCAAAATGCTTGGAACCAGAAGTGTTTCAGCTTTCAGATTTTTTGGGGGGATTTTGGAATATTTGCTTATGCACGATGAGATATCTTGGGGATGGGACACAATTTGAAAGAAAAAATTCATTTTATACACACAGCCTGCAGGTAATTACATGAAACAAAGTTTGTGTACATTGAACCCTCAGAAAGCAAAAGTGTCAGGTGTGGAATTTTCCACTTGGGTGTCATGGCAGCACTCAGTGTTTCAGATTATGGAGCATTTTGTATTTTATGTTTTTTGATTAGGGATGCTAAACATCTGCCTTCAATTTGGAATTGTATTGGATGAGCAAAACAAAGGTTTCCATCCTTAAGCAGCAGACTTCCTGGAGGGGAGAAAGGAAACAATAAAATAGTAAACACAAAGAATTGCTGTAGTGTGTTAGATGCTGATCAGATACTGTGGTGACAGGGAAAAGCAGGTCAATGTCACCTGTATGAGAGTGCTGTGCATAAGGGAGAGTTAGCTATGTGAGGTGGGTGGTCAGGGTAGGTATCTTGGAGAATGTGGAATCTGAGCAAACATTTGAGTTGAGGGAATAGGCTTGGAAATAGATCCTCATCAAATTTCATTTCAGAGTGCATGGCTTGAGAAAGTGTATGGGGAAGGGACTGTCAAGCTGTACTAATAGCAAGGAAGCCGGCGACAAGTAGTGAGTAAAGAAAAATACTGGAGTAAGGTCAGAGAGGTAGTATATTTCTCTCTCATTTGATCCTGGGGTTTCTCCAGAGAGTGGCTATACCCTCCAGCCCTGCCCTGCCCCAACTCCAGGGGATTTGGTAGTGGATATTTACAGGGTGCCTTTGATGGGATATTTCTTTATCCTGGTGGATGGCCTAATGCCTGAGTATCCAATCTGTGACCAGGAGTCCCTCTCACAGGAAACTTGTTTATACTGACAAACACCCTGTGGCTCTTGTTGGACCTATTTCCAGCTTATTCATGCCAAGACAGCCACTCTGGAGGAGAGCCCTGACCAGGGGAAAAGTTAAGTCCATGTGTTAGTAGAGTTTGACATAGAGGAGGCAACGCAACAAAAACACATAAAATAACAGAAACAGTTTTATTACAGGTCCATGAGAGAAGACGGTACTGTTGAGGGCTGATGAGAAGGCTGCAGGGGCAGTGCTGTTCACCTAGCGGTTGAGGAGCCAGAGAGAGAGAGAGACCAATGGGCCAAGGCCTTTATTGGGGTCCAGTGCATATCCCAAGGGGCATTCTAGTTGGTAGATTTGGGGTAAGCAGGCATGAGTTTTGTGGGGTCACATTGTATGAGAGGTAGTCCTTGCAGCAAATGTATACAGTCCCCTGTGGGGTGTGCAGGTCAGTGGGGTGAGTCAAGTAGGTCTTATCTACATGTCCCATTAGGGAGGTGGTCACCAGGAGGCTGTTGTATAAGGCAGATACCTGGATCAAATACGTTGAGGAACAGAAGTAGAGAACTGGTAGCAGTAGTAAGGGCAACCAAGCCCTGTTTCTGATATGAGAAAGTTAAACCCTTATTAAAAGTGGATGTTTACAGCTCAGGAAGGCAAAAAATTGAAAAAAAAAAAAAAAATGCTGAAGGCTGGACACAGAGGCTTACACCTGTAATCCCAGCACTATGGGAGGTCACTTGAGCCCAGGAGTTTGAGACCAACTTGAACAACATAGTGGGATGCTACCTCTATAAAAAATGTTAAAATTTAGCCAGGCATGATGGTGAGTACCTGTTGTCCCAGCTACTTAGGAGGCTGAGGCAGGAGGATCACTTAAGCCCAGGAGGCCGAGGCTGCAGTGAACTATAATTGCGCCACTGCACTCCAGCCTAGGTGACAGAGTGAAACCCTGTCTCAAAAAAGAAAAAAGGAAAAAAATCATAGGAAAAATATATTTACTATTCATTAAGTGGAAGTAGATCATAATGATCTTCATCCTCGTCATCTTCACGTTGAGTAGGCTGAGGAAGAAAAGGAGAAGTTGGTCTCAGGTAGCAGAGGCAGAATAAAATCTATAAGTGGATCTGCTCAGCTTGTACCCATGTTGTTCAAGAGTCAACTGTACACTACATCACCTATGAATTATTCTTGTCAAGAAAAAAGTTAAATCTGAATTTAGCAAGCCTTTATAACTAACTCTCAGTTTACAGAAAATATGGGGGTCAAGGAATAAGTTAAGTGACACAGGAAATGACACAGAAATGTGTGAAATAATACAGGACAGTTACCTACTCTACTCAACAAGGCAATGATATCTTTTTAGTTGAAACCAATAAAATTTCTAAATGTAAAACACAAAACTTCTTTCAATCCAGATTTGAACAAACCAACTTCAAAAAGACATTTTGTTGGCCGGGTGTGGTGGCTCATGCAAAAAGAGTGAAACTCCGTCTCAAAAAAAAAAAAAAAAAAAGACATTTTATTTTATTTTAATTTTTTTTAGATGGAGTCTTGCTCTGTCACCCAGGCTGGAGTGCAATGGTACAATCTAGGCTCACTGCAACCTCTGCCTCCCAGGCTCAAGTGATTCTCCTGCCTCAGCCTCCCAAGTAGCTGGGATGACAGGCACGTGCCACCACACCCAGCTAATTTTTGTATTTTTAGTAGAGATGGGGTTTCACCATGTTGTCCAGGCTGGTCTTGAACTCCCGACCTCAGGTGATCCACCCACCTCTGCCTCCTAAAGTGCTGGGATTACAGGCGTAAGCCATGGCACCCGGCCAAAAAGACATTTTATAAGGCACTTGGAGAATTTTCAATACATATTAAGAATAAAATAATACCAAGGAGGAAGCATTGCTTGTTTTGTTAAATATAATAAAGGTTATCTACGATTATACCTGTATTTGTTGGAGTGGGTACTTCCCCCTCAATGACAGCAATGAAAAGGAGGAGAAAACAGGAATTAGTGAAATCCTGATGAATGTTGAATGCTGATTGATGGAAATATGGGATTATTTGATTATGTATTTATTTTTATTTTATTTATTTATTTATTTATTTATTTATTTATTTATTTTGAGATGGAGTCTCACTCTGTCCCCAGGCTGGAGTGCAATGGTGCAATCTCGGCTCACCACAACCTCCACCTCCCAGGTTCAAGTGATTCTCCTGCCTCAGCCTCCTGAGTAGCTGGGATTACAGACATTGACCACCACCCCTGGCTAATTTTGTATTTTTAGTAGAGATGGCATTTCTCCATGTTGGTCAGGCTGATCTCGAACTCCCAATCTTAGGTGATCCGCCCACCTCAGCCTCCCAAAATGTTGGGATTACAGGCATGAGCCACCAGGCCCAGTGCCTGGAGACATTTCTACTGTTACCTTACCACTGAGGTAAAGTATCTCCATGATTACCTCCAGTATCTCCATGATTACCTTCATCTACCCCCGAGAGATTGGGCCTGCCACTCGACACCGGAGCCGTCCAGAGACTGGCAGGCCTTGGCCTGAAGGTCTGTAGGGTGAGTGACCTGCAAGACTCACAAAAGGTGAAGCCGACAGAGATACCTACCGACTGAGTGCTGTGCCCCCTGGTGCCAACAAGAAAGCTGAGGCTGGGGCTGGGTCAGCAACTGATTTCCAGTTTACAGGCGGATTTGGTCATGGATGTAGTCAGCCACCTCAGTAAAACTGGAGAAGATTATTTTGCAATGAATGAATTTACAGTCAATAAAAAAAAGAAAAGGAGATCTTGTCATTTGTGACAACATGGGCGGACCTGGAGGACGTTATGCTGAATGAAATAAGCCAGACACAGAAATAAAACTATGGCAGCTGGGCGTGGTGCCTCATGCCTGTAATCCTTGCACTTGGGGAGGCTGAGGAGGGTGGATCATGAGGTCAAGAGATCAAGACCATCCTCGCCAACATGGTGAAACCCCGTCTCCACTAAAAATACAAAAATTAGCCAGGCGTGGCAGTGTGTGCCTGTAGTCTCAGCTACTTGGGAAGCTGAGGGAGTAGAATCACCTGAACCCAGGAGGCAGAGATTACAGTGAGCCGAGACCACGCCACTGCACTCCAGCCTGGGTGACAGAGCGAGACTCCGTCTCAAAAGCAAAACAAAAAATAAATAAATAAAACTAGCGTGATCTCACATATATGTGAAATCTTAAAAGACTGAATACATAGAAGCAGGGAGTAGAATGGTGGTCAACGGGGGCTGGGAGGCGGAGAGTGGGGAGATGTTGGTAAAATGGCACAAAGTTACTGTTATACCTGCTGTACGAGTATAGTCTCCTTCACTCAGATGATCACTACTTAGACCAAGCTTGTCTAACCCACAACCCGCAGGCTGCATGCGTCCTAAAACAGCTTTGAGTGTAGCCCAACATAAATTCATAAACTTTCTTAAAACATGAGATTTTTTTGCATTTATTTATTTATTTATTTTTTATTTATTTAGAGTCTTGCTCTGTCGCCCAGGCTGGAGTTCAGTGGAGTGATCTCGGCTCACTGCAACCTCCACGTCCACCGTATCTCGGCTTACTGCAACCTCTGCCTCCGGGTTCAAGTGATTCTCCTACCTCAGCCTCCTGAGTGGCTGGGATTACAGGCGTGCTGCCACCACACCCGGCTAATTTTTGTATTTTTAGTAGAGACGGGGTTTAACCATGTTGGTCAGGGTGGTCTCGAATGCGTGACCTTGTGATCTGCCTGCCTCTGCCCAAAGTGCTGGGATTACAGGTGTGAGCCACCATGCCCCGCCCATTTTTGCATTTTTTTTTTTAAGGTCATCAGCTGTTTGTTAATGTTAATGCAATTGTCCAAGACAATTCTTCCAATGTGGCCCAGAGAAGCCAAAAGATTGGTTACCCCTGATTTAGACTGAGGCCTTAGCTTGATCTTAGCCATTTCCCCAGGGAGCCTTCACTGGCCGGGTCACACTAGGGGAGGTAAGCCCGTCATCTGCTCCTGTAGGCCACTGTTCTGTGGCATCAGAACACCCAGGACTGCTGGGCGCAGTGGTTCATGCCTATAATCTCACACTTTAGGAGGCCAGGAAAATCGCTTGAGCCCAGGAGTTTGAGAGATCATCCTGGGCAACACAGTGAGACCCCTGCCTCTACAAAAACATGGAAAAAATTAGCCGGGCATGGTGGCCCATGCGTGTAGTCTCAGCTACTCGGTAGGTTGAAGTTTGGGGATCACTTGAGACTGGGATTTGTAAGAGACTGCAATGATCCCTAATTGTGCCACCACCGCATTCCACCGCCCAGGTGAGGCGACAGAGTGAGACCCTGTCTCAAAACAAACAAACAACAGCAAAAAAACCCACTCAGGACACCTAGTAAAATGACTCTTGCAGTGTCTGTCCTATGACTAGATTTATAAACACCCTCCTCAGTGAAAGCAGAGACTGAAGCTATCCAACCATTTGACCAAAGCCTTAGTTAGCATAGTATCTTGTACTGTAATTGCTTATAAACAATTGAAACTAATGAAAGGAATGCCACAAGACACAGCTGAGGGCACTGAAGAAAGTGCTGTGTTTTAAAGGAAAGATCTTTGACCCTGGAGGGGAAATGACATAAATAGAACACTCAGAGGTAATGGGAAGACTGGCTGCCTAGCTGGCCTTATTTCATTTCTGTAGGTGAGAAGATGGCATGTCCGGCCCCCTGCTGGCTCCCCTCCCCCAAAGGCTCCTCTTCCTATCAAGTTAACTGCATTTTTTTTCCCTCCCACACTTAATGACCACCCATCCCTCCAGGCCCCATTTTCTCTTTTCCTCCCTTCCACACCCTGGGCACCCCAAATCACTCTACTTAGGCAGACTGGAGCTGTAATAAAAGCAAACTATTTGGATTCAAGTAGACGTTACATGGGTTGGAATCCAGACTTACTGCTTACTTCCTACCAGTGTAACCTGGTTGAGATAAATCATTTAACCTTCTAGCTGACAAGGATTCAGGATACAAGGAAAACACCCATCACCTCCCTGCCTTTTTGGAAAGACAGGAAGAATGTAGAAAGCTAATGGGATATTTTGGTATTAAATAACACAGAGTTCTTTGGACACAAAAATTCAAGATCTTCCAAACACTGATTTGCATTTTTTGTCCTTAGGTCTGTTTGGTTTTCGGGCTGCTGATTATACTGAATGTTGTGCATAATGGACCATAGGTGAACAAGGCTGCCTTGGAAGTCTTTTCCTTATATGTAAATTCTATTTATATATAAAACTTAGAGACAGGTCTCTGTAGCACAGGCTGGAGTGCAGTGTCGAGACTAGCTCACACCAGGCGCGGTGGCTCATGCCTGTAATCCTAGAGGCTGAGGTGGGCAGATTGCCTGAGCTCAGGAGTTCAAGACCAGCCTCAGCAACATGGAGAAACCTCGCCTCTACTAAAAAGAAACGAAAAGAAGGCCGGGCGCGGTGGCTCAAGCCTGTAATCCCAGCACTTTGGGAGGCCGAGACGGGCGGATCACGAGGTCAGGAGATCGAGATCCATCCTGGCTAACACGGTGAAACCCCGTCTCTACTAAAAAGACAAAAAACTAGCCGGGCGAGGTGGCGGCGCCTGTAGTCCCAGCTACTCAGGAGGCTGAGGCAGGAGAATGGCGTGAACCCGGGAGGCGGAGCTTGCAGTGAGCTGAGATCTGGCCACTGCACTCCAGTCTGGGTGACAGAGCGAGACTCCGTCTCAAAAAAAAAAAAAAAAAAAAAAAAAAAAAGAAAAGGAAGGAAAAGAGAAAAGGAATCCTTGCCGAAATTGCAAGGAATTTTCCCATAGCCTTATATTTAATGTAAAAATTTTAAAACAGCCTAGATATTGAGAGTGATTTAATAAATTATACTGTACTTACATGATGCTGTATGACCCTAAGAGGTACTAAATAGAGTATATATATATAGAGAGAATATATACATACAGTATATAGAGTATATATATATAGTGTGTATATATATATATAAATAGAGTATGTGTGTGTATATATATATATATAAAGAGAGAGAGTACTAAATATATTCTCTAGAAAAAGGTTTACAATATACTTTTTGAAAAAATATACTGCTGCTGAGGCTGGAGGATGTCTTAAGCCCAGGAGTTCAAGACCAGTCTGGACAACTTAGCGAGACTGTCTCTATGATAAAAAAAGTTAGCCAGAATGGTGGTCCATGCCTGTAGTACCAGCTACTTGGGAGTCTGAAGAGGGAGGATTGCTTGAGCCCAAGAGCTTGAGGCTGCAGTGAGCCATGATAGCAACACTGCACCCTAGCCTGGGCGACAGAGTGACACTCCCTCTCTAAAAAAACGAAAAGAATGTCTCAATATACATACTTTAGAATATGATTACAATCATCCTTCGGTATCTGCAGAGGATTGGCTCCAGGACTCCCTTGGATAACAAAATTCAGATGGATTCTCAGATCCCTTACAGTTTGCCTCAATATGGGGGGTTCTGCCTCACCTGATGGAAAATATTCCATTAGTGATTGGTTGAATCCTGGGATACAGACTTTGATTTCCAGATGGTACAGAAAAAAGAAAAGAGAAGAATCCCGGGATGCAGAACTTGGCAGATACTGAGGGCTGACTGTATTTTTGGGTGATAGTATTATGATTTCCTATTCTGTATGTTTAGATATTTTTATACTATGATGTTTGTGTAAAAATAATATAGATATTAATTCCATATATTCCATATATTTACATATATTCTTATTTTTTCTGTACTTGCTTTTTTTTTTTTTTAAATTATAAGAAATGTCAAAGCCAGGCAGAGTGACTCATGCCTGTAATCCCAGAGCATTGGGAGGCTGAGGCAGGAGGTTCACTTGAGACCAGGACTTCAAGACCAGCCTGGGCAGTATACTGAGACCCTTGTCTCTACAAAAAATGGAAAAAAAAAAGAAAAAAACCGCCTGGTGTGGTGGTGTGCACCTGTAGTCCCAGCTACTCGAGTGGCTGAGGCAGGAGGATCACTTGAGCCCAGGAGATAGAGACTGCAGTAAGTCATGATTGCACCACTGCACTCCAGCCTGGGTGACAGAGCGAGGTCCTGTCTATAAAACCAAGTACTTAAACCCAATTTTATAAAAGGAAATTTCAATCATATGTGCAAGTAAAAAGAATAGCAAAGATCTCTTGAATCACTCATTTTCAACAGTCACATACATGTGGCCAATCTTGTTTTATCTGCCCTTGCTGGTCCTGACCTCCTATACTTAGACTCTTTTATGGTTAATCATATCATTTGAAGACATCATGTCATTTGATCCAAAGATACTTCAGCATATCTCTCTAAAGGATAAAGAGTCTTTTTTAAAATAACGGTAATATAGCCTGTAGTCCCAGCTGCTTTGGGGGCTGAAATGGGAGGACCACTTGAGCCTGGGAAGTCGAGGCTGCAGTGAACAGTGTTTGCATCACCACATCCAGCCTTTTTGACAAAAGTGAGACCCTGTCTCAAAAAATGAAATAAAATAAAATAACAGTAATAGGCCAGATGTGGTGGCTCATGCCTGTAATCCCAGCACTTTGGGAGGTTGACGTGGGAGTGTCAGAGGTGTCTGAACCAGAGCAACTCCATTTTGAGTAGGGGCTGAGTAAACTAAGGCTGATATCTACGGGACTACATTCCCAGATGCTTACTCGTTGTAAGACATTGTATGAGATAGGAGGTCGGCACAAGATACAGGCCATAAAGACCTTCCTGATAAAGCAGTTTGCAGTAAGTAACCCGGCCAAAACCCACCAAAACCGAGATGGCGATGAGAGTGACCTCTGGTTATCCTCACTGCTACACTCCCATTAGTGCCGTGACAGTTTACAAATTCCATGGCAACATCAGGAAGTTATTCTATATGGTTTAAAAAGGGGAGACATGAATAATCCACCCCTTGTTTAGCATATTATCAAGAAATAACCATAAAAATGGGCAACCAGCAGCCCTTAGGGTGCTCTATAGAGTAGCCATTCTTTTATTCCTTTACTTTCTCAATGAACTTGCTTTTACTTTACGGACTCGCCCTGAATTCTTTCTTGCACGAGATCCAAGAACCCTCTCTTGGGATATGGATCGAGACCCACTCCAGTAACAGGAGGATCACTTGAGGCAGGAGTTCAAGACCAGCCTGGGCAATATATTGAGATCCCCATATCAAATTAAAAAAAAAGTAACAGTAATATAATAATCACTCTTTAAAAATTAAATGTAATTTCAGTATCATCACATATCTTTTCTCCTTTCAAATTCTGCAGGCTGCCTCAAAATTTGTGTGTTTTAGAGTTAGTTTGTTTAACTCAGGCTCCAAACAAGATTTACAGGTTAATGTATTCTTTTCTTAATACTAATAAGCAATGCCAGGGGGTAACTGTGATCAAGTATATATGCACGCATGTCCTCATATTACAGGTGAGAAAAATAAAATTCAAGGCGATTATAAATTACTTGCTCAGGGTTGTGGAGCTAATAAATGGCAGAGCATGACTGAAATAATTTAGAATCGGGAAAGATATTAGCAATCTATTGATGAGATATAGGCTTGGGTCCCTCTACAGATAAAAGGCAGTGTAAGTCCCCAGGGTGTGTCTGAGAGCACTCGGGGAGTATGTGAAGAGTGTTCTACAGCACTCTACAATCCTCTGATGGTCTTCATCTCTGTTCTTTTCCCAGAAAATATTAAACATTTAAAATATTTTAAAATTCTATTATAGTTTAGAGGATTGAAAACATTCAGTTTCACCTTTTTGTTTGTTTTTGAGGCAGAGTCTCGCTCTGTCGCCCAGGCTGGAGTGCAGTAGCATGATCTCGGCTCACTGCAACCTCCGCCTCCTGGGATTCTCCTGTCTCAGCCTCCCAAGTAGCTGGGATTATGGGCGTGCACTACCACGCCCGGCTAATTTTCTGTCTTTTTAGTAGAGATGGGGTTTCGCCGTGTTGCCCAGGTTGGTCTCCAACTCCTGAGGCGATCCGCCTGCCTCAGCCTCCCAAAGTGCTGGGATTACAGGCGTTGGCCACGTGCCTGGCCACTCAGTTTCATTTTTAAGACAGAACTCTTGAGGAAAGACAGAGACCCTCTCATATTGTTTTATATTGTTTTATACTCAGTACCTGCTTTAAGAAAAGACAAGAAAGTAAAACCAAAGACAGGCAGCCCGGCGCCAGGCCCGAAACCAGGCCTGAGCTTGCCTGGCCTAAACCCAGTAGTTAAAAATCAACTCATAACTTAGAAACTGATGTTATTCATAGATTCCAAACATTGTATAGAAGAACATTGTGAAACTCCCTGCCCTGTTCTGTTTCACTCTGACCACTGGTGCATGCAGCCCCTGTCACGTACCCCCTGCTCGCTCAAATCAATCACGACCCTTTCATGTGAAATCTTTAATGTTTTGAGCCCTCAAATTAAAAGGGACAGAATTTGTGCACTTGGGGAGCTCGGATTTTAAGGCAGTAGCTTGCCAATGCTCCCAGCTGAATAAAGCCCTTCCTTCTACAACTCGGTGTCTGAGAGGTTTTGTCTGCGGCTCCTCCTGCTACATTCTCACTCATTTTGGCATTAAAACCCCTTTGGCAGAAAAACTGCTGTATTTTGATTATTTCCTTTATAATCGTAGGGTGGGGCCAAAACCAAATGGAATCAGCTAATAGGTGGGAGGGACAGAATTGAGAAAGGATCACTTACCTCAGAAATGTAAATTAACCCAAATAATCTATTCTTTTACTTTGACTTCGGGCTCTGGGCTGATTACCTTTAGAAATTATAATGAGTGTTTATCTCTTGTCTCCCATTAGAGTCACTCTGGCCTTTGCCCAGGCACTCCACTGAAATGCTCCCACGCATTTTTTTTTTTTGAGACGGAGTCTCGCTCTGTCACCCAGACTGGAGTGCAGTGGCCGAATCTCGGCTCACTGCAATCTCCGCCTCCCGAGTTCACGCCATTCTCCTGCCTCAGCCTCCCGAGTAGCTGGGACTACAGGCGCCCGCCACCTTGCCTGGCTAGTTTTTTTGCATTTTTTAGTAGAGACAGGGTTTCACCCTGTTAGCCAGGATGGTCTTGATCTCTTGACCTCGTGATCCACCCGTCTCAGCCTCCCAAAGTGCTGGGATTACAGGCAGGAGCCACCGCGCCCCGCCTCCCACACATTTTTATCAGTCCCTTTACAGTTGTCCCTATTCCCTAGGAGCGGGCCCCTGCTGCAGGCCCCTGACAGCTGCCCCCTCGCTCTCTTTGGTCTCTGGGACAGATGACTCTTTCTCTGCCGTCCCCTTAGGACTCATGGTTTCTTGCAGATCTGTCCATGGCCAGTGTCGTCAATCTGTCTTCTGCTTTCACAGGACACACATGAAGCCAAACACAGCCCCCAAATTAGCATCCCAGGTGACAGCACTGGATTCTGAGGGGTGGAGGATGAGGGAGGACAGCCAGGGTCAGCTAACCAGGTGAGGGTTCCCAGGTGTCCTCAAGGAGGGTGTGTCAGAGCTCAGGGACACAGTGTGGGGCAGGACACCAGGACTTGATGGTGGATTTGTAGGGAGCAAGAGTATGAGGGAAATCAGAGATGTCTTGTTGATTTTCTGCTTCAAATACTAGGTGAACAAAGGTTCCATGTTCCATTGATTGAGGTGGACAAGACTGGGAGAGGGTCAGGTTTCTGGCTTCAGGGTTGAGGAGAAATCGAGATTCCTGTTTTGTTCTGTTTTGTTTTGTTTTTGAGACAGAGCCCCACTCTGTCACCCAGGCTGGAGTGCAGTAGCACCATCTCAGCTCACTGCAGCCTCCACCTCCTGGGTTCAAGCAATTCTCCCTGCCTCAGACTCCCGAATAGCTGGGATTACAGGTGCCCACCGCCACACCCAGCTAATTTTTTGTATTTTTCATAGAGATGGAGCTTCACCATGTTGTCCAGGCTTGTCTCAAACCCCTGACCTCAAGTGATCTGCCCGCCGAGGCTGCCCAAACTGCTGGGATTACAGGTGTAAGCCACTGCACCTGGCCATAAATTGATATGTTTAATATATATATTGAACACAATGCAATGTTTTAGCCTACAAAACCTTTTTGTTTCTCTGTTAAATCTTTTAAGATTATTATAAACATTTTTAAACTTCCACAAAGTAGAGAGTATAGATAATGAACCTCCATGCAGCCATTACCCAGTGTTGTTGTCTATACTCCAATTTAAAAATAACTTTTGCCGGGCGCGGTGGCTCAAGCCTGTAATCCCAGCACTTTGGGAGGCCGAGACGGGTGGATCACGAGGTCAGGAGATCGAGACCATCCTGGCTAACACGGTGAAACCCCGTCTCTACTAAAAAAAAATACAAAAAAAACTAGCCGGGTGAGGTGGCGGGCGCCTGTAGTCCCAGCTACTCCGGAGGCTGAGGCAGGAGAATGGCGTAAACCCGGGAGGCGGAGCTTGCAGTGAGCTGAGATCCTGCCACTGCACTCCAGCCTGGGCGACAGAGTAAGGCTCCGTCTCAAAAAAAAAAAAAAAAAAAAAAATCACTTTAGTTTGTTTTAGAGACAGAGTCTTGCGCTGTCACCCAGGCTGGAGTGCAGTGCTGTGATCACACTTCACTGCAGTCTAAAGGGATCCTCCCCCCTCTGCTTCCCAAAGAACTGGGATAAAAGGCATAAGCCACTGTGCCCAGGTAAAAATCACTCTAGAATTACTTTTTAAAATCCTATATGTGCTTGTAGTCCCAGCTACTCTGGAGGCAGAGGTGAGAGGATCGCTTGAGCCTGGAAAGTTGAGGACACAGTGAACTGTGACCACTGGACTCCAGCCTGAGTGACCAGCAAGACTGTCCCGCCCCCACAAAATAAGAATTACCTTTTATATGTAGTAGACAAATATAACTTTATAACCTGTAATCCCAGCACTTGGGGAGGCTAAGACAGGTGGATCACTTGAGGTCAGGAGTTCGAGACCAACCTGGCCAACATGGTGAAAGCCTGTTTCTACCAAAAATACAAAAATTAGCTGGGTGTGGTGGCTCATGCCTGTAATCCCATGTATTCTGGAGGCTGAAGCAGGAGAATCACTTGAACCCAGGAGGCAGAGGTTGCAGTGAGCTGAGATCCTGCTATAGTAGCAGGACAAGTCGCAGACAAAACCCCTCAGACGCCGAGTTAAAGAAGCAAGCGTTTTATTCGGCTGGGAGTGTCGGCAAGACTCCTGTCTCAAGAGCCGAGATCCCTGAGTGAGTAATTCCTATCCCTTTTAAGTGCTCACAACTCTAAGGGGTGTGCGTGAGAGGGTCGTGACTGATTGAGCAAGCAGGAGGTATGTGACTGCGGGCTGCATGCACCGGTAATTAGATCGGACCAAAACAGGATAGGAATTTTCACAGTGCTTTTCTATACAATGTCTGTAATCTATAGATAACCGATTAGATCAGGGGTCGATCTTCAACTACCAGGCCCAGGGTGCGGCGCCGGGCTGTCTGCCTGTGGATTTCATTTCTGCCTTTCAGTTTTTACTTCTTTCTTTGGAGGCAGAAATTGGGCATAAGACGCTATGAGGGTTGGTCTCCTCCTTTACTGCCACTGCACTCCAGCTTGGGTGACAGAGCCAGACTCTGTCTGGGAAAGATAGTCTGGCAAAAGAAAAGACTTTGGTTACTTTGCAAACATTTCCTTATACAATAAGGGTGCACCTGCGGGCCACTGCATGCTTTATGTGAGTACTCTCACTCTTTTTCGAGACAAGGTCTTCAACTCTGAGACCCAGGCTGGAGTGAAGTGACCCGATCTTGGCTTGCTGCAGTCTCAACCTCCCAGGCTCAAGCAACCATCCCACCTCAGCACCCCCAAGTAGCTGGGACTACAGGTGCCTGCCCCACCACCTGCGGCTACTTTTTGTACTTTTTGTAGAGATGGGGCTTCACCATGTTGCCCAGGCTGGTCTCGAACTCTTGAGCTCAAGTGATCCACCCGCCTCTGCCTCCCAGAGTGCTGGGATTACAGGCGCAAGTCACCCTGCCTGGCCGACATCCTCGCTGTTAATCTTCTGTAAGGAATATCTTTCAGCAGGTAGCCCAGTTGCAGGCTCTGGGTTGAAATCTCCTTTGGTCTTTCTCAACTTCTCTGTTCCTTTTCACTCATCTAAATAAGGCGGGCTCTGGTTATTTGCATGAGCAAATGCAAACCTGCCCTATTCAGTTATTACAAAAAAGACTCCAAAGTTCTCAGATCAAGGCCAAAGACACTTAAGTGCTTACAGGGAGGAAGCCTCCCCCACCCTCTCTTGCCCCTACCCCTCCCACTTCCAGGGGGAAGCTGGTCTTAGCTGGGTGGAGTCCTCACAGCTGCACTTTCCGTGTGTGTTTAGTTAGCACGTAGTGTGTGGCCGCTTGCACGGATAAAGGACCACCGCAGAGCTCCCCCTGCTCCAGGTAAGTTGGGAGGTGACGCTCTGTGGGTGCTGGAGGCTGGAGTGTAGTGAAGCCCGTGGCCTACTGAGGACCTGCTCTGTGCCTACAGGGAGCTTGCACTTCACAAGGGAACCCAAACTCGGCATCAGGTTATTTTATGTTTTTATTTTTATTCATTTTTTTGAGACGCAATCACGCTGTGCAACCCAGGTTGGAGTACACTGGGGTGATCTCGGCTAACTGCAACCTCTGCCTCCTGGGTTTAAGCGATTCTCCTGCCTGCGCCTTCCGAGTAGCTGGGATGACAGGCACTCTCCACCAGCCAGGCTAATTTTTGTATTTTTATTTTATTTATTTATTTATTTTGAGACAGAGTCTTGCTCTGTCGCCCAGGCTGGAGTGCAATGGGGCTATCTTGACTCACTGTAACCTCCACCTCCCGGGTTCAAGTGATTCTCCTGCCTCAGCCTCCCCAGTAGCTGGGACTACAGGCGCGTGCTACCACACCCAGCTAATTTTTGTATTTTTAGTAGAGACAGGGTTTCACCATGTTGGCCAGTATGGTCTCAATCTCCTGACCTCGTGATCCGCCCACCTCGACCTCCCAAAGTGCTGGGATTGCAGGCATGACCTACCGCGCCTGCGGCATAAGGTTATTTTAAAATGCATGCCATTTATTTATTACTGTTTCTGATTTATTTATTAGTTTTGTCCTAAGTCACCGTAATGCTTACTAAAAAAAGGTAAGCCCAGAGCCCACCCTGTCCTAAAGAGTCAGGAAAATGAGGTGACTGATATCTGTCTGGGAACATTCCCAGAAATGCTGGTCTGATGGCGAGTGTGGAATTACCTTCCAGGATGTAGCAGTGAGGGATGGTTTGTGTATAGAGTTGGGGGGGTGGTGGGAGGATTAGAGCCCTGATACGAGGCCCTGAGGTCCCCATCAGGCTGTTTATGGACTTGATCTTCCTTTATTTAACCACTATGCTTGCTTACAAAGGACAGACTAAGGCCAGGAGGGGTTAAATAGCTCCCCCAAGGCCACACAGTTAATAAGGGAACACCAGGAATCAAACTCAACCATTAAAAAAATTTTTTTTTTGGTAGAAACGGGGTCTCACTCTGTTGCCCAGAGCTGGTCTTGAATTCCTTGCGCTCAAGCGATCCTCCCAGCTCTGCTTCCCAAAGCACTAGTATTACAAGCGTGAGCCACTGTGCCTGGTAAGATAACTTTTTTTTTTTTTTTGCGATGGAGTTTCACTCTTGTTGTCCAGGCTGGAGTGCAGTGGCACAATCCTGACTCACCGCAACCTCCGCATCCAAGGTTCAAGCAATTTTCCTGCCTCAGCCTCCCAAGTAGCTGGGATTACAGGCATACACCACCATGCCTGGCTATTTTTGTATTTTTAGTAGAGACGGGGTTTCTCCATGTTGATCAGACTGGCCTCCAACTCCCCACCTCAGGTCATCCACCCACTTTGGCCTCCCAAAGTGCTGAGATTACAGGCCTGAGCCACCTCGCCTGGTGATAACTACATTTTACAAAGGAGAGGTGTTTGATACTGAACCTTGACGGAAAATGAGACCAGAGGGGAAGCCTGAGATCTGAACAAAGAGGAGGAGCTAAGGAAAGAAAATAGTGGCAGGACCTGAGCTTGGCAGGACTCTGGATCAGCTGTCCAGAGATGCCTCCGGGGAAGAGAAGTACACATACACTCTGCTCCAGAAATTTATACTTGATCAAGAAGTGTGCCGGGCATGGTGCTTCACGCCTGTAATCTCAGCACTTGGGAGGCCGATATATGTGGATCACGTGAGCCCAGGAGTTCCACACAAGCCTGAGTAACATAGTGAGACCCTGTCTCTCTCTCTCTTTTTTTTTTTTTTTTTGAGTCTCACTATATTGCTCAGGCTGGAGTGCAGTGGTGCGATCTCAGCTCATTGCAACCTCTGCCTCCTGGGTTCAAGCGACTCTCCCCCCTCAGCCTCTGGAGTAGCTGGAATTACAGGCATCAGCTATCCACACCCATCAACACCCAGCTAATTTTTGTATTTTTAGTAGAGATGGGGTTCCACCATGTTGGCCAGACTGGGAGACCCCATCTCTTTAAAATATATATATTTTCAGCTTGGTGAGGTGGCTTACACCTACAATCCCAACACTTTGAGAGGCCAGGAGTTCAAGAACAGCCTGGGCAATACAGCAAGACCCCATCTCTATTAAAAATAAATGTTAATAAAAATGATTGTTTTTAAAAAAGGAAGTGATTCCTCAGACCCTCCAGTAAGGGGGAACTCAGCAGACTTGAGTTGAGGGATCCCTGCATATTCCAAAGAAAGGTCTGTCTTCAGGACTTTCCCTTCACTGGATCCTGGGAGTAATTTCTGAGGCCGTGGACTATACTGTCTGATAAAAGTGTGTTTTTATTACTGAGGCCTTGGACCACAGGGATTGATAAGAGAGTGTTTCTGAAACCTTTCTGGGCATGCTCACATAATAGACAGTCTATGTACAATGTCTGTTTTCTTTTTCTTTCTTTCTCTCTCTTTTTTATTTTTTATTTTTTTTGAGACAGTCTTGCTCTGTCACCCAGGCTGGTGTGCAGTGGTGCGATCTTGACTCACTGCAACCTCCACCTCCCAGGTTCAAGTCATTCTCCTGCCTCAGCCTCCCAAGTAGCTGGGATTATAGGCGCCCGCCACCATGTCTGGCTAATTTTTTCATATTTTTAGTAGAGAACGGGTTTCACCATTTGGGGCAGGCTGGTCTCAAACTCCTGACCTTGGTCATCTGCCCGCCTTGGCCTCCCAAAGTGCTGGGATTATAGGCGTGAGCCACCGCCCCCGGCCAGTCCATTTTCTAAAATACAAAATTCTGAATGTGGTGGCCCCTTGGTCCAAGGGGAAGAGATGATAGCTGCGAACAGAGTGAAAAACAGGTGGAAGGAGTAGGAAGATGCCTGCTTTTTTTTAATCCTAGGATATATTGTGTGCATCAATATATTTGGTGCTATTATTTTTCTTTAAAATCTGCTTGATACTGCCTTGTATAGAATGTATGTTACACACATGTAATATAGTTTATTCTGCCAATACTGACTAGACATTTTCCAATGCTTCCTCTTTTTTGAAGTTTAAACTAGTACAGAAAATAACATTTTCAGCCTGGTGCAGTGGCTCACACCTGTAATCCTCACATTTTGGGAGGGTGAGACAGGAGGATTGCTTGAATTCAGGAATTTGAGATCAGACCGAGTGACGTGGCGAGACCTCTAGAAAAAATTACAAGAAATTAGACTTGAGTGAGCCATGATCATGCCACTGAGGGACCAGAAGAGACCCTGTCTCAACAACAACAACAACAACAACAACAATCTTTGTATATATGTTTGAATATTTGTTCAAGTCATATGCATTTTTATAGGATTAGCATTGTCGAATTACAATGGCAAAGGAAAAACTTTTAAAGTATTTTTTTGTTTTTTGTTTGTTTGCTTTTGAGATAGCCTCTGGCTCTGTCACCCAGGCTGGAGTGCAGTGGCGCAATCTCAGCTCACTGCAACCGCCGCCTCCTGGGTTCAAGCGATTCTTGTGTCTCAGCCTCCCAAGTTGCTGAGATTACAGGCATGTGCCACCATGCCAGGCCAATTTTTTTGTATTTTTAGTAGAGACAGGCTTTCACCATGTTGGCCAGGCTGGGGTCGAACTCCTGAACTCAAATGACCCTCCCGCCTCGGCCTCCCAAAGAGCTGGGATTACAGGTGTGAGGCACCAAGCTCAGCCTTTGTTTCCATTTCACAGTCTACAGTGTTGGAATATCTACATAACTGTTTCTCCTGTGCGCCTTTGGGGAGCATGGTATTTGGCATTTAGACATAATGGCATTTTAATAGTAAATACTGAAAGTATTTTTCCACATTTTGTTTATGTTCAATGTGTTATCTCATTGGGTTTTATTTCACAAATACATAGGTCTTCTGTGGCCTATTCAACTGTAGAGAAGCAAGGATGCAAGAGCAAGGTAAATTTGGTAGATGTGATCTTAAGCCATCAGAGACTTTTTTGTTTTTTTCTAATTAGAGACAAAGTCTCACTCTGTCACCCAGGCTGGAGTGCAGTGCCACAATGACAGCTCACTGGAGCTCACTGGAGCCTTGACCTCCATGGCTCAACAATTCCTCCTGCATCAGCCTCCCAAGTAGTTGGGACTACAGGTGCGCACCATCACACCCAACTAATTTTTTTTTAATTTTTTTTTTTTTTTTTTTGTAGAGACGGTCTCACTCTATGTTGCCCAGGCTAGAAATATCTTATCAAGACAAAAGTTTAAAGGGAGATTGTCATCATTTACCTAATTCCAAGAATTTGGGATGTAAAGCAAATTTCTCCAAGTTAAAGATATAGGTAACCGAGGCGGTATTTTAATTTGGGCGGTCTCTATGCCTCGGGGCCTAAGCTGTTCCCACAACCCCAGTTAGGATGACTGGTGAGTAGACGGGATGTGGGGATTGTGGTATCAAGTATGTGGAATGGCTGGGGCACAATAATAAAGGCACGGAAATAAAAGACTGGGGCTAGGGGAGGATAACTTGTATTTGGCTAGAACGTGGTAGAGGTTAGGACCACCTGAAGTAAATTCAGGTTTGTTTCATCTTGTTTTGTTCTTAAGAAAGGAATATCTTCTCACCCACAGCAACCAATGATTTGAGGCAACAGCTGTTTTCCTAACAGCTGCTTAGCTTGGCATCATTTTCTCTGAGCAGCCAAAGACTGAAAGAGTTGTGACTGTGACTGCCAGCAGACTGTGTGTGGGACTCCTTTTGGCAGTTAGAATTAAAGGATCCAAAGATTCAAAGAACTTCAAAGGCTGCCACCAATGTGAGAAACCAGTGGGACTGTAGTGAGGTCATCAGCTGTCTCCAGGAAGGACAGTGAGATCTGAGAGCATATCTGCTTCTCACTGAAGAGTACCCACGAGCTCAGCCTCTTGAAGAAAGCCCACCTTGGTCCAGACCTTCACTGACAGCCCAATGGCAGTGGCAGCAGCTCTGACCGGACTCCAAGCAGAAGCCAAGTGCTCCATCTGTCTGGATTACCTGCGTGACCCCGTCACCATCGAATGTGGGCACAACTTCTGTCGTTCCTGCATCCAACAGTCCTGGCTGGATCTACAGGAATTGTTCCCTTGCCCTGTCTGTCGTCACCAATGTCAAGAGGGGCACTTCAGGAGCAACACTCAGCTGGGAAGGATGATTGAAATTGCCAAGCTACTCCAGAGCACCAAGGGCAATAAAAGGAGGCAGGAAGAGACAACCTTGTGCGAGAAACACAACCAGCCCCTGAGCGTTTTCTGCAAGGAGGACCTGGTGGTGTTGTGTCCCCTGTGCACTCAGCCCCCTGACCACCAGGGCCACCATGTGAGGCCCATAGAGAAAGCTGCCATTCATTATAGGAAAAGATTCTGCAGTTACGTCCAGCCCCTGAAAAAGCAGTTGGCAGACCTCCAAAAATTAATAAACACTCAAAGCAAAAAGCCCTTAGAACTGAGAGAGATGGTGGAAAATCAAAGGCAGGAATTATCCTCTGAATTTGAGCACCTCAACCAGTTTTTAGACCGTGAACAACAGGCAGTTCTCTCCAGATTAGCTGAAGAAGAGAAGGACAACCAACAGAAACTCAGTGCAAACATAACAGCATTTTCAAACTACAATGCCACACTCAAAAACCAGTTAAGTAAGGTAGTAGAGCTCAGCGAGCTGTCTGAACTGCAATTGCTGTCACAAATTAAAATTTTCTATGAGTCTGAAAATGAGAGTAGCCCATCGATCTTTTCAATTCATTTAAAGAGAGATGGCTGCAGTTTTCCTCCCCAGTATTCTGCTCTGCAGAGAATTATAAAGAAATTTAAAGCAGATATAGTTCTAGACCCTGAAACAGCACACCCTAACCTGATTGTATCTGAAGATAAAAAATGTGTGAGATTTACAAAGAGAAAACAAAAGGTTCCTAGTTTCCCAAAAAGATTTACAGTCAAGCCAGTTGTTCTAGGTTTTCCAAGTTTTTATTCTGGCAGGCATTTCTGGGAGATTGAAGTGGGGGATAAGTCAGAATGGGCTATTGGCATTTGCAAAGATTCTCTTCCCACAAAGGCCAGGAGACCCTCATCAGCCTCGCAGGAATGTTGGAGAATTGAGCTGCAAGATGACGGCTATCGTGCACCAGGGGCTTTTCCAACCCCTCTATTGTTAGAGGTGAAAGCCAGGGCCATTGGCATTTTCCTGGACTATGAGATGGGTGAGATCTCATTCTATAACATGGCTGAGAAATCTCACATCTGTACTTTCACTGACACTTTTACTGGACATCTTCGGCCTTATTTCTATGTAGGACCAGATTCACAACCTCTCAGAATCTGTACAGGGACAGTTTGTGAATGAAAACCCACCTGTTAGGCTGAATTATTTTACTACTTGTCGATTTTTTTTTAATGGAAGATGCAGAGGCTATTGTATTAATATATCTAGGAATATAATCCCTCTAGTATTTTTCTTTCACAGTTTCCAAGAAGAAAACTTTATGTTGCTCTAACAACTGTCCATAAAACAGGGCTAAGAATGGCTCCCTCCCGGGAATGTCGTGGGGGTTACCTATCATGTGCATGGACCTGGCACATTACTGAGTATAAGGGTGATTATTTCTGTTTTTCAGAAAGTGAAGATGGAGCTTGCAAAGGATGAACCAGAATAAACTTATCAATTTTGTCTCCTCTGTATAAAGGTTGGATTGTGCTATTCCTGACACATACTAAGCAGGGAGCAGGTTGTAACCCTTAGTTAAACCACAGGGCACAATTTAAAGGGGTGGAGTGGGCAACACAGGGAGAGGGTAAGCATTTTTAGCCTTTAACATGTGAGGCTTTGACAGTTTTTTCTGTTATCCCCAGAAGCCACCTACTGGTGGCACTCACTACATTAGGTTTCTGCTCCCATAATTTTCATTTCTTCCTGTATTCTTTGCTATTGTGCATAGTACTTTGGAATACAGTGACTTATTATGACACTGGAGAGAACTGGAAAATCTTGTTACTAACAGACATTACTGTTAGATACCATGTCAGAGACTAAAAGATGAATCACTGGCAGGATGGTATACCTATATTTACTCAGAATGTTTTCTTATAAAGACAGCTAACATTTATTGAGCCCTAACTATATCTCAGGAGTTGCAGTATTTTTAAAACAATTTTTAAAACTCTGAGATGTAGGCAGTGAGCTGTTAAAAAAAAAAAAGTTTAAAATTAAGAAAACAGTTTCAAGACAAAGTATCCTAGTTAAGATGACTCAGCCAGTGGTAAAGATATTCGGAGTGGCCAGGCGCAGTGGCTCACGCCTGTAATCCCAGCACTTTGGGAGGCAGAGGCGGGCGGATCATGAGGTCAGGAGATCGAGACCATCCTGGCTAACACAGTGAAACCCCGTCTCTACTAAAAATACAAAAAAAAAAAAAAAAAAATTAGTCAGGCATTGTGGCGGGGGCCTGGAGTCCCAGCTACTGGGGAGGCTGAGACAGGAGAATGGCATGAACCCAGGAGGTGGAGCTTGCAGTGAGCCGAGATTGCGCCACTGCTCTCCAGCCTGGGCGACAAAGCAAGACTCCGTCTCAAAAAAAAAAAAAAAAAAGATGTCCAGGGGTGCCTTCAATCACTGACAAACCAGCCCCTTAAATGGTTTGTCAATGGAATGCTTTATAACATACACAGAAAGTAATAAGGTATTTTTCCCTCTGACTATGGAAAAGGAGATGTCCACAGGTCCATGTATAGACTGTTAGGATGCTACACTAACTTAACCAGAAGGATCTGGGTTTCTATCTAGGTTCCACTAATGTCTGGTAGTGGGCTTAAATTCGGACATAAAATGGACATAATACTTTATTTTGCATGAAAGTTATGAAAGTGAAGTTATATATGTATGTGTATGCACCAAAGCTAATTTATATATATATATATATACACTTTTTAAAATAGAGACGGGACTCACTATATTGCCCAGGTTGGTCTTGAACTCCTGAGCTCAAGTGGTTCCCCTTGTCTCAGCCTCCCAAAATGATGGGATTACATATGTAAGCCACTGTGCCCAGCCCTTATCTACTTTATTTTATTTATTTTTCAATTTTTTCAGAGATGAGGTCTCACCCTGTTGCCCAGGCTAGAGTGCAGTGGCACAATCATAGCTTGCCGTAACCTTGAACTCCTGGGCTCAAAGGATCTTCTCACCTCAGCCTCTGAATTTTTTATTTTCTTTTTTGAGATAGGGTCTTGCTCTGTTACTCAGGCTGGAGCGCAGTGACAGGATCATGTTCACTGCAGCCTCAACCTCCCAGACTCAAGCAATCCTACTACCTCAGCCTCCCGAGTAGCTGGGACCCCAGGCATGCGTGCCACCATGTCCAGTTCACTTTTTTTTTTTTTTTTGAGACGGAGTTTCGCTCCTGTCACCCAGGCTGGAGTGCAGTGATGCGATCTCAGCTCACTGCAACTTCTGCCTCCCAGGTTCAAGCGATTCTCCTGACTCAGCCTTCCAAGTAGCTGGGATTACAGGGACCTGCCACCCAGTTAACTTTTAATTTTTTAATTTTCTGGCAGGGTCTTTGTTGCCTAGCCTGGGTTCAAACTCCTAGCCTCAAGTGATCCTCCCTCCTCCACCTCCTGAAGTGCTGGGATTACAGCTTGAGCCACCATGCCCAACCCATCCAGGCAATTTTTATTTATTTTTATTTTATTTTATTTTATTTTTTAGTAGAGATTGGGTCTCACTATATTGACCAAGCTCATTTTGAACTCCCAGCCTCAAGTGACCCTTCTGCCTCAGCCTCCCAGAGTGTTAGGAGTATAGGCATGAGCCACTATGCCCAGACCGAAAAAGATATTTCTGACACAGCAGGGGAAATGTGAGTATGGCGGGGTGTTAGGTGATAACAGGGAGCTGTTAATTCTGCTAGGTGTGACAGCATTGTGATTGAGGAAACGCTCTTATCCAGAGTAAAATATTTAGGGGTGAAATTGTATTTCTATGATTTTTATTAAAGAGCTCCAGCCGAAAAAAAAAAAAAAAAAAAAGGAGTAAACGAAGCAAATGTGACAAAATGTCGTTAATTGTCAAGTCTAGGTGATGGACGTTTCACTTTATGTACTATTCTTTGTACTTTAAATAAAAAGAACAAGCAAAGATGTTTCCCTTTTATCCATATGTTCTGAGTTAAGGTTTCTGGTATGACTCTGCCATTTCTACCTGAAGTTTGAATGGGCACACTTACAGTTGAATGAACATGTTTATCCCTACTTTCCTGTCTAAAACTCAGTGAAATTGTGTATTTTGACTAGTTTTAAATTTCTTAAGATTTGAGAAACTAGCTGTTGAGCTATAAATATTAGTAACTGTCCATTTCCTCAGAATTGGACCAAGTGCAAACTGGATGACTTTTGAATAGTTGTTATCAAGTGGGATCTGTATTGGCTATATATATATACATAATGTATACTTTTTTTTTTTTTTTTGAGATGGAGTCTCACTCTGTCACCCAGGCTGGAGTGCAGTGGTGCGATCTCTTCTCACTGCAACCTCTGCCTCAGCCTCCCGAGTAGTTGGGATTACAGGCGCCTGCCACCACGCCTGGCTAATTTTTGTATTTTTATTAGAGATGGGGCTTCACCATCTTGGCCAGGCTGAGGTCTTGAATTCCTGACCTCATGATGCACCGACTTCAGTCTCTGGGATTACTGGTGTGAGCCACTGCACCCAGCCATATAAAAATCTTTTCTAACCACTAGGCAACCAGGTATATATATATATATGTATATATACACACACATATGTATATATGATATAGGTATCATATATATGAATATCATATATTCTTTTAATAAGATAGTGTAAGAAAAATATGGTGCCTCTTCTTTTTTATTGTTTATTTTTTTGCGACTGCTCTTGTCATCCAGGCTGGAGTGCAGTGGTGTGATCTCAGCTCACTGCAACCTCTGCCTCCTGGGTTCAAGCAATTCCTCCTGCCTCAGCCTCACTAGTAACTGGGATTACAGGCATCTGCCACCAAACCCAGCTAATTTTTGTATTTTTAGTAGAGATGGGGTTTCACCATGTTGGCCAGGGTGGTCTCAAATTCCTGACCTTAGGTGATCAGCCCACCTCAGCCTCCCAAAGTTCTGGGATTATAAGCATGAGCCACCATGCCCGGCCCAGCCTCTTCTATTGTTTAATACCTAGTTTTCTATATAAATTATGTTAAAAACTTTTCAGGATTACACTTCACTTTTTTTTTGGAGACAGGGTCTTGCTCTGTCACCCAGGCTGAAGTGCAGTGGTGTGATCTTGGCTCACTGCAACCTCTGAGCCCCTCTACCACACCGGTCTCAAGTGATCCTCCCACCTCAGGCTCCCAAATAGCTGGAACCACAGGCCTGCACCATCACACCTGGCAATTTTTTGGGGTTTTTAGTAGAGATGGTCTCTATCCAGGCTGCCCAGGGTAGTCTGAAACTCCTGAGCTCAAGTGAACCACCCACCCCCAAAGTGCTGGGATTACAGGCATGAGCCACTGTGCCTGGCTACATTTCACTTTTGGTTTCCAATTGGGTAAATGTTTTTGATTATTATGCTAGTAATTTTACATGCTTACTAAAAATCAAATAATAGGCATATAAATAAAAATTATTAGTGTAACCTCACCTATCCATACACATGCACACAGTTTTGGTATATATAGAGATTTCTTTGGCCTACATAAACTAGTTTATGTAAGTTCTTTTTATATGAACTAATCTGTAATAAGGCCAATATTAGGATTTGAATGATACGAAGAAAGTAGATCATAAACTTGTTAGTACATTTTGGGACCTTAAGAAGAATGGGAAGCCAATGAGAAGCTTGAACCAGGGAACTGATACAATCCGATTTTCCTGTCTCATTGGCTGTATCACTCAAATTCCAAATATTAGTCTTAGCTGGATATATAAATTTAGAAGTCAGCAGTAATTGCATAGAAACTAGGCTGGGCGCTGTGGCTCATGCCTGTGATCCCAGCACTTTGGGAGGCCGAGGCGGGCAGATCACTTAAGGTCAGGAGTTCAAGACCAGCCTGGCTAATATGGTGAAACCCTATCTCTACTAAAAACACAAAAATCAGCTGGGTGTAGTGGCATGCACCTGTAGCTACTCAAGAGGCTGGGGCAGGAGAATGACTTGAATCTGGGAGGCGGAGATTGCAGTGAGCCAAGATCGCGCCACTGCACTCCAACCTGAGCATCTCAGGGAGACACTGTCTCAAAACAAAACAACAAAAAAAGTGAAAACTACAACTTTAAAGTTCCAGAAGCAAAGATGATGGTGTACAGATCACAAGAGGAATGTTCAAACTTTGACACGTAGAGAGGTAATTGCTTGATTTTAAAAAAGGGGCCGGGCGCGGTGGCTCAAGCCTATAATCCCAGCACTTTGGGAGGCCGAGACGGGCGGATCACGAGGTCAGGAGATCGAGACCATCCTGGCGAACATGGTGAAACCCCGTCTCTACTAAAAACTACAATAAACTAGCCGGGCGACGTGGCAGCGCCTGTGGTCCCAGCTACCAGGGAGGCTGAGGCAGGAGAATGGCGTGAACCCGGGAGGCGGAGCTTGCAGTGAGCTGAGATCTGGCCACAGCACTCCAGCCTGGGTGACAGGGCGAGACTCCGTCTCAAAAAAAAAAAAAAAAAAAAAAAAAAAAAAAAAAAAAAAAAAAAATTAAAAAAGGTTCCTGGCTGAGGGCCGTGGCTTACGCCTATAATCCCAGCACTTTGGGAGGCCAAGGCGGGTGGATCACCTGAGGACATGAGTTCAAGACCAGCTAGGCCAACATGGTGAAGCCCTGTCTCTACTAAAAATACAAAAATTAGGCCAGGCATGGTGGTTCACGCTTGTAATCCCAACACTTGGGGAGGCCGAGGTGGGTGGATCACGAGGTCAGGAGTTCGAGACCAGCCTGGCCAACATGGTGAAACCCTGTCTCTACCAAAAGTACAAAAAATTAGCCGAGTATGGTGGCGCATGCCTGTAATCCCAGCTAGTTTGGAGACTGAAGCAGGAGAATCACTTTAACCTGGGAGGCAGAGGTTGCAGTGAGCCAACATCATGCCACTGCACTCCAGCCTGGGCAACAAGAGCGAAACTCCGTCTTAAAAAAAAAAAAAAAAAAGCTGGGCATGGTGGCATGGGCGTGTAGTGTGTAGTCCCAGCTACTCGAGAGGCTGAGGCAGGGGAATCACTTGAACCCATGAGGTGGAAGTTGAACCACTGCACTCCAGCCTGGGTGACAAAGCAAGACTCCATCTCAAAAAAATAAAAAATAAAAAAGGTTCCAGTGGAATTGTAAAAACATAAATCATAAAAAATTTAAAAAGGTAAGGAGGAGTGGATGGGATCAAATATAGGTCTCATAAATTCCTTATGAGAAGTTGAGGGATTTCCCATCTCATGACCTCTTTTTTGTTTTTGAGACACAGGTTCCGCTCTTGTTGCCCAGGCTGGAGTGCAATAGCATGATCTTGGCTCACTGCAACCTCTACCTCCCGGGTTCAAGCAATTCTCCTGCCTCAGCCTCCTGAGGAGCTGGGGTTACAGGTGTGCGCCACCACACCCAGCTAATTTTTTGTATTTTAGGAGAGACAGGGTTTCGCCATGTTGGCCAGGCTGGTCTCAAACTCCTGATCTCAGGTGATCCACCCTCCTTGGCTTCCCAAAGTGCTGTGATTACAGGCATGAGCCACCATGTCTGGCCTCATGACTTCTATTTTTAATCCTGATATACATAAATTTTTTCAACTAAAAATTTTTTCTTGGTGTAAATTACTACAAAACATTATCCATATTGTGGATCTGGTTTCAAGTCATACAGGAAGTCATTTCCTACACCATGGTTGTAAAAATGGTCTCCAATATTTTCTCGTATCTTCATGGTTTTTAGAAGCATGCTTTCGGATGGGCATGGTAGCTCATGACTGTAATCCCGGCACTTTGGGAGGCCAAGACTGGAGGATCACTTGAGGCCAGGAGTTCCAGACCAGCCTGGACAACACAGTGAGACCTCATGTCTAAAATAAATAAATAAATAAATAAACAAACAAACAGGAAAAGGACCGTTTAGATTACTGTGGGCCCACAGAGCTGATTAAAGAAAATCTCACCATCTCTCTTGATTCCTAATTTAATCACACTGCAAATTCTCTTGCTATGTAAATTAAAATATTCACAGGTTCCTGGGATTAAGACACGAACATCTTTGGGGCCGGGACATGATTTTGTCTACTACAGTCCATCTTCTGGTCCCAAACATGAACATCTGTCCCATATGCAAAATACTTTCACCTCATCTCAACATCCACAAAGTCTCAACCTGTTACTATTGTAATATTGGTTATACAATTCTGTTTTTCAAAAATCGTAGAACTATATACCAACAGTGAATTTTACTGAATATAAACATTAAAATGGGTATTGAAAAAAGACGAAACAGCAAAGGAGAATGAGAAGAAGTCACCAATAAGGTGGGAAGAAACCAAGAGATTGTGCTGACCTGGAAGCCAAATAAAGAAAGTATATTAAGGAGTATGTAATATGGCCAGGCAAGGTTGCTCATGCCTGAAATCCCAGCACTTTGGGAGGCTGAGGCAGGTGGATCACCTGAGGTCAGGAGTTTGAGACCAGCCTGGCCAATATGGTGAAGCCCCGTCTCTACTAAAAATACTCAAATTAGCCCAGCATGATAGTGGGTGCCTGTAATCCCAGCTACTCGGGAGGCTAAGGCATGAAAATCGCTTGAACCCGGGAGGCACAGTTTGCAGTGAGCTGAGATTTCACCACCACTGTACTCCACTCAGGATGACAGAGCCAGATGCTATCTTAAAAAGAAAAAAAAAAAATGCAGTTCCAATTACATGCCCATGATTGCCATATGAAGTGTCTATACACACTCCTGCCAAGCCTGGATATAACGAATCTCTTTACTCTTGCCACTATGAGTCATGAAAATACCATTTAACTTGAATTTTCCTGATGAATAATGAGGTGGGACATCTTTTCACATAGTTTGGACATTGTGTTTCATCTACAAACTGCATGTATTTATCCTTTGCTTATTTTTCTTTGCTTTGTTTTTTAAATCTTAAATTCAATTAATATTTGAATATGTATAAGAATCAAGTTTTGAAACTCAAAAGGTAGAAAAGGATAGTTTGAAAAACCTTGGCTCCTAGCCACCCAGTTCCCCATCCCAGAAGCAACCAAAGTTATCAAGTTTTCTAGTTTTAGAGACAGTCCATGCATATATAAAGAAAATGTACACATCTTTTCTTCTCTCTTTTTATGCAAATAGTAGCATGCTATCAGTTGGCACCTGGCTCTTTTTATTCAAAAATTATTTGGAAATTATTTCCTTCTCAGTAAAGAAAGCTGCCTCGGCCGGGCGCGGTGGCTCAAGCCTGTAATCCCAGCACTTTGGGAGGCCGAGACGGGCGGATCACGAGGTCAGGAGATCGAGACCATCCTGGCTAACACGGTGAAACCCCGTCTCTACTAAAAACTACAAAAAACTAGCCGGGCGACGTGGCGGCGCCTGTAGTCCCAGCTACTCGGGAGGCTGAGACAGGAGAATGGCGTGAACCCGGGAGGCGGAGCTTGCAGTGAGCTGAGATCCGGCCACAGCACTCCAGCCTGGGTGACAGAGCGAGACTCCGTCTCAAAAAAAAAAAAAAAAAAAAAAAAAAGAAAGCTGCCTCATTTTTTTTGATGGTGTTATTTAACCAATCTTCTACTGATGAAGACTGAATCTGTAGTTTCATTCTGGCTATAACAAATAATCATTGAATTAATGCTGTAGCATAGGTGGGACTATATTGCCAGGATAAATACCTGAAGTAGAGTCACAGGGTCAAAGGACATATGCATCTGTGATTCTTTTTTTTTTTATTTAATTTTTTAAACAACTGGTAATCAATTTATTAAAATAGTTGACTTAAGCATCTGCAATGGTGACTTCCACCTCAACTCCTGGCTCAATACTGATGGAAGTCATCTGCATAACAATCTCAGAAGGACTGTGCAAGTCAATGAGTCGCTTGTGGATTCTCATCTGGAAACGATCTCATGTCTTAGAACCTTCACCACAGGAGTTTTTTTTGTAGTGATTCTCAACGTCTTGGTATTCGAACTGGTCCTTTCACTTTGAGATTCTTTTTTTTTTTTTTTTTTTTGAGACGGAGTCTTGCTCTGTCGCCCAGGCTGGAGTGCAGTGGCCGGATCTCAGCTCACTGCAAGCTCCGCCTCCCGGGTTCACGCCATTCTCCTGCCTCAGCCTCCCGAGTAGCTGGGACTACAGGCTCCGCCACCTCGCCCGGCTAATTGTTTGTATTTTTAGTAGAGACGGGGTTTCACCGTGTTAGCCAGGATGGTCTCGATCTCCTGACCTTATGATCCACCCGTCTCGGCCTCCCAAAGTGCTGGGATTACAGGCTTGAGCCACCGCGCCCGGCCCACTTTGAGATTCTTTACCTTTGTGCTTCTGATCAAGTCAGCACACACCTTTTCCAGGGATTTTGTGTTGCGGCTCCTTAGAGTGATTCGAATTCAGTGAATTGCCACCTCCAGGGCTCCACGGGTGTTTTTCCGGTATCCTTAACAGCCACGGCTGCTGTGCGGCTTCCTGACCGACTCGTTCCTCTGCAAGAGCGAACAGCAGTGAGTCGGGAGCAGGAGCTTGCGGGTCAGCGATCCACAGCACCTACGAGCGCGTCTTCCTCAAAGAGCATTCTAACAGATATTTCGAAGTCTGCCCTGCCCTCCACAGAGGTTACCAACACGTCTCGGTAGGATACAGGAGAACGCTGGTTTCTCTACAGACTTGCTCACATCAAGTGTTAACGTTTTTCTTCTATCCGCTTTGCTAACTCAGTGTCAGTCACTGAGGAGTTCTCTTATTATAACGGAAGTTTATTATCTTTTCATAGAAACCATTCCTGTTTCCTTTACTGTTAACTGTTCATACACTTGGCCCTTTTGGAGGCAGTCATTCTTTTTCTTTTTTCTTTTTCTTTCTTTTTTTTTTGAGACAGTGTTTCGCTCTTGTTGCCCAGGCTGGAGTGCAATGGCACGATCTCGGCTCTCCGCAACCTCCGCCTCCCGGGTTCAAGCGATTCTCCTGCCTCGGCCTCCTGAGTAACTGGGATTACAGGCACGTGCCACCACGCCCGGCTAATTTTTGTATTTTTAATAGAGACGGGGTTTCAGCATGTTGGCCAGGCTGGTCTCTAACTCCTGACCTCGTGATTTGCCCGCCCCGGCCTCCCAAAGTGCTGGGATTACAGGCATGAGCCACTGTGCCTGGCTTCTTTTTCTTGTGATTTGTAGGATCTTTGGTGTTACAGAATTCTACCCTTGGTCTGTGACCCTTGTCTGGGTAAAAAAAAAATTTTTTTTTGAGATGGAGTCCCGCTCTGTCGCCCAGGCTGGAGTGCAGGGGCACAATCTTGACTCACTGCAACCTCCAAGATTCTCCTGCCTCAGCATCCTGAGTAGCTGGGATTACAGGCGCATGCCACCATGCCCAGCTAGTTTTTGTATTTTTAGTAGAGATGGAGTTTCACCATGTTGGCCAGGCTCATCTTGAACTCCTGACCTCAGGTGATCCACCCGCCTTGGCCTCCCAAAGTGCTGGGATTACAGGCCTGAGCCACCACCATGCTTGGCTTTTCTTTTCTTTTTTTCTTTTTTTGAGATAGGGTTTTGCTCTCTCACCCAGGCTAGAGTGCAGTAGCGCAACCACAGCTCATTGAATCCTCAGCCTCCCGAGCTCAAGTAAATCTTCCACCTGTGCCTCCTGAGTAGCTGGGACTACAGGCATGGGCCACCACACATGGCTAATTTTTTTCTATGTTTTTGTAGAAACAGGGTCTCACTATGTATTCCAGGCTGGTCTTGAATTCCCGGGCTCAAGTGATCCTTCCACCTCCACCTCTCAAAGTGCTGAGATTACAGGGTGTGAGCTACTGCACCTGGCCTTTATTTAAAAAAAATTTTTTTAGAGGTGGGGTCTTGCTATGTTGCCCAGGCTGGTCTTGAACTCCTGAGCTCAAGGGATCCTCTTGCCTTGGCCTCCCAAAGGGTTGGGATTATGGGCATGAACCACTGCACGTGGCCCTTTTTTTTTTTGAGAGAGAGTCTCACTGTTGCCAGGCTGGAATTCAGTGGTGCGATCTCAGCTCATTGCAACTTCCCACTTCTGGGTTCAAGTGATTCTCCTGCCTCAGCCTCCCAAGTAGCTGGGATTACAGGCACATGCCACCACGCCCAGCTAATTTTTGTATTTTTAGTAGAGACAGGGTTTCACCATGTTGGCCAGGCTGGTCTTGAATTCATGACCTTAGGTGATTCTCCCGCCTCGGCCTCCCAAAGTGCTGGGATTACAGGCATGAGCCACGGAGCACAGTGGGTTAAAATGGGCCCCATTTTTAACAATAAAATATTTGAATCAGCTGGGGTTTAGTAGATATGAATTATGAGGCAGGGATATAACATAAGTTCTTGATGCTTTCCCTCATTGTCTTCATAACATTTATCCTTTTCTTGGCAGTGCACCTGGGGCATGATGATATGGTTTGGATGTTGTCCCTGCCCAAATCTCATGTTGAAATATAATCCTCATGCCTGTAATCCCAGCAATTCAGGGGGCCGAGATGGGCGGATCGCCTGAGGTCAGGAGTTCAAGATCAGCCTGGCCAACATGGTGAAACCCCATCTCTACAAAAAATACAAAAATTAGCCGGGCATGGTGGCACATGCCTGTAATCCCAGCTACTGGGGAGGCTGAGGCAAGGGAATCGCTTGAACCTGGAAGGCAGAGGTTGCACTGAGCCAAGATCATGCCACTGCACTCCAGCCTGGGTGACACAGCGAGACTCTGTCTTAAAATATATGTAGATATAATCCCCAGTGGTGAATCTAGGGCCTGGTGGTGGGAGGTGTTTGGGTCATAGGGGTGGATCCTTCATGGCTTGGTGCTGTCTTCACAATAGTAACTCAGTTCTCACAAGGTCCGGTTTTTGTAAAGTGTGGCACCTTCCCCTATCTTGCTCCTGCTTTTGCCAAGTGACAGGCCTGCTCCCGCTTTGACTTTCACTGTGAGGAAAGGCCCCCTGAGGCCTCCCCAGAAGTGGAGTAGATGCCTGCATCATGCTTATACAGCCTGCAGAACCCATGAGCCAATTAAACCTCTTTTCTTTATAAATTAAAACAATAAATATTGAATGAGCTAACTTTTCTGCAGTGAATTGAAACAACATCTTTTGGCCAGGTGCGGTGGCTCATGCCTGTAATCCCAGCATTTTTGGAGGCTGAGGCAGGTGGATCACCTGAGGTGGGGAGTTTGAGATCAGCTTGACCAACATGGCGAAACCCCATCTCTACTGAAAATATAAAATGAGCCAGGTGTGGTAGCGTACACCTGTAATCCCAGCTACTTGGGAGGCTGAGGCAGGCGGATCTCCAGAGGTAGGGAGTTCGAGACCAGCCTGACCAACATGCAGAAACCCCGTCTCATTTTGTACTAAAAATACAAAATGAGCTGGGCGTGGTAGCTTGTACCTGTAATTCCAGCTAGTCGGGAGGCTGAGGCAGAAGAATTGCTTGAACCGGGGAGGCAGAGGTTGTGGTGAGCTGAGATCACACCACTGCACTCCTGCCAGGGCAACAAGAGCAAACTCCGTCTCCAAAAAAAAAAAAAAAAAAAAAAAAAAGACCAATAAAAGCACTTTTTTTTTTTTTGAGACAGAATCTCATTCTGTCGCCTAGGCTGGAGTGCAGTGGCACAATCTTGACTCACAGTAACCTCTCTGCCTCCCGGGTTCAAGTGATTCTCCTGCCTCAGCCTCCAGACTAGCTGGGACGACAGGCATGTGCTACCACGCCCGGCTCATTTTTGTATTTTTAATAGAGACGGGGTTTCACTATATTGGCCAGGCTGGTCTCAAACTCCTGACCTTGTGATCTGTCCACCTCAGCCTCCCAGTGCTGAGATTAGAGGCATGAGCCACCGTGACCGGACTGAAACATCTTTCATATACTAAATTCTCATATACAATTTGGTCTATTTCTAAATTTACTATTTTGTTTCATTGATCTAATTATTCATGTGCAGTAGCACAGTGTTTTAATTATTACGTTATTATAATACACTTAATACCTTGTAGTATTAATCCTCTTGTACATAGATTGAGAGAGAATTGCCATGTTTGTGACGTCAAGACTTTCTATCCAAGGACATAGCATACCATTTCAAGTCTTCTTTTTATTCTTCAGTGGTGTTTTAAAGTTTTCTTCAAAAAGATCTGGGTACTTCATCTTTTTTGTTATTATTGTAAATGGGGCCTTTTCTTCAATTGTGTCTCCTAACTGGTAGTTGCTTGTATTAAAGGAACTGATTTTTACCTATTAATTTCATACCCAGAACCTTACTGAATATTCTTGTTTATATATTTTTGTGATAGTTTTTCTTTTCTTTTTTTTGAGACAGAGTCTCGCTCTGTCGCCCAGGCTGGAGTGCAGTGGTGCGATCTCAGCTCACTGCAACCTCTGTCTCCCAGGTTCAAGCAATTCTCCTGCCTCAGCCTCCCAAGTAGCTGGGGATTACAGGTGCCTGCCAACACACCCAGCTAATTTTTGTATTTCTCATAGAGATGGGGTTTCACCATGTTGGCTAGGCTTGTCCTGAAATCCTGACCTCAAGTGATCCGCCCCACTCAGTCTCCCAAAATGCTAGGATTATAGGCGTGAACCACCGCGCCCGGCCTGTAATAGTTTTTCTACTTAGGTTCTTTGGAGTTAGCTGGGTAGTCAATCATTATTTGAAAAGAAAATGCAATCTATATAACTTCATATACTTTTTCTTATCTAAATGTTTTGTTGGATCTTCCAGAACAATAAGAAATAGCAATAATATGAGTGAATATTTTTATTTCTGATGTTAATGGGAACATGTCTACTGTTTCCTACTAACTTTATCGATTTATTTTATTTTAATATTATTTTTTAAAAGATAAAGAGATGGGGCCTCACTAAGTTGCCCAGGCTGGTCTCAAACTCCTTGGCTCAAGCAATCCTCATACCTCGTCCTCCCAAAGTGCTGGGATTATAGGCATGAGCCACCATGACTGGCCATCTGTTTTCTAATAGGTTACTTTTATCTTTTTTTTTTTTTTGAGAGCGGAGTCTCGCTGTGTCGCCCAGGCTGGAGTGCAGTGGCGCGATCTCGGCTCACTGCAGGCTCCGCCTCCCGGGTTCCCGCCATTCTCCCGCCTCAGCCTCCGAGTAGCTGGGACTACAGGCGCCCGCCACCGCGCCCGGCTAGTTTTTTGTATTTTTAGTAGAGACGGGGTTTCACCGTGTTAGCCAGGAGGGTCTCGATCTCCTGACCTCGTGATCCACCCGCCTCGGCCTCCCAAAGTGCTGGGATTACAGGCTTGAGCCACCGCGCCCGGCCGGTTACTTTTATCTTATTCATTTAAATTACAAATGTGGGCTGGGCACGGTGACTCATGCCTGTAATCTCAGCACTTTAACAGGAGTTCGAGACCAGCCCGGCCAACCTGGTGAAACTCTGTCTCTACTAAAAATACAAAAATTAGCCGGGCGTGGTGGCAGGCGCCTGTAGTCCCAGCTACTGGGGAGGCTGAGGCAGGAGAATTGCTTGAACCTGGGAGGCAGAGATCACAGTGAGCGGAGTTTGCGCCACTGTACTCCAGCCTGGGCGACAGAGCGAGAATCCGTCTCCAAAAAAAACACAAAATTTATTTTCAATAGAGACAGGGTCTTCATATGTTTCCCAGGCTGGTCTCCAACTCCGAGGCTCAAGCGATTCTCCAGCTGTGGCCTCCCAAAGTGCTGGGATTACAGATGTGAGCCACCATACCCGGCCCCAATTTGAAATTTCTATCTGAACATCTAGTTCCTCTATAATAACAGAAATGTCTTAAATATTTAATATGGGACTGGATTAATAGGAGCACAGCTCTAAAAGGTTAACAAATAGTCCTGAATATATTGTTATATGCAATCATCAATGGTACCTTTCCAATTGTATTTTAAACTGATTCTTTTTGGTATGTAAGAAAATCGTTGATCTTCATGTTTTATAGTTTGCCACCCTTGCTAATGGTTTTTCTTAAATTCTCTAGATGTCTAACGGTTAATTCTTAAATTTTCTAGATATTAATATATAACCATCCCATGCACAGATTAATCCTGCTCCTTTATCCAACTGTACTGATGAGCACTTTTCGACAACAGTAAATAGCAGTGATTATGAAAAGATCAGTCTTATCTCTTTTATTTCTGCTATTTTGTTATTTTTTAGTATATCCTAAACTTTTTTTTTTTTTTTTTTTGAGACGGAGTCTCGCTCTGTCACCCAGGCTGGAGTGCAGTGGCTGGATCTTGGCTCACTGCAAGCTCCGCCTCCCAGGTTCACACATTCTCCTGCCTCAGCCTCCTGAGTAGCTGGGACTACAGGCGCCTGCCACCTCGCCCGGCTAGTTTTTTTTGTATTTTTAGTGGAGACGGGGTTTCACCGTGTTAGCCAGGATGGTCTCGATCTCCTGACCTCGTGATCCGCCCGTCTCGGCCTCCCAAAGTGCTGGGATTACAGGCTTGAGCCACCGCGCCCGGCCGAGATAAACTTTTAAACAAGACCTTAAAAAATAATCTTTAGGCCGGGCACGGTGGCTCAAGCCTGTAATCCCAGCACTTTGGGAGGCCGAGACGGGCGGATCACGAGGTCAGGAGATCAAGACCATCCTGGCTAACACGTTGAAACCCCGTCTCTACTAAAAAAACTACAAAAAACTAGCCGGGCGAGGTAGCGGCGCCTGTAGTCCCAGCTACCCGGGAGGCTGAGGCAGGAGAATGGCGTGAACCCGGGAGGCGGAGCTTGCAGTGAGCTGAGATCCGGCCACAGCACTCCAGCCCGGGTGACAGAGCAAGACTCCGTCTCAAAAAAAAAAAAAAAAAAAAAAAAAAAATAATCTTTAGTTCAGGACATCATAAACAGAAAGTGAAAACAGAGCCCAGGTTACAGCTAGATTACAGGAACAGGCTTTGAGCATGTGTGAGCATAGTTTTTCTACTACAATTCCAGTAGTGAAATCACTGAAGTTAGTGACATTAATTCATCAACAGATATTGAGTGCTTACTTTGTGCCAGACACTGTTCTATGTATGAAGGATACAGTAGTAAGCAAAAGATAGAACTTACATTCTATCAGGAGACAGAGACAAAGTAAGCAAGTAAGTTACATGTAGTATTTTCCCCTTATCTGCAGGGGAAACATTGCAAGACCTCAGGTGGATGCCTGGAGCCACAGATAGTACTAAACCCTACGTAGACTATATTTTTTCCTATCCACATGTAACTATGATAAAGTTAAATTTATAAATTAGGCACAGAGAGTAACAACATCAATAACAAAATAAAACAATTACAACAAAATACTATAATAAAAGTTATGTGTGGTGTTGTGGTGCACATCTATAATCCCAGCTACTCAGCAGGCTGACAGAAGTGGGGGGATTTTTTTTTTTTTTTTGAGACGGATTCTCACTCTGTCACTTAGGCTGGAGTACAGTTGTGCGATCTTGGCTCACTGCAACCTCCACCTCCCAGGTTCAAGCGATTCTCCTGCCTCAGCCTCCTGAATAGCTGGGATTACAGACATGTGCCACCATGCCTGGCTAATTTTTGTATTTTTAGTAGAGATGGGGTTTCATCATGTTGGCCAGGCTGGTCTCCCAACTCCTGACCTCAAGTGATCCACCCGTCTCGAACTCTCAAAGTGCTGGTATTACAGGCATGAGCCAAAAGTGACATTGGAACAAAGACTTGAAAAAGATATATGGCAGTTGATCATTCCAGGCAGAGGGAACAGCAAGCACAAAGGTCCTCAGGTGAGAATGTGCTTGGCAATCCAAAAGTCACAGTGTGACTGACACAGGGTGTACAAAAGAACACTAGGAGAGAGGAGGTGGGGTGGGGTGGGAAGTAGAGATTTTCTAGGTCTCTGAAGGCCACTGTCCAGGCTTTGGGGCTTTTACTGAGTGAAAAAGGAAACCATCAGGGTAGTATGTTTTAGAAGGATATTGTTGGCTGCTGTGTTAAGCATAGATTTTTTTTTTTTTTTTTGTATGTGCATGGGGCTGGGGGTTCAGAGTGGAGCGGTGGTAAGAAGCAGAAAGACCACTTAAAAGACTATTATAGGCTGGGTGCGGTGGCTCACTTTGGGAGGCCAAAGCGGGCGGATCATGAGGTCAGGAGATCCAGACCAGCCTAGTCAGCATGGTGAAACCTCATCTCTACTAAAAATAAAAAAAGCAGGCCTGTAATCCCAGATACGCAAGGAGGCTGAGGAAGGAGAATCGCTTGAACGTGGGCAGTGAAGGTTGTAATGAGCCAAGATTGCAGCACTGCACTCCAGCCTGTGTGATAGGAGTGAGACTCCATCTCAAGAAAAAAGAAAAAGGAAAAGAAAAAGAAAAACACTATTATAATAGGGCCGGGCACAGTGACTCCTGCCTGTAATTGCAGCACTTTGGGAGGCCAAGGCGGGCGGATCACCTGAGGTCCAGAGTTCAAGACCAGCCTGGTTAACATGGTGAAACTCCCTTTCTACTAAAAATACAAAAAATCAGCTGGGTGTGGTGGTACGCGCCTATAATTCCAGCTGCTCCGGAGGCTGAGGCGGGAGAATCACTTGAACCTGGGAGGCGGAGGTTGCAGTGAGCCCAGATCGTGCCACTGCACTGCAGCCTGGGCAACAGAGCAAGACTCCGTCTCAAAAAAAAAAAAAAAAAAAAAACCAACCCCAAAAGACTATTATAATAGTCCAGGTGAAGATGATCGTGGCTGAGGAAGTAGCATTGGGGGTGCCAAGAATTGCTTGGACTCTGGGTATGTTTTAAAGGAAAAGCCAGCAGGATTTGCAGGATTGATGGATTGTCTACAGGGCTTGAGGGAAAGAGGAGTTGCCATTACAGAAGTGGAAGAGACTGTGGCAGATGGCTCAGCTGGGGACAATGTTCTGTTTCAGGTGTTTTTTTATATACCCAAGTAGTGATCTAGAAGAGGCAGTTGGATACATGTGTCTGGAGTTCAGGGACAAAGGCCTGGCTGAAGATTCACATTTGGAAATTATCAGCTCATAAATTCTATCAAAGTCATGAGATTGTGTGAGACACCAAAAGCGTGAACGCTGATGGAGAAGCCAAGAGGCCCAGGGGTTGAGTCCTGGAGAATACCAATGAAAAGGAACTTGCAAAGCAGATAAAAGAAGAAGCTAGTGAGGTAGAAGAAAACCAGGAGAATGTAGTGTCCTGGAAGCCAAGCTGAAATAAAGAGTCAAGGAAGAAGTGATCAACTGTGGGGAAAAGAGAGATCAGGTTGTTACTGTGTCTGTGTAGAAAAGGAAGACATAAGAAACTCCATTTTGATCTGTACTAAGAAAAATTGTTTCTGCTTTGAGATGCTGTTAACCTGTAACTTTAGCCCCAACCCTGTGCTCACAGAAACATGTGCTGTATTGAATCAAAGTTTAACGGATTTAGGGCTGTGCAGGAGGTGCCTTGTTAACAATATGTTTGCAGGCAGTATGCTTGGTAAAAGTCATCGCCCTTCTCCATTCTCGATTAACCAGGGACACAATGCACTGCGGAAAGCCGCAGGGACCTCTGCCCAAGAAAGCCTGGGTATTGTCCAAGGTTTCCTCCCACTGACCCTGAGATACGGCCTCGTGGGAAAGGAAAGGCCTTACCGTCCCCCAGCCCGACACCCATAAAGGGTCTGTGCTGAGGAGGACTAGTGAAAGAGGGAGGCCTCTTTGCAGTTGAGATAAGAGAAAGGCTTCTGTCTCCTGCTCATCCCTGGGAATGGAATGTCTCCGTGTAAAGCAGACCATTCCCATTCGTTCTATTCTGAGATAGGAGAAAACCGCCCTGTGGCTGGAGGCGAGATATGCTGGCAGCAGTACTGCTCTGCTACTCTTTGCTACACTGAGATGTTTGTGTAAGGAGAAACATAAATCTAGCCTACCTGCACATCCGGACACAGTACCTTGTCTTGAACTTATGATACACATTCCTTTGCTCACATGTTTCCCTGCTGACCTTCTCCCCATCTGTTGCCCTGCTACACTCCCCTCGCCAAGATAGTAAAAATAATGATCAATAAATACTGAGGGAACTCAGAGACCGGCGCCGGTGCAGGTCCTCGCATGCTGGATGTGCCAGTCCCCTGGGCCCACTGTTCTTTCTTTATACTTTGTCTCTGTGTCTTATTTATTTTCTCAGTCTCTCGTCCCACCTGATGAGAAATACCCACAGGTGTGGAGGGGCAGGCCCCATTCAATCAACTGAGCCAAGTGTTGCTGATAAGTTAAAAGAGGAGACCTATGCATTCATCTCCAACTTAAGCAATGTGGAAGGAAGTTATTGGTGACCTTGCCAAGAACAGTTTCAGTAGAGTAGTAGAGTGAACAGTGAGACTGGATAGAGAGGAGGGGAGAAGAATTAGAGATAGACTTCCCTGGTTTACGAATGAAACAATATTCCTTAGGAAACCTAGGGAATGTTTTCAAATCTTAAATTTGTGATTGTCACATATTCAAAGTTTGATTGTTCAAGAACTCAAGAGCTTACTAGGTGTGAGTTTTGTATTCAAGATTTATAAAAGCATCTCAGTTCAGACTGAGATCACTAAAATCTCTGAAACGTACAGACATGTTAAAGGGCATGTCTTTCTAGCCTTTTCTGTAAAAAGAACAGGAAAAGGAGAATATAAAATTCATTTGCCATTGACTTTCTGAATGGTTACAGCATAAAAGATAATTTTTTTTCCCATGAGCCTTATCATACCATACATCTCAGCCACATTAACAGAAGGTCGCATTTAGAGAAGAACAACTGAATTTATCAAACCCAATAGTTGGTTTATTTGTCTATGGTGTTAACTCCTCCTTCCACTCCCCACCACCAACCACCACCATTAAAATGTAGATACCATGAAAACAGGCATCCTTTCTGTCCTATTGACCCCTGAATTCACAGCACCTGGAATACTTTCTGGCACACAGTCAGCTCTCATATGTTAAGTGTTAAATAAAATTAAACTAAATGCATGTGTATGGAGACACTTTTGGTTGTCACGAGATTCCAAGAGCATCCTAGTAACCAGGATGCTGTTAAACAGCCTACAATGCACAGGAGAGACACCCCTCCCCCAACAAAGAATTGTTCAACCCAAAATGTCAGCAGGACTGGGGTTGAAAAACCTTGTCTTAGAGAAATTTGGGGAAAAATAAGAAAAGAGAAAGGATTAACTTGACTCAAATAAGACTTTTGTTTGAATCCCGGGAAGAAGAAAGAGGGCCTATGGCAGAAGCCTGGATATACTAAAATTCACTCAAGCCACTGGTAGCTCTCCCATGACAAGAAGATATGCAATCCCAGCCAGGTGCTGTGCCTCACGCCTGCAAACCCAGCACTTTGGGAGGCAGAGGCAGATGGATCACGAGGTCAGGAATTCGAGACCAGCCTGGCCAACACAGTGAAACCCTGTCTCTACTAAAAATACAAAAATTGGCCGGGCGCGGTGGCTCAAGCCTGTAATCCCAGCACTTTGGGAGGCCGAGACGGGCGGATCACAAGGTCAGGAGATCGAGACCATCCTGGCTAATACGGTGAAACCCCGTCTCTACTAAAGAATACAAAAAACTAGCCGGGCGACGAGGTGGGCGCCTGTAGTCCCAGCTACTTGGGAGGCGGAGGCAGGAGAATGGCGTGAACCTGGGAGGCGCAGCTTGCAGTGAGCTGAGATCCGGCCACCGCACTCCAGCCTGGGCGACAGAGCCAGACTCCGTCTCACAAAAAAAAAAAAAATTAGCCAGGTATGGTGATAGGCACCTGTAATCCCAGCTACTTGGGAGACTGAGGCATGAGAATTGCTTGAACCTGGTAGGCAGAGGTTGCAGTGAGCTGAGAGCGTGCCACTGCACAGCCTGGGGGATAGAACAAGACTCTGTCTCCAAAAAATTAAAAAAATATATATATCCAATATGGCTCTGGTTATTCATTAGTGTAAAATTTTCACCAGTGCTGGGGGAGGAAGAATCCAGGCTGCAGTGTTTAAACAGTAAATGACAAAAGAACCCAAAACAACAAACTAGGATGTATTTCTAACAAACATTGGGACTATCTTCAACATGTAAAGGAAGATTTTATATCTGTATATATATATATATATATATATATATATATATATATAGTGGTTTTTTTTTTTTTTTGAGACATAGTCTCCCTCTGCACATCTAGGCTGGAGTGTAGTGGTGCGATCTTGGCTCACTGCAACCTCTGCCTCCCAGGTTTGAGTGATTCTCCTGATTCAGCCTCCTGAGTAGCTGCACTACAGGAACCTGCCACCACGCCCAGCTAATTTTTATTTTAATTTTATTTATTTATTTATTTATTTTGAGATGGAGTCTCACTCTGTCACCTAGGCTGGAGTGCAGTGGTGCAGTCTTGGCTCCCTGCAAACCTCTGCCTCTCGGGTTCAAGTAATTCTCCTGCCTCAGCCTCTGAGTAGCTGGGATTACAGGTGTGCATCACCACACCCAGCTAATTTTTGTATTTTTAGTAGAGACGGGGTTTCTCGATGTTGGTCAGGCTGGTCTCAAACTCCTGACCTTGTGATCTGCCCGCCTTGGCCTCCCAAAGTGCTAGGATTATAGGCGTGAACCACTGCGCCCAGCCTTAATTTTATATTTTTAGTAGAAACAAAGTTTCACCGGTTGGCCAGGCTGGTCTCAAACTCCTGACCTCAAGTGATCCACCTGCCTCAGCCTCCCAAAGTGCTGGGATTACAGGTGTGAGCCACCACGCCCAGCCAGAAGATTCTATTTGTAAAGAAAAAGAATATCCCAGGACAATAATAAGCAAAGGACTTGAATATACATGTCATAAAAGATTTATAAAAGACCAAATAACTTGGAAAAAATGTTTAACGCTTCATTAGTATCCACAGAAACGCAATTTGAGACAATGACATAGTCATCAGATGGGTCAAGGTTTAAAAAAGATAACACCCACTATTAGTAAGAGTATGGAGACCAGGTGAGCTGGCTCATGCCTAAAATCCCAGCATTTTGGGAGGCCAAAGCAGGTAGATCACCTGAAGTCAGGAGTTCAAGATCAGCTGGCCAACATGGTGAATCCCTGTCTCTACTAGAAATACAATTTTTTTTTTTTTTTTTTTTTTTTTGAGATGGAGTCTCGCTCTGCTCTGTCACCAGGCTGGAGTGCAGTGGCACCATCTCAGCTCACTGCAATCTCCACCTCCCAGGCTCAAGTGATTCTCCTGCCTTAGCCTCCCGAGTAGCTGGGATTACAGGCGCCCTGCACCACACCTGGCTGATATTTGTATTTTTAGTAGAGATGGGGTTTCACAATCTTCGCCAGGTTGGTCTCGAACTCCTGACCTCATGATCCACCCACCTCAGCCTCCCAAAGTGCTGGGATTACAGGTGTAAGCCACCACACCCAGCCCAAATTTTTAGTATTTTCGTACTAAAAAATAGTGGCACGCGTCTGTAGTCCTAGCTACTTGGGAGGCCGAGGCAGGAAAATTGCTTGAACCCAGTAGGAGGAGGTTGCAGTGAGCCCGGATCACACCGCTGCACTCCAGCCTGAGAGACAGAGTGAGACTAAAAAAAAAAAAAAAAAGTGTACATTGGTATAATCCCTTGGTAGTGAGATTTCAAATAACTGTTTTGCTTTTTATTTTTCCATATTGCCATTTTAAAAAATGAGCTTTTAACTTTATAGTAAGTCATGATACTGTTGTCATTTGGAATACATACACATACACATATACCTCTATCTATCTATCTACCTACCTACCTACCTACCTACCTATACACATATATACTTACAATAAAAGGTTTACTATACCTTCCCTAGTTCAGGGCCACATCTTTCTGCCACACATATTTCCTCCATATTGAACTATGATCTGATCCTCCTGAAATTAAAACTGACGTTGTTACTTCCTTGCTTGAAATACCTCAGAGGATCCCATTATCAACAAGACAAAGTGTGGTCTTCCAGCATAGTGTCAAGGCCATCCAAGCTCTGACCCTGTCTACCTCTTCACCCAGGTCCGCCTCACATTTTTGGTTCCAGCTACACACAGTGATTGTGATCTTTTGTAGCTATTTGCCTTCCTACTTTACTCATTGCTTTGTCTGGCATACTTAAAACCCTCTACCCTTTTGCCCTCAGGGTACGCCCTGAAGTGGAGCTCCTACAGCATGTTGGGCCTACTGTCATTACTGCACTTAGCACAGAGTCTGGAAATCTATTCCTTGCTCTCTTTAGAATGTAAGCTGCCCACCAGAGTCTTTAATTTTTGTATTCTTAGTGCTAGCACAATTACCAGCCTGGTGAATAGAACAGTTAACATTTAAATTGTTTTGTTCATTTTTCTGTTTTGTTACTTTTTTTTTTTTTTTTTTTGAGATGGAGTCTAGCTGTTGCCCAGGCTGGAATGCAGTGGCGCAATTTCAGCTCACTGCAACCTCTGCCTCCTGTGTTCAAGCGATTCTCCTGCCTCAGCCTCCTGAGTAGCTGGGATTACAGACACGTGCCACCATGCCCGGCTTATTTTGTATTTTTAGTAAAGATGATATGTTTACCATGTTGGCCAGGCTGGTCTTGAGCTCCTAACCTCAGGTGATCCACTCGCCTCAGCCTCCCAAAGTGCTGGGATTACGGGCGTGAGCCACCGCGCCGGCTGTTTTGCTACTTCTGATACTTAGTTTCATTTTCATTTACTGTTTGAAATGTTCATTATTGCATTCAGAAAAATGTTGATGATTATACAACAAACATGTAGTCCCAGCTACTTGGGAGGCTGAGACAGGAGAACAGTGTGGACCCAGGAGGCGGAGCTTGCAGTGAGCCAAGATCGCGCCACTGCACTCCAGCCTGGGTGACACAGCGAGACTCCGTCTCAAAAAAATAAAAATAAAAATAAATAAGATGGCCGGGCGCGGTGGCTCAAGCCTGTAATCCCAGCACTTTGGGAGGCCAAGACCATCCTGACTAACACGGTGAAACCCCATCTCTACTAAAAATACAAAAACTTGGCCGGGCATGGGGGCGGTTACCTGTAGTCCCAGCTACTTGGGAGACTAAGGCAGGAGAATGACTTGAACCCGGGAGGCGGAGCTTGTGGTGAGCCGAGATCGCGCCACTGCACTCCAACCTGGGAGACAGCGAGACTCTGTCTCAAAAAAAAAAAAAAAAAGAAATTAAAAACTCTTTATAGCTATTATTTCTGAGCAGTGAGACCAAAGTGGGAAATTGCTTTTCAACAATTTCTTCTAGGCCTGAAATAGTCCTGCAAATAATCAAGATATAAATGGGTTACACATATTCCCCAATACTCATTAGTTTCTTTGCAAACGAGTACCGATTAGTTTTTAGTAAAGCATATTGTATTTGTTACCTTTTCTTAGATGTCAGAAGCCAGGGCAATATTGCCAAATAAGAATCTTTTCCTAAATCATTTTAGTAACTTCTACTCTTGAAATGAGTAGAAGTTCCCATTACATGGGAACATGGGCACCCTAACTTTTTAACTACACTGTTCCTTGTAAACAAAGTTCATCCCATAAATCTCAGAAACTGACTACAGATGCAAATTAAATTTTAAAAATAAATAAGAGTTAATCATCTACCACTGGTGTTCCCCTTTGAAATGAAAAACAACTGAAGGCAAAGTTTATAGGCTCTTCCAGAACAGCGAAACAGATTTCTAGAGAAGGCAATGGCTTTGAGATACACTTATCAAAAAGAAAGAAAGGCTGCGGACAGTGGCTCACACCTGTAATCCCAACACTTTGGGAGGTCAAGGAGGGCAGATCACAAGGTCAGGAGTTTGAGACCAGCCTGGTCAGCATGGTGAAACCCCGTCTGTACTAAAAATACAAAAATTAGCCAAGCATGGTGGCATGTGCCTCTAATCCCAGCTACTCAGGAGGCTGAGGTAGGAGAATTTCTTAACCCCGGGAGGCAGAGGTTGCAGTGAGCCAAGATCATGCAACTGTGCTCCAGCCTGGCGACACAGCAAGACTCTGTCTCAAAAAAAAAAAAAAAAAAAGAAAGAAAGAAAGGAAGGAAGGCACCATTGCACTCCAGCCTGTGCAACAGGGTGAGACTCTGTCTCAAAAACAACAACAACAACAAAAAAACCCAAAAAAATAAAAAAAAAAGAAAGGGAGAAAGGCAATTTTAAAAATACATTTTAGCTTTAGTTTGTGAATGTTGTGTGCAGGTGACAAACAATTTTTTTTTTTTTTCTGAGAGACAGTGTCTCACTGTTGCCCAGGCTGGTCTCAAACTCCTGGCCTCGAGTGATCCTCCTGCCTCAGTCTCCTGAGTAGCTAAGATTACAGGCATGAGCAATCATCTTTATCTTAGTAGAAAACTTTTAGAATGCCCCAGCAATGGCTGTATCTAAAATAAACAGGTATTTGCCCTCCATAAATCAAATAGATGTAGCCAAATCAATATATCCCTTGCCTATACAATTATATCGAACACATCCCTATATAGTTACATATCAAATATTGAATATTCAGCTAATGATCAAAAAAGATGAACACAGTCACAAATATCCCCTTCCTTCATATTCAGCCTTCAACCAAAAGTCTTTCTAAGGCAGCATATAACAGAGCTAATAACAAATTGACGAATTAAAGGGGCATACTAGGAAAAATGGAGAAATAATGCCATTTGCTCTGAAAAATACTTCATTTTTATCTTGAGAATTAGATATGTTTAATATCTGCATATAACTTAATACGCATTTTATCCATTAAATTTTTTAAGTATAACCTAAGGCTTTAAAAGGTATCTTTTTTTTTATAGTAATTCAAAATTACAGAAGATGCCCTTCCTATAATTGAAGTTATTGATCAATTGAAGGTATAACCAGACTGAAATATACAGCAGCTTCTTGAAGAATGGCAAAAATAAAGTGAAAGTTCTAAATTCTTCTCTGAATTTTTCAGCTATTGCTAATGGAAGGTGCTGCCAATATAATAGGCAACACAGGTTTGTCTAACACTGGTCCAAGTAATCAATCATCGTATCTTATTTATTTATTTATTTATTTATTTATTTTTATTTTTTTTGAGGCGGAGTCTCGCTCTGTCGCCCGGACTGGAGTGCAGTGGCCGGTTCTCAGCTCACTGCAAGCTCCGCCTCCCGGGTTTACGCCATTCTCCTGCCTCAGCCTCCCGAGGAGCTGGGACTACAGGCGCCCGCCACCTCACCCGGCTAGTTTTTGTATTTTTTTTAGTAGAGACGGGGTTTCACCGTGTTAGCCAGGATGGTCTCGATCTCCTGACTTCGTGATCCGCCCGTCTCGGCCTCCCAAAGTGCTGGGATTACAGGCTTGAGCCACCGCGCCCGGCCATCTTATTTATTTTTATTTTTATTTTTTTGAGACGGAGTCTCGTTGTGTCACCCAGGCTGGAGTGCAGTGGCGCGATCTTGGCTCACTGCAAGCTCCGCCTCCTGGGTCCACACTGTTCTCCTGTCTCAGCCTCCCAAGTAGCTGGGACTACAGGTGCCCACCACCATGCCCGGCTAATTTTTTTGTATTTTCAGTAGAGATGGGGTTTCACCGTGTTAGCCAGGATGGTCTTGATCTCCTGACCTCGTGATCTGCCACACCCGGCCCTTATTTCTTAAGAAAAGAAAACTGTAGGAGTTTGCATAGTATATCATCTGGTGAGACCTCAGTCCCATGGTGAGAAAATTCTCTATAAAAGCTACATGGCCCGTGATGTCATCCAACACCACATAAGCATATAAAATACATGATAAGGCTCTCCAGGAAAAAACATTCACAAGAAATAATGACTTCTTTCATCAGCTTAAAAGTGGGAAGAACTTATTTGATTAAAACCCTCTTTAAAATTGATTGTCTTGTTAGACTTCCCCTATCCATAATGAAATCATTACAGGGTTCTAATGTCAGGTGGAAAAGTGTTGACTATGGAGTTGTTTAGCCTCTGATTCTAGGATAAACCAAACAGTTAAATAATTTCCAAAAGTACAAAACAGACATTCCCCTCAAGTTACCCAGGCTTCTACAGGTACTTTTCAAGTGACCTACAAGCCCTATATTTTAAACAGCCACAGAAGTCAGAACCAAATTCAGGTTTCCAGCAAACACTGTAAACTACAGTTCCCTGTGGCAGCCTGTCAGGTGGTCAGGCAGTCTGAACGACTCTGGGTTCCTCTGCAATTGCTGTCATGACCGCGAGCCTCTCACGTTCTACTTGGCTGACCATCCAGGTCTGAGGAAGTGAGAGCCAACAACCGCTTACTCAGCAGCGCATTGTGTCGCTTCAGGTATTCAATGGTGTCTCCTTGCTTTTCAACAATTTCTTCTAGGCCTGAAATAGTCCTGCAAATAATCAAGATATAAATGGGTTACACATATTCCCCAATACTCATTAGTTTCTTTGCAAACGAGTGCCGATTAGTTTTTAGTAAAGCATACTGTATTTGTTACCTTTTCTTAGATGTCAGAAGCCAGGGCAATATTGCCAAATAAGAATCTTTTCCTAAATCATTTTAGTAACTTCTACTCTTGAAATAAATTTAAAATGTTATAAACTTTCACAACTCTACGTTTTAAAAAAGGCCATTATTGCTTTATTTAAGAAAGATCCTAATTTGTTAGAGTAACATAATTGAGTATAAGTGATCAACTTAAATGGCATTTAAAGATAAGTAAAGGCAAAATTCATTCAATAATCAAATGATGATTAAAATAGACAACTCTGACCATGAGAAACAATTTTTTAAATGTATGGCATTTGTTTCTTTTTGCATTTCTCCTTTTTTCTCCCATACCACAAAAATGTATCTTTTTGCACTTGACACAAATAAAAATACTATATAAGTATATAAAACAAACAAACAAAAAATCTAACTCCTCCCTACACTACTGCCCCAACCCACTTTGGTCTCACTGCTCAGAAATAATAGCTATAAAGAGTTTTTAATTTCTTTTTTTTTTTTTTTAAGACAGAGTCTCGCTGTCTCTCAGGTTGGAGTGCAGTGGCGCGATCTCGGCTCACCACAAGCTCCGCCTCCCGGGTTCAAGTCATTCTCCTGCCTTAGTCTCCCAAGTAGCTGGGACTACAGGTAACCGCCCCCATGCCCGGCCAAGTTTTTGTATTTTTAGTAGAGATGGGGTTTCACCATGTTAGTCAGGATGGTCTCGATCTCCTGACCTCGTGATCAACCCACCTCGGCCTCCCAAAGATTACAGGCGTGAGCCACCGTGCCCGGCGAGTGTTTTTAATTTCCTTCCACTAATTTAAGATATTAGTACTAGGAATAGTGATGATGATAATGATAATGACAATAATATGCCAGATAAATTTTAATGTTGACTAAAAATTGCCTATTCAAGAAATAGCAACCTCTGCCTCCCAGGTTCAAGCAATTCTCGTGCCTCAGCCTCCCAAGTGGCTGAAACTATAGGCACGCATCACCACACCTTGCTAATTTTTCTATTTTTGATAGAGACGGGGTTTCACCATTTTGGCCAGGCCTGCTTGCATGTTTAAACTTTTAAATCTGAAAAGAGTCTTGGTCTGTTGCCCAGGCTGGAGTGCAGTGGTGCAATCTCTGCCCCGGGTTCAAACCATTCTCCTGCCTCAGCCTCCCGAGTAGCTAGGATTACAGGCGCATGCCACCATGCTGGCTAATTTCTGTATTTTTAGTAGAAATGGGGTTTCGTCATGTTGGCCAGGCTGGTTTCGAACTCTTGATGTCAGGTGATTCGCCCGCCTTGGCCTCCCAAAGTGCCAGGATTACAGGCGTGAGCCACTGCGCCTATCCAGTATTATCTTCTGAGCCCCAACAGTAGGAAAACAGCTTCTCTCCTCCTTTCCTTACTCCTCATAAGTAAATAAATGCAAGAATCTTCACCAAAAGATCTTTAGTCATACAAAATTGAAGTGTCAGATACTTTATAAATATAATTTATTTACAGGGCTATGCTTATATAAATTGCTTTAACGGTCATTAGAGTATTATATGGGCTGAGATTTTAGTACTATTTCCCTGTGAGGACTTAAGTTTTTTTTTTTTTTTTTTTTTTTTGAGACAGAGTCTCGCTCTGTCACCCAGGCTGGAGTGCAGTGGCCGGAACTCAGCTCACTGCAAGCTCCGCCTCCCAGGTTTAGGCCATTCTCCTGCCTCAGCCTCCCGAGTAGCTGGGACTATAGGCGCCCGCCACCTCACCCGTCCAGTTTTTTGTATTTTTTTAGTAGAGACGGGGTTTCACTGTGTTAGCCAGGATGGTCTCAATCTCCTGACCTCGTGATCCGCCTGTCTCGGCCTCCCAAAGTGCTGGAATTACAGACTTGAGCCACCACGCCCGGCCCAAGTTAAGTTTAAAAAAAAAAAAAAAATTGGCTGGGCATGGTGGCTCATGCCTATAATCCCAGCACTTTGGGAGGCCAAGGTGGGTGGATCACTTGAGGTCAGGAGTTTGAGACCAGCCTGGCCAACATGGTGAAACCTTGTCACTACTAAAAATACAAAAATTAGCTGGGTGTGGTGGCATGCATGTAGTTCAAGCTACTGGAGAGGGTGACGCAGCAGAATCCCTTGAACCCAGGAGGTCAAGGCTGCAGTGAGCAAAATCACGGCAGTGCACTCTAGCCTGGGCGACAGAGCTCTTGCCCTGTCTTAAAAAAAAGGCAGTCCGCAGTGGCTCACACCTGTAATCCCAGCACTTTGGGAGGCCTAGGCAGACAGATCACTGGAGGTCAGGAGTTCAAGACCAGCCCAGCCAACATGGTGTCCCTATTAAAAATACAAAAATTAGCTGGACGTGGTGGCGGGCACTTGTAGTCCCAATTACTCAGGAGGCTGAGGCTGGAGAATCGCTTGAACCTGGGAGGCAGAGGTTGCAGTGAGCCGGGATCGTGCCATTGCACTCCCTGGGCAACAGAGTGAGACTCCTGTCAAAAAAAAAAAAGAAAGAAAGAAAAAGAAAGAAAAAAAGAACCACAGACATGACGCAGATAAAGAAGAAAAGAGGTCTGAAGTCTGAGCTTTGGGCACACCAATCTTTAGGAGTCTGGAAGGAGAAGGGGAGCCATTGAGAGGCAAACACAAGGACCAAGAGTCAGTTCACTCTGGATTGGGCAAAGTAGGAGGCCATCGGAGGGACTGCAGGGGAAGATGGGAGTATGGTGACCAGTAAGGAGACTCTTGCACATCCAGGTGAGAGATGTTAGTGGCAGTGGAGGTAGAGAGCAGTGGTTGGATTATTATTTTATTTTATTTATTTATTTATTTATTTAGAGACAGAGTCTCACTCTGTCACCCAGGCTGGAGTGCAGTGGTGCGATTTATTTATTTATTTAGAGACAGAGTCTCACTCTGTCACCCAGGCTGGAGTGCAGTGGTGCGATCTTGGCTCACCTCAACCTCTGCCTCCCGGGTTCAAGTGATTCTTCTGTTTCAGCCTCCCAAGTAGCTGAGATTACAGGTGTGAGCCACTGCACCAGGCCAGATTATTATTTTAGAGACAGACCCAACAGGACTTGCTGATGGCTTATCTGGGTGGAGGTGGGGTGAAGGAAACAGGAGTCAAGGATGATGCCAGCTTTCTGGCCTGAGCAACCTGTTGAATAGCGATGCTACTTCCCAAGATGGGGTGGGGAGAAGGTTGAATTTGAGTTGGGAGAGCGCTCTGTGTTGGACACGTTAAGTTTGCAGACGTCCAACTGGAGATGCTGATGGCTAATGAGAAAGTCAGATACACAAATCTGGACCACAGGGGAAATACACAATTGGAGATAGATGTTTAGGAGTCAGCAGCATATTTATGGGATCTATTTTGTTGTTGTTGTTTATATCCATTTAATACTCATACAGAGTTTAAAAAAAAAAAAAAAAGGCCGGGCGCGGTGGCTCAAGCCTGTAATCCCAGCACTTTGGGAGGCCGAGACGGGTGGATCACGAGGTCAGGAGATCGAGACCATCCTGGCTAACACGGTGAAACCCCGTCTCTACTAAAATATACAAAAAACTAGCCGGGCGAGGTGGCGGGCGCCTATAGTCCCAGCTACTCGGGAGGCTGAGGCAGGAGAATGGCATGAACCTGGGAGGCGGAGCTTGCAGTGAGCTGAGATCCGGCCACTGCGCTCCAGCTGGGCGACAGAGCGAGACTCCGTCTCAAAAAAAAAAAAAAAAAAAAAAGGTTCACAATGAAAAACAACAATCCCCTCCCTCGCCCCTAATGATCTACCACCTCTGAGTTTCAGGTCCAAAGGATAGCCACTTTCAACTCTTTGTAACTCTTTCTTCTATATTTATCTCTGTATTTCTAAATAATGAGATTATACAATTTCTTGATTTTTCTTTTTTTTTTTTTTTTTTTTTTTTTTTTGAGACGGAGTCTCGCTCTGTCGCCCAGGCTGGAGTACAGTGGCCGGATCTCAGCTCACTGCAAGCTCCGCCTCCCAGGTTGACGCCATTCTCCTGCCTCAGCCTCCCGAGTAGCTGGGACTACAGGCGCCCGCCATCTTGCCCGGCTAGTTTTTTGTATTTTTTAGTAGAGACGGGGTTTCACTGTGTTAGCCAGGATGGTCTCGATCTCCTGACCTCGTGATCCGCCCGTCTCGGCCTCCCAAAGTGCTGGGATTACAGGCTTGAGCCACCGCGCCCGGCCAATTTCTTGATTTTTCCATGTTTGCTATTTATCTGCAGACTTCCTATATAAGAAATTAGAATTTAGCTCTCTTACTTTCCCCAAATCCATATACATATAAATTTAATGTCTTCTTTCTTGTAGTCTCTTAATCCAGTAAGCAATATTCTAATTTTGGGTTAAATCAATATTCAGAATCTACGATATCACTATGTAGATATTAGCCACAGTTAAATATGTAACAGTTGGCTAAATATTAGCTAGAGTTAAGCCATGTAAATCAGCCTTCTGATTTACCTAGAATTAATAATCACCTCGTTTTTTGTTTATATAGTTTTGTTTTTTGAGTCAGGGTCTCACTCTGTCACCCAGGCTGGAGTGCAGTGGCTCTCTGCAGCCTCAATCTCCTGGGCTCAATCAATCCTCTCAACTCAGCCTCTTGAGTAGCTGGAACCACAGGTGCCTGCCACCACACTTGGCTAATTTTTTGTACTTTTGCAGAGACAGGGTTTTGGCATGTTGCCCAGGCTGGTCTTGAACTCCAGGGCTTCAGTGATCCACCCATCTTGACCTCCCAAAGTGCTTGAGATCACAGGCGTGAGCCACCACATGGGCCTGTATAGTTTTTTACATCTACTTTAGCCCCAAGATCTCCAACAGATGTGAATGATATTTTAATTACCATGGAAGTCACTTAGGGAGAGACCGTATAGAAACAAGGGAGGGCAGACCGGACCGGCTGTTCGGGAGGCTAAAGTGCGAGGATTGCTTGAGCCCAGGAGTTTGAGGCCAGCCTGGGCAACACAGAGAGACTCCATCCCTTAAAAAGAAAGAAACAGGCCAGGTGAGGTGGCTCATGCCTGTAATCCCAGCACTTTGAGAAGCCGAGGCTGGCGGATCACCTGAGGTCAGGAGTTCAAGACCAGCCTGACTAACATGGAGAAACCCCATCTCTACTAAAAATACAAAATTAGCCAGGCGTGGTGGCGCATGCCTGTAATCCCATCTACTGGGGAGGCTGAGGCAGGATAATCGCTTGAAACTGGGAGGTGGAGGTTGCAGTGAGCCAAGATCATGCCATTGCACACCAGCCTGGGCAACAAGAGCAAAACTCTATCTCAAAAATAAAAAAAAAAAGAAAAGAAAAAAAACAAAGACACCTATAAAAAAAGGTGCTTCGGCCGGGCACAGTGGCTCACACCTGTATTCCCAGCACTTTGGGAGGCCAAGGCGGGCAGATCACGAGGTCAGGAGATCGAGACCATCCTGGCTAACATGGTGAAATCCCGTCTCTACTAAAAATACAAAAAAATTAGCCAGGCGCGGTGGCGGGTGCCTGTAGTCCCAGCTACTTGGGAGGCTGAGGCAGGAGAATGGCGTGAACCTGGGAGGCGCAGCTTGCAGTGAGCCGAGATTGCACCACTGCACTCCAGCCTGGGTGACAGAGCGAGATTCTGTCTCAAAAAAAAAAAAAAAAAAAAGGTGCTTCAAGGAGGTTAATGACGTCAAAAGCTCTTTAGAGGTTAAGTAGGTTGGCTAAGTGGTTAATCTTACTTTTGCATCAAATATATGGTCTGTTTAATACATTTATATATCCTGATTTAGACTTGATTTCATACAGCTGAAAGGAAATAAACAAATCAAACAAATGTAAAAGTACAAATACACAATCACAAATTCCAAGCATCAGAATGGTTTCTAGCTTTCTAGGGGAAAAATCTCAATTATTTTATTTCTTACCTACATCTTACCTGAATCCAGTCTCCGAGGTAATATTGCTGGGGTAAGCATATATTTTTTCTTCCTCAAGTATATCAGGCTCTGGTTTAGCTTTATTAAATCTCTGGATTTTCACTAAAATAATAAAGTCATTATTAGATCGAATTCTGAAAAACAAGTCTAGTTTCATTTTTTCAAATTATGCTAATTTGCTGTTCTTATTAATGTCCTTGAATATTTCAAAGTCTACTATGTGCCAGGCCTGTTCTAAGCCCTGTGAATACAGGGATTACATTAGTATTGAAAATAGCAATAATAGCTGACATTTATTGTGCACTTAGAACACACAAGGCACAGTTTAAATGTTTTACATGGATGCCCTCATTCAGTTCTCATAACCACCTGCATGAAGTGGATGCACTTATTACCCCCCAGTGAAGCCCAGAGAAGTTGAGCAACCAGTCAGCCATCTAATTCAGAAATCATGACTTCCTCTGGTCCAGGGGAAAACAGAGATAATAAGCCTACATTCTAAGACAGTATGGAAAGTACCTTCAACAGAAGCTTGTGCAAGAGGCTTGCACAAGGAGTTGTCAAGCTGCTTTTTGGCCTGGAAAGCAGTGCCTAACTCAAGAGGAGATATTAGAGAGGGGAAAGAGGATAGAGCTTGAGCCCATCTTGAGAGAAACACAGGAATTAATCACACAGACTAGGAGAATAAAGAAGGGTGCTTCAGGTGCAGGAGGAGTCTGAACAAATGCTATGGTCTTGAGAACCTACACGTATGTATGGGTGTGAGGGTGTATGGACAAGGGGTGAGGTTGGGAAGATGGGCAGAGAATGCATCAGGAGTGGCTGGTGTGTCATGCAAGGCATTTACATTTTTTTTTTTGTTTTTTTTTTTGAGACAGAGTCTTGCTCTGTCACCCAACCTTGGCTCACTGCAACCTCTGTCTCTGCCTCCTAGGTTCAAGCAATTCTCCCACCTCAGCCTCCCAACTGGGATTACAGGTGTGCACCACCACACCCAGCTAATTTTTTTGTATTTTCAGTAGAGATGGTGTTTCACCATGTTGGCCAGGCTGGTCTCAAATTCCTGGGCTCAAGTGATCCGCCCGCCTTGGCCTCCCAAAGTGCTGGGACTCCAGGTGTGAGTCACCAGGCCCGGACTAAGGCATTTAGATTTTATCCTCAGAGCAACCGGCAGTCACTGAAAGGATCTCACCATCATTCCTGAAGAGCAGGCTATGTAGAGGCCATTAGAGGAGAACCTTTCAGGCCCGGCACGGTGGCTCATGTCTGGAATCCCAGTACTTTGGGAGGCCGAGGCAGGTAGATGACCTGACCTCCGGAGTTTGAGACCAGCCCGGCAAACATGGTGAGATGCCGTCTTTATTAAAAATATAAAAATTAGCTGGGCATGGTGGTAGGCGCCTATAATCCTAGCCACTCAGGAGGCTGAGGCAGGAGAATCTCTTAAACCCAGGAGGTGGAGGTTGCAGTGAGCTGAGATTGCACCATTGCACTCCAGCCTGCGTGACGAGAGTGAAACTCCGTCTCAAAAAGAAAAAAAAAAAAAAAAAGAAAATGCTTTTTATGCCACATGAAAACTTCAGATTTTTTTTCCTTCAGCTGTTAGAAAACTCTGAGCAGGGAAGCTGTTAACAATCACAGTTAAGTATGAACAAGATCACGTTGGCAGGAATAAGAAATATGAATCAGTGGACAGAGGGAAAGAGACCTGTTATGTGTCTACTGGATACAGCCATGCAAGAGATGATGAGTACCTACCTAACCAAGGCAATGGCAGGGACCAAAGAAAAGAGACAGAGCTGAAAGACAGGTAGACTGAGTAAGACTGATGACTGACGATCCCCAATCCTATCCAGTTCTTGGGGAGTGAGGTAGAAGAAGGTAGATGACTCCTACATTTCTAGGATTCTGATTTATCAAGTGGATGCAGGCTGGTATTATTAACTGAGCTAGAAGAGGAGGGTTAGGATGGAGGGAATTTTTTTTTTTTTTTTTTGAGACGGAGTCTCGCTCTGTCACCCAGGGTGGAGTGCAGTGGCCGGATCTCAGCTCACTGCAAGCTCCGCCTCCCGGGTTTACACCATTCTCCTGCCTCAGCCTCCCGAGTAGCTGGGACTACAGGTGCCCGCCACCTCGCCCGGCTAGTTTTTTGTATTTTTTAGTAGAGACGGGGTTTCACCAGGTTAGCCAGGATGGTCTCGATCTCCTGACCTCATGATCCGCCCGCCTCGGCCTCCCAAAGTGCTGGGATTACAGGCTTGAGCCACCGTGCCCGGCCAAAATTTTGAAGAAAATTATGTTCTGTTCAATTCTGATCTTGTTGGTGCCTGTGGGACATGTGGATGAAAACTTCACTAAGCAGATGAATATATAAAATTTGGGACCAGGTGCGGTGGGTCATGCCTGTAATCCCAGCACTTTGGGAGGCCAAGGCGGGCAGATCACCTGAGGTCAGGAGTTAGACACCATCCTGGCTAATATGATGAAACCCCATCTCTATTAAAGTGGTAGCCTCCTAAAGTGCTAGGATTACAGACATGAGCCACTGTCCCTGGCCTATTTCTTAATTTTTAATTTTAAATGTCAAGCTGACATTTCAGCTGCCTTCAGAGAAGCGAAAGTTTGCGGATGTTTTTGCTGTTGTTGTCTTAGGAGACAGGGTCTTACTCTGTCACCCAGGCTGGAGTGCGGGCATGTGATCTCGGCTCATTGCAACCTCTGCCTCCCAGGCTCTAGTGATCCTCCCACTTTAGCCTCCCGAGGGGCTGGGACCACAACTTGTGCACCACCATACCTGGCTAATTTTTTGTATTTTTTGTAGAGACGGAGTTTCATCATGTTGCCCAGGCTGGTCTTGAACTCCAGAGCTCAAGTGATCCTCCTGCCTCAGTCTCCCAAAGTGTTGGGATTACAGGCTTGAACCACCTTTCCCAGCCCAAAAAGTACATGTCTTGTTTTAATGGAAAAGGTTCACTTGCGCTGACAAAAATTTATTAATGACACAATCTTAAAAGAATGGGGTCTCACAGGTGGTGGCTGTACCTTCCTGTTGGTTTGAAATTAAAGAAGCCTGCATGTGGTCACCACTCAGATACACAGAGAACTTCCTTGTCGCTAAGATAATGGGCTATACTTTAAACTGGGAGGAAAGGAAGCAGTTCGAGGTTCCTATAAGAACAGGCTCGTTGTAATTCTCACCTGTGTAAATGAGGAGACATATCAGGGAACAGATGAGTTCCAGGGCCAAGATGGCCAGAATGAGGTCAAGATACAATCTGCCGGGCTCTGGGAAGGAGTGCTGCATGCACAGTATGAGGAGAAGCACTGTGTTGCCTGAGGAAGAGAAACATAAAACACAGCGTGTGATGAGAAAGACATATATGGTCTTTGTCCAATAGATAGTTGGCCTTTGTCTGGTTCCTTATACAGAGCTCCTAAAACACTTGTTAATTTCCTGAGTGATCAGAGCCTTCAGAAATGAAGACCCAGGCCAGGTGCAGTGGCTCACACCTGTAATTTCAGCATTTTGTGAAGCCAAGGCAAGAGGATTGCTTGAGCCCAGGTGGTCAAGATCAGCTTAGGCAACATAGCAAGACCCCGTTATCTACAAAACAATATAAAAAATTAGCCAGGAATGGTGGCACACATCTGTAGTTCCAGCTACCTGGGAGGCTAAGGTGGGAGGATTGCTTGAGCCTGGGAGGTTGAGGCTGCAGTGAGCTGAGGTTGTGCCACTGCACTCCAGCCTGCGCAACAGAGCAAGACCCTATCGCAAACAAACAAACAAAAAAAACTAAAAAAAAAAAAAAAAAGAAAAGAAATGAAAGACCCAGAGAAAACTATTCTTATGCTTCGGTTTGATGAAGAATGGACAGCCATGTAGAAATGTGATTGGACAAAGTATGACCTAATGAGAATAGACTGAAGGGGGTAACCCACTAAGGCCTGTCTATTCAGATTCTTCTTGGCCTCTCTGTGTAGACTTCTCACCCCCAACCCTCCTGCCATATAGGGCAGGACCCCTGTGAAATAAGGGTCTTTAAGGGAAAAGGGTAAAGGGAGAAAGTGACCTTTCTAGATTTTATGGCCTGCTTTGGGAGAGAGGAATCTAGTTTCTACGGCCTGCCTTTGGGAAGAAGAGTTCTGGTTTCTATGACTGGCCAGGAGAGAAAGAAGGACAAGAAACAGGAGGGCAGGAAGGCAGAGAGACTTTGCTTCTGAGCCCCTTCCAATCTCCTTTAGTTTGGAGTACTCAGCATGCCAAAGCCCTGCACTTTGGAGTACGGTGTTCTGAATCCCAACAGGTATATTTGGTTTTTGTATAGAGTTCCTAAAACCCTTGGAATTTCCTGATAGAAGTGTCTTTTAGGCCGGGCGCAGTGGCTCAGGTCTGTAATCCTAACACTTTGGGAGGCCAAGGTGGGCGGATCACCTGAGGTTGGGAGTTTGAGACCAGCCTGACCAACATGGAGAAACCCTGTCTCTACTAAAAATACAAAATTAGCTGGGCGTGGTGGCACATGCCTGTAATCCTAGCTACTTGGGAGGCTGAGGCAGGAGAATCACTTGAACCCGGGGGGTGGAAGTTGCAGTGAGCTGAGATCGTGGCACTGCACTCCAGCCTGGGCAACAAGAGCAAAACTCCATCTCAAAAACAAAACAAAACAAAACAAAAACAAAAACAAAAACAAAAAAGGTATGGTGGTGGGACATGCCTGTAGTCCCAGCTACTTGAGAGTTTGAGGCAGGAGAACTGCTTGAACCCGGGAGGCAGAGGTTGCGGTGAGCCGAGATCGTGGCACTGCACTACAGCCTGGGCAACAAGAGCGAAATTCCATCTCAAAAAAACCAAAAAAACAAAAAAAAAAACAAAAAAGGCATGGTGGTGGGACATGCCTGTACTCCCAGCTACTTGAGAGTTTGAGGCAGGAGAATCGCTTGAACCCGGGAGGTGGAGGTTGCAGTGAGCCGAGATCACACCACTGCACTCCAGCCTGGTGACAGAGCAAGACTCCATTTCAAAAAAAAAAAAAATCTATTGAACAATGAGTTCTGATGAACTTCTGTGTTGCCGGGAGGGTGGTGCACCCCAACTCCATGTGGACAGAAGCTCCTGTACTTGGGACCCTGCTAGACCTCACGCAATGTACCTCTTCATCTGACTGTTCATCTATCTCCTTTATAACAAACCAGAAAACATAAGTGTTTCCCTGAGTTTTGTGAACCATTCTAGCAAATTACAGAACTCAAGAAGAGAGGGGCCAGGTGTGGTGGCTCACACCCGTAATCCCAACACTTTGGCAGGCCAAGGCAGGTGGATCACTTGAGGTCAGGAGTTCGAGAGCAGTATGGCCAACATGGCGAAACCCTGTCTCCACTAAAGATACAAAAATTAGCTGGTGTGGTGGTGCACATCTGTAATCCCAGCTACTTGGGAGGCTGACACAGGAGAATCACTTGATCCCGGAAGGTGGAGGTTGCAGTGAGCTGAGATCGCACCACTGCACTCCAGCCTGGGAGACAGAGAGATTCTGTCTCAAAAAAAAAAAAAAGAGGTCATAGAAACCCGAGTTTATAACTGGTACGTCAGAAGTATGGGAAGCATGGTCTTTCAACGGACATCTGAAATGGGGAGAGTCTTGTGGGATTGAGCCCTTTAATTTGTGGGATCTAAGACTATCTGCGGATAGATGGTGCTATAATTGGATTAAGTTGAAGAACACCCAGTTGGTGTCTGCTGGAGAACTGAATTAAACCGTTGTAGGGGAAACTCTACACATCTAGTTTAGTAAGAAGTATTCTGTGTAGGAACGTAGAAAAGCAGTTTTTTCAGACATGTTAGAGCTCAGCACTGACACCCACAAGGGCATACCTGCACGCAAAACTATTTATTCTTAGCAGCAAAGGAAGTTAAAGGATAAAAACAAAATACTGATAAATTTGGGGGAAAATGGAAAAAAAATCTACACATCTAAGAGTTAATAATGGCCCATAATACAAATATATAAAAACTTGAACTTTCTTAGAAACTTAGGAATGATTTTTTGCTTTATAGAATTATTAACAATTACTTCCTTTGGGTACCCAATGCAAATAAAAAGTGATGCCATTTTTAGAAGTTTGCATTTAAGACACAAAAAAGAAAAAAAAATGTTTGCATTAGAACAGTTCTTCAGGACCCACATGGTGGGAATCGTAGGAGTCCATTCTGGTCACCTCGTACAGCAACAGCAGAACTAAAGGATGATTAAGAGTGTGCCCATGATCCAGACTACCTGCATGAAAATCCAGGACAAGTTACCTAGTATTTCTGCTCTTCCAGTCCCCATCTAAAAAATGGAGATAACAGTACCTTCCTCAGAATGCTGGTCTTTTTTTTTTTTTTTTTTTTTTGAGTTGGAGTCTTGCTCTGCTGCCCAGGCTGGAGTGCAAAGGCACAATCTCAGCTCACTGTAACCTCCACCTCCCGGGTTCAAGCGATTCTCCTGCCTCAGCCTCCTGAGCAGCTGGGATTACAGGCGTGCACCATCATGTCCAGCTAATTTTTGTATTTTTAGTAGAAACCGGGTTTCACCATGTTAGCCAGGCTGGTCTTGAACTCCTGACCGCAAGTGATCTGCGAGCCTCGGCCTCCCAAAGTGCCTGGCCCACAGTGCTATTCTGGGGAGTGAGTTAATATGTGAAAAATTCTTAGAACAGTGCCTGGCCTGTAAATATTCAATAAGTATTACTTGTTTCCACCACCCACTCAGCATATCTATTACTTCCTTAAGAGGACCAGGACCATTTTAACCTCATTTTGCACTTTTATTCTGACAAATGTCAAAGAGAAGTTTAGGGGCAGACTCTGTAGCATCTTATCTCACAATTTTCTAAAACTTTTTAACATATTTATGTGAGTCTGATCCTGAGAAGGAAAATGCTTAATTTATCTTCTATTGCTTGACACAAATGAAATGATTGTGAGCCAAAGAGCCTTGCTGAAAGAACCCCCGATTCAAACTAACTACACAAGCCTAGGAGTTTGAGACTACAGTGAGCTATGACAACACAACTACAGCCTGGGCAACAGAGCGAGACCTTGTCTTTAAAACAAACAAACAAAACAAAAAACAAAACAAAAAAAGTTTTGACAAAATATCACTGAATTAAAAAAAAAAAAAAGTAACGACACAAAGTTACCAAGATAAATACAGGTGGTTTTTTTCTTTCTTTTTTTTTTTTTTTTTTGAGATGGAGTCTTGCTCTGTTACCAAGGCTGGAGTGCAGTGGCATAATCTCGGCTCACTGCAACCTCTGCCTCCCAGGTTCATGTGCTTCTCCTGCCTCAGCCTCCCAAGTAGCTGGGATTACAGGCATGTGCCACCACGCCCGGCTAATTTTTGTTTTTCGTAGAGACGGGGTTTCACCGTGTTGGTCAGGCTGGTCTCGAACTCTTGACCTCGTGATTCGCCTGCTTTGGACTCCCAAAGTGCTGGGATTACAGGTGTTAGCCACCCCGCTCGGCCAAAACAGTTTTACAACATTTAGGAACGAAATACACGCTAGGAAAAAAAAAACCTCTGCAGAGAAATGAAAAGAGTTTTCAAAGGATTTTAAAAGTACTGGGCAAATCCTATATACCAGCAAGTTCACAGTCTGGTGGGACAGCAATACTGAAATAAAACATTCCTTATAATGGTATGTGCTGTGGACATTACACAAGTACCCTCCTTGAAGAAGACCACCCCATATAATATCTTAGTTCAGACAAAAGTAACTTCACCTCTGGGTTACGACATCAACCTCCTTACCAGTTTTGTGCTAACCAAATACACTCTCCAGTTCTACAGTAATAGTCTAATAGCTGGCGTCTTTTTTTTTTTGAGACAGAGTCTTACTCTGTTGCCCAGGCTGGTGAGATCTCAGCTCACTGTAACCTCTGCCTCCCCAGTTCAAGCGATCCTTGGCCTCCCTAGTAGCTGGAATTACAGGCGCCTGCCACGCCACCATGCCCAGCTAATTTTTGTTATTTGTTTTGTTTTTTTTTGAGTTGGAGTTTTGCTCTTGTTGCCCAGGCGGGAGTGCAATGGCGCGATCTCAGCTTACTGTAACCTCCGCCTCCCAGGTTCAAGAGATTCTTCTGTTTCAGCCTCCTGAGTAGCTGAGATTACAGATACCAGCCACCATACCTGGCTAATTTTTTGTATTTTTAGTAGAGATGGAGTTTCACCATGTTGGCCAGACTGGTCTCGAACTCCTGACCTCAGGTGATCCGCCCACCTCGGCCTCCCAAAGTGCTGGGATTACAGGCATGAGCCATGGCACCTGGCCTAATTTTTGTATTTTTAACAGAGACAGGTTTTCACCATGTTGGCCAGGCTGGTCTGGAACCCCTGGCCTCAAGTGACCCGCCTGCCTTGGCCTCCCAAAGTGCTGGGATTACAGGAGTGAGCTACCGAGCCCGGCCTAGTTTAGTGTTTTTTAAATGGTTTTATAACCATAGATACAGTCTAAGTGTTTTTTGTTTTACGTCACTCACCATTTTAAAAAGATTCTAGGCTGGCGGTGGCTCCTGAGGTCAAAAGTTCGAGACCAGCCTGACCAACATGGAGAAACCCCATCTCTACTAAAAATACAAAATTAGCTGGGTGTGGTGGCGCATGCCTGTAATCCCAGCTACTTGGGAGGCTGAGGCAGAAGAATCGCTTGAACCGGGGAGGCAGCAGGTTGCGGTGAGCTGAGATCCTGCCATTGCACTCCAGCCTGGGCGACAGAGCGAGACTCTTTCTCAAAAAAAAAAAGCAAAAAGACAAAAAAACAAAGATCCTAGGCAGGTGCGGTGGCTCACGCCTGTAATCCCAGCACTTTGGGAGGTCAAGGCAGGTGGATCACTTGAGGTTGGGAGTTCAAGACCAGCCTGACCAACATGGTGAAACCCCATCTCTACTAAAAATACAAAATTAGCTGGGAGTGGTAGTGCATACTTGTAATCCCAGCCACTCGGGAAGCTGAGGCAGAAGAACTGCTTGAACCCAGGAAGTGGAGGCTGCAGTGAGCCAAGATGGCACCACTGCACTCCAGCCTGGGCAACAAGAGCGAAACTCAGTCTCAAAAAAAAAAAAAAAAAAAAAGATTCTAAGGTTAATGCTTGCTATTCATTAAGAATATTTGAGGCTGGACACGGTGGTTCACGCCTGTAATCCCAGCACTTTGGGAGGCCAAGGCGGGTGGATCAGAAGGTCAGGAGATCAAGACCATCCTGGCTAACACGGTGAAACACTGTCTCTACCAAAAATACAAAAAATTAGCCGGGTGTGGTGGTGGGTGCCTGTAGTCCCCCACCTACTCGGAGGCTACTCGGAGGCTGAGGCAGGAGGATGGCATGAACCTGGGAAGTGGAGCTTGCAGTGAGCCGAGATCGTGCCACTGCACTCCAGCCTGGGCGACAGAGCGAGACTCCATCCCAAAAAAAAAAAAAAAAAAGAATATTTGGAAGAAATAAGTTCCTGTGGGCTGGGCGGTCCTGTAATGACCAGAAACTGAGAACTACCACGCCTGGGCTCCAGTGTAGGATCTGCTGCCTCCTAGAAACGAAACCCATGATCTCACCCAGACCTGGACTCCTCCACTGTAAAACGGGAGAAATAATGCTTATCACACAGGGTTCTGGTAGGAAGCAATGAACTAACAATGCCTAAGTAGACATGTAGTAAATGCCATATATCATTATTATTAAAACAAGAATTCTGATTTTCAATTCCAGGCACATGCTATGCAGCCCCTCCTCCAAACAAAATTCACAGGGGACTTGAAGTCAGATGCTATGCTACAGGAGAGACCTAGCTGCTCTGGCTCACCCCAGGGCACCAGGCCCAGATATCAGTGAGGACTCCAGCAGGCATTTCTACAAGTCAACTAAGACAGTCTCGGGCCCTCCCAAAGAATGTGGGCCTCTGAGAACTCAAGGTGAGCAGGAAGGACACAATCACTATGCCCTCGGGTCCTACAATTCCTGCCAAGAATTCCTTCCAGAATTTACCTTCAAGAGCAGTTCCCTTGAACTGCACTTTGGCATGTCCTCAGCCTCTGGCTTCACACTTTGAGGCCCCAGAGAGACTGTTCGACTGGACCCATATGATGGGTTGAAGAAAATTACTATTTTCAGGGAAGGACCAAGTTTTCTTTTTTTCTTTTTTTTTTGTTTTTTTTTGTATTTTTTAGTAGAGACGGGGTTTCACCGTGTAGACCAGGATGGTCTCGATCTCCTGACCTCGTGATCCACCCGTCTCGGCCTCCCAAAGTGCTGGGATTACAGGCTTGAGCCACCACGCCCGGCCCCGAGTTTTCATTTCAATGTGAAAAAAGCCCCAAATATGTAACTTGGCTCTGTAACTAATAATATAATTGATTTTTTATTTTATTTTATTTTAAGATGGAGTCTCACTCTGTCGCTCAGGCTGGAATGCAATGGCGCCATCTTCACTCACTGCAACCTCCACCTCCCAGGTTCAAGCAATTCTCCTGCCTCAGCCTCCTGAGTAGCTGGGATTATAGGCACCCACCACCACCCCTAGTCATGCCCAGCTAATTTTTTTTTTTTTTTGTATTTTTAGTACAGACGGAGTTTCACCATGTTAGCCAGGCCTGTCTCGGACTCCTGACATCAGGTGATCCGCCTGCCTTGACCTCCCAAAGTGCTGGTATTACAGGTGTGAGCCACCACGCCTGGCCCAAATACATTTTGAACTCAAATATTAGGACGGGCACAGTAGCTCATGTCTGTAATGCCAGCACTATGGGAGGCTGAGGTGAGTGGATCACCTGAGGTCAGGAGTTCGAGACCCGCCTGGCCAACACGGTGAAGCCTCGTCTCTACTAAAAATACAAAAATTTGCTGTGCATGGTGGTGCATGACTGTAGTCCAGCCTGGGGAGGCTGAAGCAGGAGAATCAGTTGAACCTGGGAGGCAGAGGTTGCAGTGAGCTGAGTTCACACCACTGCACTCCAGCCTGGACAACAGAGCAAGACTCCCCATCTCAAAAAAAAAAAAAAAAAAAAAATATATATATATATATATATATGGATCTAAGGAAGGAGAACAGATAAATCAGGTAAATATTTTCACTTGGTAGGAAAGCAAAGCCCTTTCTCCCATCTCTACCCAAAAGTAAATAATTTTTTTTCTTCTCTGGAAAACAACAAAATATATCAGACTGAAGTTAATATTATCAGTACTGTTATCTTTAAGTCCTACATCTCCATAGATTTATCTTTTTTTTTTCTTTGCAAATAAGAAAAAATATTTTAAAAAATAGAAATAAGTACCTGCTCCATTCCTTTTGATTTTCTGGGTTTCACATGAGCCACATAAAAGTGACATCACCTGTGATTCTAAAGGTCCAAGTGTTCAGAAACAGATTATGATCACAGCTCACACGTTTAACAAGAATTTGAAACGCAGATTTTGGAAAGGTAAAGATCAAACAATCTCTTTGTGAGCTTCAAAAATACTATTTCCAGACCATCACTTGAGAAACTGAATATTATTTTGGTCACAGATCATATAAGATCTTTTGTAGTTTAAAAATAAGCTTTTTTCTTTTTGTTTTTAGTCTTTGTGTTACCCTGACATCTTCTGGCCAAAAGAGAGTGCTGCACATCCACAGCTGAACATTCTCAAGCTGGTTCTCACAAGCGGCATTCAAGAGCGGTCAGGATCACCCATCTCTATAAACTGCTTAGCCCTGTTATAGCATAGCCCTGCAGCTTCCACTGAGAATTTCACTGAGTAGATGAACTTGCAGTTTGCCCTTTAAGAAAATGCACTAACAGAACAGAAGAAAAATAAAAGCTAAATTCTGTAGAGTCTTTTTTTTTTTTTGGAGAAAAATCTTTAATTTGATTCAATTTTTTTCCTTTTTTTATAGAGGAGGGTATCACTCTTTCACCTAGACTGGAGTGTGGTGCATACTCATAGCTCACTGCAGCCTCAAACTCCTAGGCTCAAGTGGATCCTCCCACCTCAGCCTCCCAAGTAGCTAGGACTACAGGCACAGGCCACTACACATGACTAATTTATTTATTTTTATTTTATTTTATTTATTTATTTTGAGATGGAGATTTATTTATTTATTTGTTTATTTAGAGATGGAGTCTCACTCTGTCACCCAGGTTGGAGTGGCATGATCTCAGCTTAAGGCAAGCCTCCACTTCCTGGGTTCAAGCGATTCTCAGCCTCCCAAGTAGCTGGGATTACAGGTGCCTCCCACCACACCCAGCTAATTTTTCTATTTTTAGTAGAGACAGGGTTTCACCATGTTGACCATGCTGGTCTCAAACTCCTGACCTCAAGTAATCCTCCTGCCTCAGTCTCCCAAAGTGCTGAAGTGCTGGCATTACCAGCATGAGCCACCGTGCCCTGGCTTAATTTCTTTTAGACGGAGTTTTGCTCTTGTTACCCAGGCTGGAGTGCAATGGTACAATCTCAGCTCACTGCAACCTCCGCCTCTGGGATTCAACCAATTCCCCTGCCTCAGCCTCCCAAGTAGTTGGGATTATAGGCGCCCGCCACCACATTCAGCTAATTTTTGTATTTTTAGTAGAGACAGGGTTTCACCATGTTGGCCAGGCTGGTCTCGAACTCCTGACCTCAGGGAATCCACCCACCTTGGCCTCCCAAAGTGCTGGGATTATAGGCATGAGCCACCATGCCCAGCCAATTTTTTTTTTTTTTAAACTTAACTTGGGCCGGGCGCGGTGGCTCAAGTCTGTAATCCCAGCACTTTGGGAGGCCGAGACAGGCGGATCATGAGGTTAGGAGATTGAGACCGTCCTGGCTAACACGGTGAAACCCTGTCTCTACTAAAAAATACAAAAAACTAGCTGGGCGAGGTGGCGGGCACCTGTAGTCCCAGCTACTCGGGAGGCTGAGGCAGGAGAATGGTGTAAACCTGGGAGGCGGAGCTTGCAGTGAGCTGAGATCCGGCCACTGCACTCCAGCCTGGGTAACAGAGCAAGACTCCATCTCAAAAAAACAAACAAACAAACAAACAAAACAAAAAACACAAAAAAACATTAGCTGGGTGTGGTGGCACGCACCTGTAGTCTCAGCTACTCAGGAAGCTGAGGTAGAAGGATTGCTTAAGCCCAGGAATTCCAGGCTATAGTGAGCCATGAAGGTGCTGCCTTTCAGCCTGGGTGACAGAGCAAGGCCCTATCTCAGAAAAAATAAAATTAAATTAAAAAATTCCCTCTCCCTAACCTCAGAAATATCAAATAGCAACAGCATTTCTACCTTTATGAGATGAGTAAACCACCTGATAACATAAGAGGGTATAATTCCACATTTCACACATGCTATGAGGATACCATGTTCATAACAAATAACAGATTCAAATGAAAATTAACGCTGTATATTTCATAAGAAAAGCTTTTTTTTTTTTTTGAGATGGAGTCGCACTGTGTTGCCAGGCTGGAGTACAGTGGCACAATCTCAGCTCACTGCAACCTCTGACTCCCTGGTTCAAGTGATTCTCCTGCCTCAGCCTCCTGAGTAGCTGGGATTACAGGCACGTGCCACCATGCCCAGTTAATTTTTGCATTTTTGGTAGAGACCAGGTTTCACCATGTTGGCCAGGCTGGTCTCGATCTCCTGACCTCATGATCTGCCTGCCTCAGCATCCTAAAGTGCTGGGATTACAAGCGTGAGCCACCGCGCCCGGCCAAGAAAAGCTTTAAGACATTAAGGTGATCCAAATTTTAGTGGTTAGAACACACATTACCCTTACAAAAATGAGAGAATATATTTGATTCTAAAATCAAACTTCACATATTCTTTCTGCTGTCATTTTTGTCCCTCAAGCATCCAAGTAGCTGAGAGAAAACTGGGACGTACCAGAGGATTGTATCATTAACGCAAGTCTCTTGAGATGCCTTGTCGATCGATAGATCAAGTTATAGCCTCGGTTTCTGATTTTGCTGTGGTGATACTGGATGTAGCATTCAAGGAGTAAATGGAGAATCCACAAAATAACTTTCCCAAGGATTATAACCGTCTGAACTTTCAGTGGGTTTGTGTAATTTCCTGGGCACTTGTCCTCATTTGGATTAGGATAAGAACAAAGCACACCTGTTAAAAATGCTAAAATAACAAACACAAGCTGAGGGAAAGGAGAGTAGAAAGATTAATATTCAATATTTGTAATTAGGAAGCAATAACTACCATCCCAGCATACATTCTTATACCTACAGCTTCCCCTATCCATTTTTATAAATGAGTTTTTAAATGTATTTTCATTTTGTTTTGTTTAAATGTATTTTTGTTCTCTGTGTGAGATACAGTCGTGCCCTGTTGCCCAGGCTGGAGTACAGTGGTATCATCTCTGCTCACTGCAGCCTCAACCTCCTGGGCTCAAGAAATCCTCCTACCTCAGTCTCTGGAGTAGCTGGAACTACAGGCCCATGGCACCACACCTGGCCAATTTAAAAAAAAATTTTATAGAGACAGGTTCTTGCTATGGTACCCAGGCTGGTACAGAGTATGTTACACAAAAAGTAAAAGGAAAGAAGAAAAAGAGGTCACCATCTGGAAACCACAAGGTCACCCCTGCACATGGTGGTACCAAGAAGAAAGCACTTCAGCTGGGATCTGGGGATCAGGAAGCCATGGTGGAGCCACACCACAGCTACTAGTTCCCTCAAGGAAAGGGGATACCACCTCTCTCCCCAGTGATTCAGTTCTGAACTCAAGACTCCCACAGTGCGCTTCGCTGGACAGGAATCCCAGCTGCAGGGGAAGCTAGGAAATGTACTGGGGGAAATGGTCCCCGCAGACAGGCAAACCTATCAGTAGGAGGCTGAGCAAAGGCTGAGCAAGTCAATCAACTCCATTCACAGTCCTCATAAATACTCAAGGAGTGGTGAGAATGAGCCCTCTTAATTTTTCACACTGCAGCAGAGAACAACCATAACCCCCAGTGCTTCTGACTGCAATAATTGAAATGGAGGAACTGATTAAACAGACCGGCAGCGGAGTCACCACCAGTGAGGCCTGTGATAAGACTTTTCGCATATGTGCTTTTATAAACTCCAGATATTTGTAATTTTGTCATCATATAAAAATTGCACATATTATTCCACTGCAACTTGATTTGTCTGCTGAAACATTATTCCCCAGGTAAAAGTAAATTGATAAATTCCTGTGTCAACATATGTAGACTTTTCTGCATCTTTGTTGTAACTAAAAAAGTAATACATGCACATGGTTAAAAAATCAAGCAGTATTCAAAAGTAAACAGTAAATTATATTAGCGTCTCTTCCACCAAGACCCTCAGTCCTCATTTCAGAGGCAATAGGTCCATGAATGCTTCTAGAAATATCTATTATATACAGGAAAACAAGTGCACACCAGCCCTCTCAACTCCCCTTTTAAAAACTACAAATAGGAACATTCTGTACAAAAGGTTGAAAACTTGATTTTTTGTCACTCGACAATGTAATCATGAAGGCTATTCTATGTTAATACACTGTATACCTGTCTACCCCATTCTTAACAGTTGCATAGCATTTCCTTATATGAATGGGACACACTGTGTCCTCTGGATGCCAAGTAGTTTGTAGTCTCTTGATATGATAGACAACATGGCTATTATCAACAGTATCTTTACATGTATGCAAATAATATCCACAATGAATTATTTGAAGATGTAAGTAAAAGTGTATGTATTTTTTTTTTTTTTGCCCATGATACAGCCCTCAGGATATCCTAAAAACACGTGCCCTACGTTTTAAATGTTGATAGATATAGCACAACTGCCCTCTGAAACACTTGTATAATTTTTACAAACATCACCTCTGGATAGGTCCCCTTCTTCCAGCCAACTTACATGAATAAACCACAGAAGATTCACTATGATGACCGTAGGAAGAGGATGGAATCGAGGTCTAAAGTGAGCTTGTAATGAGTGATGTGGGAGAAGCTGGGCATCCAGAAGTGGGTCGTCTTCAATACTCTGGGTGATATCCAAGGAACCCTGGGGTGCAGAAAAACAGAAGCAAGCTATAATCACCACTTTCCAGATTATGTTTCTAAGACAAATCTCCTAAACTATAAAACTTTTAAACCATATACAAATTACAGGCAAGAGAACACATTCCCTACCTGAATCCAATTTTTTAAAATTAATTAATTTTTAAAAAACTGTAGAGACACGGTCTTGCTATGTTGCCCAGGCTGGTCTTGTTTGTTTGTGTTTTGTTTTTTGTTTTTGAGATAGTGTCTCACTCTGTCACCCAGGCTGGAGTGCAGTGGCGCAATCTGGGCTCACTGCAACCTCTGCCTCCCAGGTTCGAGCAATTCTCCTGCCTCAACCTCCTGAGTAGCTGGGACTACAGGTGTGCACCACCACACCCAGCTAATTTTTTTTTTTTTTTTTTTTTTTTTGAGACGGAGTTTCCCTCTTGTTGCCCAGGCTGGAGTGCAGTGGCACAATCTTGGCTCACCGCAACCTCTGCCTCCTGGGTTCAAGTGATTCTCCTGCCTCAGCCTCCTGGGTAGCTGGGATTACAGGCAGGTGCCACCATGCCCGGTTTATTTTTTATTTTTAGTAGAGACAGGGTTTCTCCATGTTGGTCAGGCTGGTCGCAAACTCCCGACCTTAGGTGATCTGCCTGCTTCGGTCTCCCAAAGTGCTGAGATTACAAGCATGAGCCACACACCCTGCTAATTTTTGTATTTTTAGTAGATACGGGGTTTCACTATGTTGGCCAGGCTGGTCTCAAACTCCTGACCTCAGGTCATCCACCCACCTCAGCCTCCCAAAGCGGTGGGATTACAGGTATCAGTCACAGCGCCCAGCCCCAGGCTGGTCTTGAACTCTTGGGGGCAAGTGATCCTTCCATCTTAGCCTCCCAAATTGCTGGGATTACAAGTGCGAGACACTACACCCAGCCTAAAGCCAATTTAAAAAAATACTCTCCTATAAATAACTACTATATACATCTTGGTAAAACAAGTTTTAAAATGGGTAGAGGAAATCTTAATTATATCTTCATCTCATAAACAAGGTAATATGTAATGAGATTTAAGCAAATCATTTCTCTTCAAGCCTTAAAAACATACATATTGATTTATTTAACATTACCTATATTGTTGAAATAATTACATACAGTTGCAATCTTTTTTTTTTTTTTTTTTTTTTTTAGACGAAGTCTTACTTTGTTGCCCAGGTTGGAGTGCAGTGGTGCAATCTCAGCTCACTGCAACCTCCATCTTCCAGGTTCAAGTGATTCTCCTGCCTCAGCCTCCTGAGTAGCTGGGATTACAGGCACCTGCCACCAGAGTCAGCTAATTTTTTTGTATTTTTAGTAGATAGGGTTTCATCATGTTGGCCAGGCTGGTCTTGAACTCCTGACCTCAAGTGATTCCCCTGCCTCGGCCTCACAAAGTGCTGGGATTACAGGTGTGAGCCACTGCACCCAGTCCAGTTACAATTTTTAAAATAAGTTTTATTATGTCTATTTAAGGTATATAACACATTATGGGATACATACAGAGAGTAAAAAGGTTACTATAGTGGAACAAATTAACATATCCAACATCTCACATGGTTATCCACTATCTGTGTTTGTGGCAACAGCAGCTAAAGTCTACTCACTAAGCATGGATCCCACATACAGTACAATTTTATTCCCTATAGTCCTCATGTTGTACATAACTCCAGTAGACTTGCTCATCCTGCATATCTGCTACTTTGTATCCTCTGATCTACATCCCCCATTTCTTTCCTGGACCCGCTGCCCAAGAGCTGCAGTTCTTAAACTGTCTCTGGTGGTTCCACAACATTTTGAAAAGTTGATGGATGCTTTATTAAGAGTTCTTAAAACAAACTGTCCATTATGATAGAAATAGAATGGAAATGGATCACCCGGATTGGCCCTTGAGGAAACTTAGTTTGTAGATACCAGACTCTCAGTGAAAGCAACTAGAGTTGTAATGTCACCAAAGTACCCAACAAAGACTTAGTGCGTGGAGGCTGTCACCTAAAAATTTCAGCAAGTCACGTTTAAAGGTATGGTTTTGACAGGAACAGTTCTTCCAGGTCTCTGCTGCATGAAAATGAACCACAACAATCTCTCAGTCTCAGACCCTTTCTCTAAACTATTATGTGTAACACTGTGCCTGGGGTAAAAGAACATAATGTGATTACATTTTCATTGGGGGAGGAGGTAAGAGATAAAGACATGAAGAACTAAACAATATGAGAATACACAATAGAATATAGTGCACAGAGATCTAATGACAGCATAGCAATTATAGTTAACAATACTGCATTGTAGGGCTAGGTGAAGTGGCTTATGCCTGTAATCCCAGCACTTTGGGAGGCTGAGGTGGGCGGATCACCTGAGGTCAGGAGTTCGAGACCAGCCTGGCCAACATGGTAAAACCCTGTCTCTACTAAAAATATAAAAAAATTAGCCAGGTGTGGTAGCACGCGCCTGTAATTCCAGCTACTCGAGAGGCTGAGGCAGGAGAATCGCTTGGACCCAGGAGGTGGAGGTTGCAGTGAGCCGAGATTGCGCCACTGCACTCCAGCCTGGGCAACAGAGCAAGACTTCGTCTTAAAAATATGGATATATACTACATTGTATATACTTTTAATTTGCTAAGAGTGTAGATCTTAAGTGTTCTCACCACATGTTAAAAAAAAAGAAAAAAGAATATGGTGCATGGGAAGTACATAATAAGTCAGCAAATGAAAAGCACAGAAGACAATGACAAAAAATTCAGGTCAGTTAATTGCACTACAATGAGACGGAAATGAAGGATTCACCAATAGGATTTGGCTACATAGAATGAGAGCTCTTTATTTTGGAAGAAGTAGGGAGTAGGAACAATTATGTAAGGGATGGCTGTTGGTTGCTAAGATTACAAAGATAAGGACAGTAATCTGGGGTGTAAACTAGCTCTGGAGTGAGCGCCTCGATTAGTAGCAGGTATTCAATACTGCTCTGCAACTGTTTTCGTTGTTGTTGTTTGGTTTGTTTGTTTAGTTTTTTTTTTTTTTTTGAGATGGAGTCTTGCTCTGTCGCCCAGGCTGGAGTGCACTGGCTCAATCTCAGCTCATTGCAACTTCTGCCTCCTGGGTTCAAGTGATTCTCCTGTCTCAGCCTCCTGGGTAGCTAGGATTAAAGGCAAGCGCCACCATGCCTGGCTAATTTTTGTATTTTTAGTAGAGATGGGGGTTTCGCCATGTTAGCCAAACTGGTCTCGAACTCCCGACCTCAGGTGATCCATCTGCCTTGGCCTCCCAAAGTGCTGGGATTACAGGCATGAGCCACCATGCCTGGCTAACTCTTTTATTCAATGCCTAGACTGCTTCCTGTTTAGTTTACCATAACTCATGGTACGGTTCAGATTACTCCTGTTCTCTTCATGACCCCTCTGCCTCTAGCTCATTCTCAGTCAGCAGATGTTGGAGCCTTGAGATCTACTCTTCCCTTAGCTAACGTCTATGCATTCTTTCATGCTCGGAAGGGGCAATTCCCACCACATGGCCTTTCTAGATACCCCTAATCTGGACTGTGCCACCTCCATGTTTTTCAAAGCATTCTGTGCTTGCCTCTTCTATCACAGTATCCTGTGATGGTCTCTTACTTATCTCTTCCTCACTAGACTTCATTGGACCCATTAACTTTACACCTCTTGCCTTTGTAATCCCAGCACTCAACACTGTCTCATGGTTGTCACTCAGCAAACATTTGCTAGATGAATGAATGAGTGCCCCAAACCTGTCTCCGCAGTATTTTCTAACTCAATTATGATCATCATCAAAGACCTGGGCTAATCAGAAGAGATTATCAGGACATACAGGGGATCAACTGTGACTAAAGGCAGTAAGAGCTTTGGTTAAGGGCAGGCTCCTAAGGGCAAACTGCCTGGATTCAAGCACACAAGTTCTACTGCTTTCTAGCTGAGAGCAAGTTACTTCACCTCTCATGCCTCAGTTTCCCCATCTAAAAAGGAGACTAACAATAGTACCTGCTTTGTAGCTCTGTCAGGAATACTAAATGAGTCACTGCACATGCAAGTCCTCATAACACTGCTTGACACACAGAGAGCTTTCAATAAGTCTTAGCCAGTATTATTTATTAACTCTTTTCTCTTTTTAATATTTTTTAAATTTTTTTTTTTTTTTTTTTTTTTGAGACGGTGTCTGGCTCTGTCGCCCAGGCTGGAGTGCAGTGGCCAGATCTCAGCTCACTGCAAGCTCCGCCTCCCGGGTTTATGCCATTCTCCTGCCTCAGCCTCCGGAGTAGCTGGGACTACAGGCGCCTGCCACCTCGCCCGGCTAGTTTTTTGTATTTTTTAAGTAGAGACGGGGTTTCACCATGTTAGCTAGGATGGTCTCAATCTCCTGACCTCGTGATCCACCCGTCTCAGCCTCCCAAAGTGCTGGGATTACAGGCTTGAGCCACCGCACCCTGCCTATTTTTTAAATTTTAAAATAAAAATCAACAGGGTCTCACTATGTTGGCCAGGTTGGTCTTGAACTCTTGGCCTCAAGCAATCCTCCCAAGTGGACTCCCAATGTGCTAAGATTACAGGTGTGAGCCATCACGCCTGGCTTTTTTATTAACTTACTTTTGACTTGCACCTTGCTATGGTCTAAATGTTGGTGTCCCCCAATAGTCCCCTGCTTTCCTTTGGGAAGTAATTAAGCCATGAGGGTTCCTCGCTTATAAATGAGATCAGTGCCCTTATAAAAGAGGCTCAAATGAGCTCCCTTCCACCTTCCACTGCGTGAGGATGCAGCAAAAAGGCGCCATCTTTGAAGCAGAGAGCAACCCCTCCTCAGGGCTCTTGGCACCTTGATCTTGGACTTCCTGAATCTGTGGCTGCCTTAATCTTGGAATTCCTGTCCTCTAGAACTGTGGGCAATACATTTGTATTTGTAAATTACTCCATTTGTATTTTATTATAGCAACCCAAACAAAGACACTACCCCTATAATCATTACCATTCTATCCACTCAGTGCTGGGGCATGATAAAAAGAGAAAAAATCAGGCTGGGCGCGGTGGCTCAAGCCTGTAATCCCAGCACTTTGGGAGGCCGAGACGGGCGGATCACAAGGTCAGGAGATCGAGACCATCCCGGCTAACACGGTGAAACCCCGTCTCTACTAAAAAATACAAAAAAACTAGCCGGGCGAGGTGGAGGGCGCCTGTAGTCCCAGCTACTCAGGAGGCTGAGGCAGGAGAATGGCATGAACCCGGGAGGCGGAGCTTGCAGTGAACTGAGATCCAGCCACTGCACTCCAGGCTGGGCGACAGAGCGAGACTCCGTCTAAAAAAAAAAAAAAAAAAGAAAAAATCATTACTATTCTAACTCCTAAACCTGTTATTTGCTCTCTATTTTCTTTTTTTTTTTTTTTTTTTTTTTTTTTTTTTTTTTTTTTTTTTTTGAGGCGGAGTCTCGCTCTGTCGCCCGGACTGGAGTGCGGTGGCCAGATCTCAGCTCACTGCAAGCTCCGCCTCCCGGGTTTACGCCATTCTCCTGCCTCAGCCTCCCGAGTAGCTGGGACTACAGGCGCCCGCCACCTCGCCCAGCTAGTTTTTTTGTATTTTTAGTAGAGACGGGGTTTCACCGTGTTAGCCAGGATGGTCTCGATCTCCTGACCTCGTGATTCGCCCGTCTCGGCCTCCCAAAGTGCTGGGATTACAGGCTTGAGCCACCGCGCCCGGCCTCTCTATTTTCACTATTTTAGTCCAGGCCCTCCCATTTCTCTTGGCCTTTTACTGGAAGTTTCCAGTCTCCTGGTCTTGGCAATCTCTTTCACTGCTGTCAGAATTCTTCCAAGACAAACATTGTTTCTCTCCTCAAAAACTTTGGGTAGCTCCCTGTGATGGTCACTATTAGGAGTCAAATGGATGGTAAAGTATTGTGTGTGAGGAGCCAAACATTTGAGTCAGTGGACTGGGAGAGGAAGACCCACCCTCAATATGGGCGAGCACCATCCAATCAGCTGCCAATGCAGCTAGAACAAAGCACAGAATAGGGGTATAAGCAGCCTGCTGTCTTCTGGCTCTTTCTTTCCTGCGTCGGACGCTTGCTTCCTTTCTTCCTGCCTTTGGACATCAGACTCCAGATTCTTCCGCCTTCGGACTCTGAAGCCTGCACCAGCAGCTTGCCTGGGGCTCTCAGGCCTTCGGCTGCGGATGGAAGGCTGTGCTGTTGGCTTCCCTGGTTTTGAGGCTTTGGGGCTTAGACTGAGCCACTATCTCCTTCCCTTTCCCCAGCTTGCAGGTGGCCTATCATGGGACTTCACTGTGTAATCTTGTGAGCTAATTCTCCCTAATAAACCCCCTTTTTATATATACATATATCCTGTTGGTTCTGTCCCTCTGGATTATCCTGATACAATCCCCAAATCCTCAAGACAAAGTCCAAATTCTTAGTCTATCGCTTTACAATCTGTCCCCAAGTTACTTCTCAGGACTTTTTTTTCTTTTTTTTTGAGACAGAGTCTTGCTCTGTCCCCCAGGCTGGAGTGCAACGGCATGATCTCAGCTCACTGCAACCTCTGCCTCCTGGGTTCAAACAATTCTCCTGCCTCAGCCTCCCAAGTAGCTGGAATTACAAGCGCCTGACACCTTGTCCAGCTAGTTTTTGTATTTTTAAGAGACAGGGTTTCGTCATGTTGGCCATGCTGGTCTCGAACTCCTGACCTCAAGTGATCCGCCCTCCTCAGCCTCCCAAAGTGCTGGGATTACAGGTGTGAGCCACTGTGCCCAACATTTTTTTTTTTTTTTAAACAGGGTCTCACTCTGTCACCCAGGCTGGAGAACAGTGGCACGATCTCGGCTCACTGCAGCCTCTGTGCCCCCCTCCCCAGGCTCAAGAGCTCCTCCTACCTCAGCCTCATGAGTAGCTGGGACCACAAGCACACTCCACTATGCTCGGCTAATTTTTGTATTTTTAGTAGAGACAGGATTTCACCATGTTGCCCAGGCTGGTCTTGAACTCCTGAACTCAAGCAATCCACCCACCTTGGCCTCCCAGCTCATGCTGCGATTACAGGCCTGAGCCACTGCGCCTGGCCAAGGATTTGCCTCTCACCATTTCCCTCCCTCCTGGTGCTGGCTGCTTATGATACCCATCTTTCACGAAACACTTTCCATCTCTACACCAGCTCTACTTGTTCTTCCCCGACCTGTCAAACGCTTGTCCCAGCAAAACCGCCTTCTCCGTGATGCCATTTTAGCATTCCCAGCCCCAGCACCATTCCTACTGCACTCTTAATCTGACATTGTAGTTTTCATCTATACAAGTTTGAGCTGGGTCTACTTTGTATCTTCCATGTCTCTATTTAACTTCTAAATATATAGAAGACATGTATGATAATATTTAATGTTCACATGCTATTTCTAGCATATGTCATATCTGAACTAGACTCAATACAGCTCACAGTTTCCTGCCTCTTGGCATGCTTTGTCATTTTTTACTGGATGCCAGATATTGCAAATTTTACCTCTGTGGGTGCTGGACATTTTCTGTATTCCTTTTTTTTTTTTTTTTTTTTTTTGAGACAGAGTCTCGCTCTGTCGCCCGGGCTGGAGTGCAGTGGCCGGATCTCAGCTCACTGCAAGCTCTGCCTCCCGGGTTCACGCCATTCTCCTGCCTCAGCCTCCCGAGTAGCTGGGACTACAGGCGCCCGCTGCCTCACCCGGCTAGATTTTTGTATTTTTTAGTAGAGACGGGGTTTCACCGTGTTAGCCAGGATGGTCTCCATCTCCTGACTTCGTGATCCGCCCGTCTCGGCCTCCCAAAGTGCTGGGATTACAGGCTTGAGCCACCGCGCCCGGCCCCCCTTTTTTTTTTGAGACAGAGTCTCGCTCTGTCACCCCGGCTGGAGTGCAGTGGTGCGATCTTGGCTCACTGCAAGCTCCGCCTCCCGGGTTCATGCCATTCTCCTGCCTCAGCCTCCCAAGTAGCTGGGACTACAGGTGCCCGCCACCACGCCCAGCTAATTTTTTGTATTTTTAGTAGAGACGGGGTTTCACCGTGTTAATCAGGATGGTCTCGATCTCCTGACATCGTGATCTGCCCGCCTTGGCCTCCCAAAGTGCTGGGATTACGGGCGTGAGCCACCTCCCCCGGCCATTTTCTGTATTCCTATATTTGTGAACTTTGTTATGGAGTGCAGTGAAGTCACTTGGAAACAGTCTTGCTGTTAAGAATTTAGGTGGGCTTCATCTAAGGTTAATTATACTCCACTACTGAGGCAAGACCTTTCTGAGTCCTCTACCTATATGCTCTGTGAATTATGAGGGTTCTGTCTGGCTGGTCGGTGAAATAGGCAGTATTCTTGGCCCTGTATTGAGAAACTGTTCCTTCCAATCCTTTTTTTTTTTTTTTTGTCTTTTTTTTTTTTTTTTTTCTTTTTTTTTTTTTCCTTTTTGTGGAGAACGGGGTCTCGCTGTATTACCCAGGCAGGTCTCGAACTCCTGGGCTCAAGCTATCCTCCCGCCTCTGCCTCCCTGAGTGCTGGGATTACAGGCGTGAGCCACCGCGCCCGGCCCCTTCCAATCCTTTTAGGTGGTTCTTTACGAGGCCTCCAAGAGCTTCCTCATGCCCTGATTAGCACTCTACTGGATGCCTAGTAGGGGTGGGGGTAGGGGCTCCCCTGCAGACCTTCAGTTTCCCTCTTTGTAGCTCTCTCCTCTCTGGGTGCTCTGTCTTGTGACCTCTAGTTACTTCGGACTCCTAGGTCCTCAACTCAAGAGGTCTGCTGGGCTCTGCCTGCCTTCCCCCTTCCTTGTCACAGCCTGCACACTCTTTCAAGGCAGTAAGCCGGGGCAGTGATAGGGTTCATAGCATTTGTTTCCCATCTCTGAGATTGCTTACCCTTCGTTGTCTGATGTCCGGTATCTCACAAAGTGTTGTATCATATGTTATATCTAGTTTTTCGGTTGTTTCAGGCAGAATGGTAGATCTATTCCCAGTTACTCCATGTTGGCTGGGAATGGAAGTCCCTATTGAACTCTGTTACATCTGTATTATAACCTACCATATTAAGCACACGGCATTGAAATTGTCAGAATAAAATGTGCTTTACAAGGGCAGAGACTCTTTTATATTATGCTTTGTGCTTTTAACACTTGATACATAGCAGGTGCTAAAGTGTTCAATATGCGTGTTGAGAGAATGAAAGACTGCTCAACTTCCTTGTATGCTTCAGACCTGGGACATTTTTATTTATCTATTTATTTATTATTTATTTATTTACTTTTGAGACAGAATTTCACTCTTGTTGCCCAGGTTGGAGTGCAATGATGTGATCTTGGCTCACTGCAACCTCTGCCTCCCAGGTTCAAGCGATTCTCCTGCCTCAGCCTCCCGACAGGTTGAGATTAAAGGCATGTGCCACCACACCCGGGTCATTTTTGTATGTTTAGTAGGTACTGGGTTTCGCCATGTTGGCCAGGCTGGTCTCAAACTGCTGACCTCAGGTGATCTGCCCACCTCAGCCTCCCAAAGTGCTGGGATTACAGGCGTGAGGCACCGCGCCCAGCCAGACCTGGGACCTTTAAACAAAGCTAGCATTGAAACCTTCACTATAAGACAATAATCTACTTTATCTCCTACTATGTTACTTTCATGCACCTTCTTCTCTCGCTTAAATGAGCTTTCCATAGAATCCTACAAATATGCTCCCCCTATCTTTTTCAGAATTCTATGCATCTTTCAAGGTCTTAACCAAGTTTATGTTCTCTATAAAACTGGCCCTGTTAAGTGTTTTCCTTCTGCTTTAAACTCCTATAAAACATATTGTCCATAATACTCATTTGGAATATTTCCTACGCTGCCTTATATTGTTTTCCTTTTCATGTATCTTTTTTTTCCTAACTACATGAAGGAGTTGGGGACTATACTATGGTTCTTCTCTATGTCACTAAGGAGTATTTACTTTCCAATGAATCCTATAGGAAATATGCAGCATAACCATATAAACAGCACCCAGTCATTCTATGAACTTACCATCTGCAAGTGAAGGCTGAGGGGAAGAGGACTCCTGAAGCCAAATGTTTTTTTCATTTCCATTATTAACTACACATATCCATTGTTTTTGCCCACATGGTACCTCTTCCCTCTTCTGTGACAATAACCCTATTTCCTTTGAGGACCCACTGTCTACTTCTGCATTAAGTCTTAGTGGAAACATCCTTCAATACCCTTCCTCCTCCTCTGGTCTAGGAGTGGTCATGGAACGAAAAACAGTTGGGTGAATCCAACTCTTTCCATGAGCAGTAAAAGAAAGATCATGAGGCCAGGTGCAGTGGCTCACGCCTGTAATCCCAGCACTTTGGGAGGTCAAGGCAGGTGGATCACCTGAGGTCGGGAGTTCAAGACCAGCCTGACCAAAATGGAGAAACCCTGTCTCTACTAAAAATACAAAATTAGCCAGGTATGGTGGTGCATGCCCGTAATCCCAGCTACTTGGGAGGCTGAGGCAGGAGAATCGCTTGAACCCGGGAGGCGGAAGTTGCAGTGAGCCGAGATCGCACCATTGCACTCCAACCTGGGCAACAAGGGCGAAACTCCATACAAAAAAAGAAGAAAGATCATGGTTTAGGCAGATTCATTCCAGGGTAGACTCTGAAAAGGACTCCTGTCATTTCAATGCCCTGAGATGCCCTTGTTTGGGTCCTTTCAGAGGCCTTGGCATATACTCACCCTATAGCCTTTCAAATAAATCCTTTTCTTAAATTAGTCAGAGTTGGTTTCACTGCCTGCAAACAATGAATTCTTACTAACATAGTCTTTGACTCAACTCATTTAAGTGTCTGTAACTAAGGCATGGTCCAGAATTTTTAGCTTTTCCCTGAAGGCTAGAAATCATGTCTACGAAATACCAAAAGCAGGCAACTTACTCAGATCTAAAGTGACTCCAATATGTGGTTGGTGGCAAAACATTAATCTCTAATTAATTTTTATTTATTTTTATTTTTGAGACAGAGTCTCGCTCTGTCGCTCTGTTGCCCCGGCTGGAATGCAGTGATGCGATCTTGGCTTACTGCAATCTCTGCCTTCTGGGTTCAAGGATTCTCCTGCCTCCCCAGTATCTGGGATTACAGGCCCCCCCCCACCACACCTGGCTAATTTTTGTATTTTTAGTGGAGACGGGGTTTTGCCATGTTGGTCAGACTGGTCTCAAACTCCTGACCTCAGGTAATCTACCTGCCTCAGCCTCTCAAAGTGCTGGGATCACAGGCATGAGTCTCCCAGACCGCCCCCAGTCCCCAGATCCAAGAACCCTAGAGCAGCTTAGCATCAACCAAGAAGCACTTACTGCATGTGTTTTTCTAAGAGTCTCTCGTTTTCCTCTTATGTATTCGTTTTTTTCCATACATTGTCAGCTCATGAAGCTCAGCCTTAAAAACTAAGAAACAATGAATTTTGCTTTAAATATATATGAGTCTCAAATCTACTTACAGGTCTCACAGTTAATTTTCCATTTTCTCAACTGGAAAAAATAGAAAATTTTAGTTTCATTAGAAATTGTTTGGTCTTTATTTCATCAAGATTATTTAACCATGGTCACTGCACAAGAATCTAAGCTACCGTAGTGCTGGAACTGTTTCGTGTTTCTCTTCCTTTTCCTGATGCAGTTCATTCAGTGATAGCATCACAGTAATATTCCTACTAATTTATTAACCCAAATTAGTGCTTTAATGTAACTGTCAACTTTGCCTTTCTCAAGAGGAAAAATTTTATTACTTTCCAGTGGAAACTCCAGTTAATTCTGGGCATACATACATGTTTCCCCTAAAAACACCTTATGATACTGAAGCAAAGAAATAAGATTTTTGTAATTATGCTACTATTCTGTACTATACACGCTGTAAACTAGGCCACTGGTTTTTTTTGGTAATCTGGTTTGAGTCTATCAAAGATTTAAAAACCTCTGCATTCCTACCATGCTAGATGCAAAACAGCACATGACACTGTTTTTCTCTCGTATGAGTTTTCAGGCGATGATAGCGACAGGTCTGCGGGACGCTGGCGCCCGGCCCGAGCGTCGCTGTCACTCCAAGTCCACAGCCTCTAGAGCCAAGGCAAGGGACCCCACTAGGAAGGGAGATTCGCCCCCTGCGCCCCTGGGGCGTCCAAGCGGAACCCAGTGGCCCGGCTCCCAGAGACTCGCGGGGAGGAAAGGCTGTCAGGCCAGGCGCGCATCACGTGAAGCTGCAAGTTCCGGGATCAAAGACGTACCCCGCACGTGGGCTGGGCGCCAGCCTGGGACCCCCGCAGCCGCGCGCCCACCGCTTAGGAGCCCACCCCAGCCTCCACCAGTAAAATTAGCCCAGAGTTAGCGTGTCGCGGATCCCAAAGGCGCCGGCGCCCTCCCACAGCCCCGCGCCCAGGCCTCCCCGGCACAGGCGGCGCCCCCTCCGGCCGCGGCCGCACTCGCCAAGGGTGGCTTCCCTCTCTGAGTCTCCGCCCCGTGCGCCCCGGCACAGGAAAAAGGGGATTCCGGGGCCAGCCGCCCGCCACCTCCGTGCACTCACGTCCTCCATCCTGCCCCCCGCCGCCATTTCCCGACGCCGGAGGCCGAAGCCCCGGTCAGCCCGACCTCTCCACCGGGACTTGGAAGCCTCTGGCCGCGAAAATTGCCACCTTCTGGGACCTGCCAGGCCCCGCCCCAGACACACCCCCTCCTGCGTCCGCCCCGCCTCCGGCTGGCCCATCCCCGCCCCCTTAGCTCCGATTGGCTGAAATGGCGGGAGGGGCGTGCCGGCCCAGAAGACCTGGACTGTGGGTGGTGCCTACCGCCTGAACCGCTTCGGTTCCCGGGGCTTCTGGCCGCAGCCGCTTGGTGAGCTCTTACCCAGAGACCTGGGCATTAAAGGATGCCTTCCTAGTCCAATAATTTAACTATTTTCGGGCTCCACTTGCATATTTTAAGAACATTAACTTTTTTCGTTCTTGCCTAGTTTTTTTGTTTGCAGACACAGCTCTACGCCTAGGTAGAACCAGCGGTAAAATCCTACTCCACCAGCAGAGGGACAGGAGGAGAATAAAGATTCCAATTTCCATGACATATTTACAGATTTCTCCAATGGGAAACAAAGCACTTCGGAATGTTTACGGTGTTTGTTTATTAAGACAGAGTCTCGCTCTGTCGCCCACGCTGGAGTGACCTAGCACGACCGTGGCTCACTGCAGCCTCGAACTCTTGGCCTCCAGGCCAGTTCTCCCACCTCAGCCTCTCAAAGTACTGAGATTACAGGCGTGAGCCACTGGGCCCTTGTTTCTTTTAAAATTGAATTTCAAAAAGAGAAAGCTTCAATGACATTTTCTGAAAAGTTCATGATTGCAAAAATGTAAGCAAACAAGGAAAGAAATTTTCTGTTACCAGCTCCCGGAGAGAACTTTGATATCAGTTAGAATGTATGTACTCATACCTTTTTTTGGTGGGGTGGGGGAGACGGAGTCTTGCTCTGTCGCCAGGCTGGAGTGCAGTGGCGCGATCTTGGCTCACTGCAACCTCCGCCTCCCGGGTTCAAGTGATTCCCCTGCCTCAGCCTCCCAAGTAGCTGGGACTACAGGTGTGCACCACCACGCCCAGCTAGTTTTTTGTATTTTCAGGAGAGACAGGGTTTCACCTTGTTAGTGAGGATGATCTCAATCTCCTGACCTCGAGATCCGCCTGCGTCGGCCTCCCAAAGTGCTGGGATTACAGGCGTGAGCCACCGTGTCCAGTCCTAATTTTTGTATTTTTAGTAAAGACAGGGTTTCACTATGTTGGCCAGGCTGGTCTCGAACCCCTGACCTCAAGTGATCTGCCCACCTCGGCCTCCCAAAGTGCTGGGATTACAGGTGTGAGCCACTGCGCCCAGCCAGAGATTTTCTAGTAAATAAAATAATGCATGTAATGCTCTTTCTACAGTGTTGTCTCTACAAAGCACTAAGCAAATGTTAATCATTTTTTAAAAATCAGATTTATTAAGGCATTATTAACACACATAATCATTTTTTGTTTGTTTTTTGTTTGTAAAGACAGGGTCTCACTATAGGCTGGTCTTGAATTCCTGGTCTCAACTGATTCTCCTGCCTCGACTTCCCAAAGTGCTGGGATTACAGGCAAGAGCCACCATGCCAGACCCATTGTTTTAATAATATATTAAAAATACCTTATGTAAGTAGTTCAGCAATTTTTTTTTCTTTTGAAACAGAGTCTTGCTCTGTGGCCCAGGCTGGAGTGCAGTGGTGTGGTCTTAGCTCACTGCAACCTCCATCTCCCGGGTTCAAGCAATTCTCCTGCCTCAGCCTCTCAAGTAGCTGGAATTACAGGTACCCACCACCACACCTGGCTAATTTTTGTATTTTTAGTAATAAAATTTGCTCTCAGCCAGCAAATTTTTTCGTCTGCAGTTTGACATTTTTCAAAATAAAGTCTAAAGGGAAAAGATAGGCGAAAGAGCTTGCTTACACTATAGGGTAGGAATAATCTGTGATTACCTGGTATAAACCAGGAGAAAGAAATGGTATCAGGAAATAGACTTCTGAACTTTGCAAGTTTAATAGAAGGAGATTGGTGGGGCTGGGGAGTGAGGTTGTCAGACAGAGGGGTGCACTTCAGTAGGAGACCTTGACTGCCAGGAAAAATGAGTGGGAGGAAAGGATGTTCTCTGAAAAATCGAGGGTGACTCTATAGAAGGAAGAAGGGGAACAAGATCCATCCCGTCTTCCCATTTGGTCTAGACCTTGCCTTGCTATTTCATGTTTAGCGTGTCTACGTGGAAAGTTAAAGGAAAGTATATACTTGCCAGTAAAAGTCATCCATATTCTTTCTCAGGGAATATATGCAGAAACCATGGGTTAGGTGCAGGAACAGGACTCTGTGGAGCTCTGTCCAAAATGGACCCCTCCCTGCAATGTATTTGTATAGTACTTCAGGCATGGATAATATACAGGAATTAAAACTTAAGTCCTCACAGGGAAATAGTACTAAAATCTCAGCCCATATAATGCTCTAATGACTATTAAAGCAATTTATATAAGCATAGCCCTGTAAATAAATTATATTTATAAAGTATCTGACACTTCAATTTTGTATGACTAAAGATCTTTTGGTGAAGATTCTTGCATTTAGTTACTTATGAGGAATAAGGAAAGGAGGAGAGAAGCTGTTTTCCTACTGTTGGGGCTCAGATTTAATATTGGATAGGCGCAGTGGCTCACGCCTGTAATCCCGGCACTTTGGGAGGCCAAGGCGGGCGAATCACTTGACATCGAGAGTTCGAAACCAGCCTGGCCAACATGACGAAACCCCATTTCTACTAAAAATACAGAAATTAGCCAGCATGGTGGCATGCGCCTGTAATCCTAGCTACTCGGGAGGCTGAGGCAGGAGAATGGTTTGAACCCAGAGGCAGAGATTGCACCACTGCACTCCAGCCTGGGCAACAGACCAAGACTCTTTTCAGATTTAAAAGTTTAAACATGCAAGCAGCCTGGCCAAAATGGTGAAACCCCGTCTCTATCAAAAATAGAAAAATTAGCAAGGTGTGGTGATGCGTGCCTGTACTTTCAGCCACTCGGGAGGCTGAGGCACGAGAACTGCTTGAACCTGGGAGGCAGAGGTTGCAGTGAGCTGAGATCGTGCCACTGCACTCCAGCCTGGGTGACAGAGCAAGACCCTGTCTCAACAACAACAACAAAAAAGAGGATAATATCACAAAGTATAGTGCTTTTTTTTTTTTTGAGACGGAGTCTCGCTCTATCGCCCAGGCTGGAGTGCAGTGGCCGGTTCTCAGCTCACTGCAAGCTCCGCCTCCGGGGTTTACGCCATTCTCCTGCCTCAGCCTCCCGAGTAGCTGGGACTACAGGTGCCCGCCACCTCGTCTGGCTAGTTTTTTGTATTTTTTAGTAGAGACGGGGTTTCATGGTGTTAGCCAGGATGGTCTCGATCTCCTGACCTCGTGATCCACCCGTCTCGGCCTCCCAAAGTGCTGGGATTACAGGCTTGAGCCACCGCGCCCGGCCAGTATAGTGCTTTTATATGCTAAGTACTTGAAGTGAAGGACACGTTGGCAAGGCCTCGAAAGCAAAGTTTCTCTATGACTTTCCCCTACCCTCCTGTCTCCTGCTCCCCTTTCTCTCCCAAGGCAAGCCATGGAAACTAGAATTCCTCTTCCCCAAGGCCCATCATAGAAACTAGAAATATTACTGTAATGTTCCCCCACCTTTCTGTGTAGGAGCTGGCCATAAAGAAATTATGTGACCTACCTTGTCATGAGACGTTTATTCTAGAAAGGGTCCTGCCTTACTCCTGGGAGGAAGGAATGCCACACAGAGAGGTCAAGATTTTTGAACAGACAGGCCTTGCTGACCCTGGTACTAAGCATTAAAGTAGATGCTTGTAAATTCTTATCCCTACTCAGTCTGTTGTCATTAGATCATTCCCTTTTTATTCGGTCACATTTCTACACAACTGCACATCCTTCATTAAACCCAAGCATGAGAACAGACAGCTTTCCCTGAGTCTTTCGGTCTTTATTTCTAAAGGCTCTGGGGTCACCTAAAACTTTGATTAAATAAATCTGTTATGCTTGGCCGGGCTTGGTGGCTCACGCCTGTAATCCCAGCACTTTGGAAGGCCAAGGCTGCAGATCCACGAGGTCAGGAGTTCGAGACCAGCCTGACTAACATGATGAAACCCCATCTCTACTAAAAATACAAAAATTAGCCGGGCATGGTGGTATGCACTTGTAATTACAGCTACTCAGGAGGCTGAGGCAGGAGAATCCCTTGAACCCGGGAGGCAGAGGTTGCAGTGAGCCGAGATCGTGCCACTGCACTCCAGCTTGGGTGACAGAGCGAGACTCCATCTTAAATAAATAAATAAATAAATCTGTTATGCATTTCTCTTGTTAACCTGACTTTTGTTATGGGAGTGTCAGCCATGACCCTGTGATGGGGAGGAAAGATACCACACCTTTCCACCTCTATGCTACCAAACAGTTCACCATTAGAAGATCCTGGACTGAAGCCCCATCTTTCCTCGAAGTGTTGTCACCATCAGTATTGTTCCAGGCACCGTGCTCATTCCTGATCACAAATATTAAAATGTTAATATCTCATTGATTTTTTTCAACATCAAATTCTGTCCTTTATTCACGATGACTTCTATTATTCAGCCTAGCATAACGTAACATGTCATACAAACAATCAGTACTTAATTGATATTTTTGTTAGTTTTAAAGCAGGATCTCTTTACTGATACTGATTTTAATCTGCCTTTTAAATGGATTTATTTATTTATTTTTTGAATAAAGATGGAGGTCTCACTATGTTGCCAAGGCTGGTCTTGATCTCCTGGGCTCAACCAATCCTCCCACCTCAGTCTCCCAAAGTGCTGGGATTACAGGCATGAGCCACTGTGCTCAGCTTAAATTTATTTTTAATCAATAAATAAAAGTTATATATATTTATGATGTTCAGCATGAGGTTTTGGTATATGGATACAGTGCAGAATGATTGAATCAAGCTAATTAATGTATTTGCCACCTCCCATACTTATTTTTTTTCTTAAGTTGCCTTTGATATAAAATTTTAGAACAAGTTGACCCTAGCTAAATATTTCTACAATTCTCTTAGGCTGCCCTATACCATTGTCAGAAATGCAGATATCCAAAATTCTGTCTTTGGATAATGTTTTGTAGCTAAATCTCTCTTAGATACTCAGAGGGATGCCATTAAAAACGTCTCTTTCAATGAACAGACAAAAAAAGGTGGTCAATAGTTATTTTAGTATATCAAATTATATTTAGTTTATGTACTTTTTTCTAGAATTTTTTTTCTAGAAATTTAAGGATATTGTAAGCAATTGGAAACATTCCAGTTTCCATTTATTTGTTTCATAAATGTTTGTATCTTTCAAAGCACCTGTACCACAAATCCAGTTGTAACCAAACATTTCACATTTGAGTACTAATAGACTCTGTTAGAGGTCTCAGGGCTTGTAAAGTTTCAGGCTTGATATCCAGTACTTGCCCTCTCATTATTGTTTGTTTTCTCCTAAAGTTCTTATGATCTCAAATCCTGGCATTTAAAAACACACTTATTGCTCCGCCTCCCGGGTTCACGCCATTCTCCTGTCTCAGCCTCCCGAGTAGCTGGGACTACAGGCGCCCGCCTCGTCGCCCGGCTAGTTTTTTGTATTTTTTAGTAGAGACGGGGTTTCACCGTATTAGCCAGGATGGTCTCGATCTCCTGACCTCGTGATCCGCCCGTCTCGGCCTCCCAAAGTGCTGGGATTACAAGCTTGAGCCACCGCGCCCGGCCCAAAAACACACTTATTTTTGAAGGCAGAGGGTTTTTTTTTTTTTTTTTTTTTTTTGGTTTCACTGACTCACTCAGGAGGGAAAAAAAAAGTTTGCTAAAAACCGTAAAAGTAATTTATGTTTGGATAGACACCAAATATGTGAAGTTTCAGACCAAAACCATGATTTCTCTGAAAGTTTTTAGAACATACACACCGAAACTCAGGGTGAAAATGAACTTTGTAACCTTCATGAAACTCAAAGCTACTACTTAGCGATTATAGAGCTGACCTTGTCTAATCTCCACTCACTCCTGATTCGTCTTTAATGCCAAGTACCAGGCTCAGGCATCCAGCCCAAGCAGTCGGCAGCATTCTCATGGAGGACCTCCTTATTTCAGAAATAATCAGAAGATGGGGCTTTAAGTGCTTTGCAGTGATATCTCTTTTAATTAAGATCTAGACAAGAAGTAAAACTTTTCTTTTATAATACAATTCATAATTCTGTGTGTTAAGGTCTGAAAGAATATTTGAAGGTATCCCCAAATAACTTATAAAATAATTCTTTTGATTCTCTACACTGAACTGAGCAGTAGCTCCCTAATCTGGCTCTGATTCAATTCCAAACGATACAAGGCTTTACCCTCTTTCAGGAAGCTCACTCTTCTGAGTCTGAGTCTTTGTATAACCAACCATTCTAGGAATCAAAGGGGCCTAGTTTCTTTCCAACTTGACTTTTGTATTTCTTTTAAGAGTAATCCCCAGTTGATGGATTATTTATTTATTTATTTGTTTAATTATTTTGAGATGGAGTCTTACTCTGTTGCTGGAGTGCAGTGGCAGGATCTCGGCTCACTGCAACCTCCACCTGCCAGGTTCAAGCGATTCTCCTGCCTCATCCTTCCAAGTTGCTGGTACTACGGGTACCTGCCACCATGCCCAGCTAAGTTTTTTGTATTTTTAGCAGAAATGGGATTTCACCATGATGGCCAGGCTGACCTCAAACTCCTGACCTCAGGTGATCTACCTGCCTCAGTCTCCCAAAGGGCTGAGATTACAGGTGTGAGCCACTATGTCCGGCCTGATGGATAATTTAATAATGATGTTGAGAAAACCCACCAGCCATTTGGAAGAAAATAAAGCTGAATCACTCCCCATTTCTTTTCCTTTTTTCTTTCTTTTTTTATTTTTTATTTTTTTGAGACAGAGTCTTGCTCTGTCATCCAGGCTGGAGTGCAGTGGTGCAATCTTGGCTCACTGCAGCCTCCGCCTCCCGGGTTCAAGCGATTCTCCTGCCTCAGCCTCTGGAGTAGCTGGGATTACAGCCGCACACCATCACACCTGACTAATTTTTGTATTTTTAGTAGAGACAGGTTTCACCATGTTGGCCAGGCTGGTCTCAAACTCCTAACCTCAAGTGATCTGCCCACCTTGGCCTCCCAAAGTGCTGGGATTACAGGTATGAGCCATCGCGCCCAGTCTACTTCTCATTTATTAAACCAAAATTAATTACTAATGGTTCAGACTAAAACCTAAAAAATAAGTAGTTGGCTGTGGTGGCTCATGTCTGTGATCCCAGCACTTTGGAAGGCTGAGGCAGGAGGATCACTTGAGTCCTGGAGTTCAAGGCTGCAGTGAGCCATAATTGCAACACTACACTCCAGCCTGGGTGACAGAGCAAAACCCTGTCTCTAAAAAAAAAATAAAAAAAATAAAAATAAAAAAAAAATTAAAGAAAAGACAAAAAGAAGAAATCAAAGCAACAGAATTTCTAGAAAAAATATTTTAATGTGGTCTTACAGTACTTCCCATGAATTATCCCAAATGCAAAACGATAAAGAAAAAGGTTCAAGAAATTTGACTACATAAAAAGTTTGAAACTTTTGCATAAGAAAAAAGAAAACATAAAGTTAAAATACAAATGACAAATAACTAAAAGCAACATAAGTATCCATTATTTAAGGAATGAATAAATAAACTATGGTATCTACACTTAGAAGACTATTCAACCATTTGAAAAAGAAGGTAGATCTGCGCACATTGGCAAAATAAATAGGCTTTTAATATAATATGTTACAAAAGCAGGTCGCAAAATAATAGCTATGCTATAATTTTGTCCATGAAAAAAGAATACAAATATAATGCAAAACCCAACTATTTTCATAGGCAAATATATGCTATGAAAGTTTACAGAGCCAGAAAAATTATGCAAGAAAAAGAAATAAATGGTATTCAAATTAAAAAGAAAGTTCTAAATCAAGGACCAGAGGAAACAAAATAGAAAGGAAGATATGAAACTATTTCTATTCATAGAAGACATAATGTTAAATCTAAAAAACCTTGGCTAGGCACATTGGCTCACACCTGTAATCCCAGCACTTTGGGTGGCCGAGGAGGGTGGATCGCCTGAGGCCAGGAGTTTGAAACCAGCCTGGCCAACATAGTGAAACCCCATCTCTACTAAAATATATATATATATATATATATATATATATTAGCTGGGCAGGTGGCGCATGCCTGTAGTCCCAGCTACTCAGGAGGCTGAGGCATGAGAATTGCTTGAACCCAGGAGACGGAGGCTGCAGTTAGCTGAGATCATGCCACTGCACTCCAGCCTGGGTAACAGAGCTAGAATCCATCAAAAAAAAGACAGAAAGACGGAAAGAAGGAAGGAAGGAAGGAAGGAAGGAAGGAAGGAAGGAAGGAAGGAAGGAAGGAAGGAGAGAGAAAGGGAAGGAGAGGAGAGGAGAGGAAGGGAAGAGAAGGGAAGGGGAGGAGAGGGGAGGGGAGGGGAGGGGAGGGGAGGGGAGGGGAGGGAAAGGAAGGGAAAGCAAAAAGAAAAAAAGAAATGGTGCTGATAAAACTGGAGATTCAGAGGCAAAAGAATGAAGTTGAACCCTTTCCTTATACTTTATATGAAAAGGACTCAAACTGGATTAAATATCTAAATTTGAGAGCTAAAACTATAAAACTGTTAGCAGAAAATATAAGGACAAATCTGCATGACCTTGGATTTGGCAATAGTTTCTTAAATATGACACCAAAAGAACAGACCGAAAAAAAATAAGTAAATTGGACTTAATTAAAATTAAAAGACCAGGCACAGTGCCTCACACCTATAATCCCAGCATTTTCAGAGGCAGGAGGAACACTTGAGGCCAGGAGTTCAAGACTGGCCTGGTCAACATAGCGAGACCCTCATCAAAAAATAACAAATTTATAAAAACTTATTTATCTACAAAAAATTTTTTTAATTAGCCAGGCACGGTGGTACACATCTGTAGTCCCAGCTATTCCGGAGGCTGAAGTGGGAGGATTGCTTGAGTCCAGCAGATGGACACTAATAAGCTATGATTACACCACTGTACTCCAGCCTGAGGGACAGAGTAAGATCCTGTCTCAAAAAGTTATATATTATATAATATATATTATATAATTACATATATAATATTATAATGTATATGTATATTTTTGGACCTATATATATAGTAACAATGAAGCTTGTCATTAAAGAACATAGGAATTTAAAAAAACAAAACAAAAAACAAAACAGGAATAGGCCAGGCACAGTGGCTCACACCTGTAATCCCAAAACTTTGGGAGGCCAACGCATGTGGACCACCTGAGGTCAGGAGTTCGAAACCAGCCTGACCAATATGGTGAAACCCCATCTCTACTAAAAATACAAAAACTACCTGGGAATGGTGGCATGCATCTGTAATCCCAGCTACTCAGGAGGCTGAGGCATGAGAATCACTTGAACCCGGGAGGCGGAGGCTGCAATGAGTCAAGATCGTGCCACTGCACTCCAGCTGGGCGACAGAATGAGACTTTGTCTCAACAACAACAACAACAGCAACAACAGAAAACACAGGAATAGATTTATAACCATTGATTTATATGTGCTGCAAAAAGATATAGTTAAGTTAAAAAATTAATTTGTAATTATGTATATTTGCTTTTGTATACTTGTGAAAATTTTCTGCAATAATATATAAAAACCATTAAAGGTTATCTCTACTGAGGAGGACTGAAAATGTAGAAAAATATTTTCAGTCCAGTTTAAATTTTTCTGCACTCTGAGATTGTTACCATGTGTGACTTTTCAAACTTTATTTAAAAAATTTTAATTATACACATAAATCACGATTACACAGTAAGCAGTTTGGTGTGTGTATTCCTGCAGGCTTTTTCCTGTATACTTTTATATCATATAGTTTCATGTTAAAATATTTGATTTTTCTATTACACATACTTTTTTCATGAATAAAATTATATCATAGTTGCATATATATATTTTTTAGACAAGGGCTTGCTCTGTCACCCAGGCTGGAGTGCAGTGGCATGATCTCTCGGCTCACTGTAGCCTTAAGCGCTCAGGCTCAAACAATCCTACCACCTCAGCCTCCTGAGTTGCTGAGACTACAGGACTGCACCACCAACAAGGTTTCATCAAGTTTCCCGGGCTGATCTCCAACTTCTGGGCTCAACCTCCCAAAGTGCTAGGATTATGGGCATGAGTCACCATGCTCAGCCTTATTTTTTCCTATATTGTAGAGCTGGGTTTTTGCTAATATATATAGATCCACCTCATTTTTTAAAAACTGCTGAATAGTGATTAAATTATGAATACTATAGTTAAATCAGTCCTCAAATAATGGATATTTAGGCTGCTCAGCTACTTGATATTTTAATAAATGCTATAAATGAATGCACTTTTACTTCCTTCCTTGTATATACTTACCCTTCTTGGTGCATATGGAGGGGTATTTTTCTAGAATAGGTACATTATTTTACAGTTAAAAATACTTTGAAAAAGAAGAATGCTTTGGGAAGTTAGTAGAAAAATTTCTTTGAGATATAAGTAACCAAAAATATAAATAAAATATATATTTAAAAGATTAAGATGTCTCTCTACATGTCATTGGAAAGTAGCCAAATTAAAAAAAAAAAAAAAAGACCAAGACAAAAATCTACCCCATAGTCCATATGCTTGACACTTGAACTTTTTAATTTTTTTTTTATTTTTGAGATAGGGTCTCGTCCTGTTGCCCAGGCTGGAGTGTAGTGGCATGATCTCAGCTCACTGCAACCTCCACCTTCTGGGCTCAGGTGATCCTCCCGCCTCAGCCTCCCAAGTAGCTGGGGCGACAGGCACGCACCACTACATCTGGCTAATTTTTGTACTTTTAGTAGAGACGGGGTTTCACCATGTTGGCCAGGATAGTCTCAAACTCCTGACCTCATGTGATCCATCTGCCTCAGCCTCCCAAAGTGCTGGGGTTACAGGCGTGAGCCACCGTGCCCAGCCAATTTTTGAATTTTACATATATATAATCAAACTTGGGGATTTGTAACAGAAGAAATAAATTAAATGAACACAAACAGGAATATGGAGAGGAATCCTCAGGGACCCCAGACAAAGAGGAATTGGAGAGTGAAGGTTTCCTCAGCCTTAAGCAGATCGTAGCTCAGGGACAATGGCTGAACTTGTTCATCAGAAACCATGCCAGTCCACACACTCACAGACACCTGCAAAATGCTGACTGCCCCTTTTGTCCTAACCTTTCTCCAAGCACTTGAAAGTAACAGGGGGAGTGGCACCACTCACTGTCACCCCTAGTGATCCACTAGGAACATTTTTGCTTCCTGTTCCCATGACATTACATTCTGCGGGCCTGGAGGTCTTAGGTCCAGAGGGAGGAACAATGCCACCAGGACACGACAATGATTCCATTATACTGGAAGTTAAGATTGCCACCTGGCCACTTTGGGCTCCTCCTGCCTCTAAGTCAACAGACTAAGAAGGGAGTTACAGTGTTCTACAGAGCTACAGTGTTGTACAGAGTTACAGTGTTGATAGTCCAGGTGATTGACCCCAACTATCGAAATGAAATCAGTCTACTACTCCACAGTGGAGGTAAAGAAGAGTATGCGTGGAATACAGGAGATCCCTTAGAGTGTCTCTTGGTATTACCATGCCCTGTGATGAAGGTCAATGGAAAACTACAACAACCCAATCAAGGCAGAACTGCAAATGGCCCAGACTCTTCAGGAATGAAAGTTTGAGTCAATCCACCCGGTAAGAAAACACAACCAGCCAAGGCGCTTGCTGAAGACAAAGGGAATACACGATGGGCAGTAGAAGCAGGTAGTCATCAGTCAACACCAGTTACAACCATGTGACCAGCTGCAGAAACAGGGACTGTAACTGTCGTATTTCCTCCTTATTTATTTAGAGACGAGGTTTCGCTCTTGTTGCACAGGCTGGAGTGTAATGGTGCGATCTTGGCTCCACCGCAACCTTCACCTCCCTGGTTCAAGCGATTCTCCTGCCTCAGTCTCCCGAGTAGCTGGGATAACAGGCTTGCACCACCACACCTGGCCAATTTTATATTTTTAGTAGAGACAGAATTTCCTCATGTTCTTCAGGCTGATCTCAAACTCCCGACCTCAGTTGATCCGCCCGCCTCGGTCTCCCAAAGTGCTGGGATTACAGGTGTGAGCTACTGCGCCCAGCCTCCTCCTTATTTTGTTAAGAACATGTTTGTGCATATATACACCTGTACGAAGGAAAATCTTCATTTTATTTCCTTTTTCCTTTATCATGTTACATAAGATTTATTGACTTCATATCAGCATTTATGTGCTATTAACTTTATTTAATAGCATTCAGGTTAAGGATTAGCGTGCTTCCAGCTGTAAAAGGATAGCTGTATTATGTTCGGCATAATTACAACCTTATTATTATCTGTATTTGGAGATTTAAGTATGATTTCAGGAGATGTGTATGGGTTCAAGTTGACAAGGGGTGGACTTGTGATGGTTAATATTAGCTGTCAACTGGATTGGATTGAAGGATGCCTAGATAGCTGTTAAAGTATTGTTTCTGGGTGTGTCTGTGAGACTGTTGCCAGAGGAGCTTAACATTTGAGTCAGTGGACTGGGAGGGGAAGACTAACCCTCAGTGTGGGTAGGCTCCATCCAATCCGCTGCTGGCACGACTAGAAAAAAGCAGGTGGAAGAAGATGGGATAAGCCGGCTTGCTGAGTCTTCTGGTTTTCGTCTTTCTCTTGTGCTGGTTTTTGTCTACCTGCCCTTGGACATCAGACTCCAGTTCTTTAGCCTTTGGACTCCCAGATTTACATCAGTGGTTTGCCAGGGACTCTCAGGCCTTTGGCCACAGACTGAAGGCTGCACTGTTGGCTTCTCTACTTTTGAGGCTTTCAGACCCAGACTGAGCCACTGCTGGCTGCTTTCTTCCCCAGCTTGCAGATGGCGTAATGTGGGACTTTGCCTTGTGATCATGTGAATCCATTCTTTCTGATAAACTCCCTTTCATATAAATATATATCCTATTAGTTCTGTTCCTCTGGAGAAACTGACTAGTGAAGTAACAATCATAAATTATTTGAAAGCATTTTTTCAGTCGGGCATGGCAGCTCACACCTGTAATCCCAGCACTTTGAGAGGCTGAGGTGGGCAGATCACCTGGGGTTGGGAGTTTGAGACCAGCCTGACCAACATGGTGGAACCCTGTCTCTACTAAAAATACAACATGAGCCAGGCATGGTGGCGCATGCCTGTAATCCCAGCTACTCAGGAGGCTGAGGCAGGAGAATTGCTTGAATCCGGGAGGCAGAGGATACGGTGAGCCGAGATCATGCCATGTCACTCCAGCCTGGGTGACAAGAGTAAAACTCCATATCAAAATAAGAAAGTATTTTTTCTCATATATTACACATTTTTAACTGATGTTTATCTTTTAATGAGAAATCAGCAATGTTTAAGCTAGATATTCAGAGTTTACATGGTCTAAAAGAAGACCTTTAAAACGTTAAAAGTTCTTCTCATCTATTTAAATCCTAATTTGCAACATTTTTTTCCGTCTGACCCCTAACAATAATTATTTCCTGCAATCACCAAGACTTTCATCATTCTGCCTCATCCCCCTCAACCAAACGGTAGATACTCTAAGGTGTAACCCATCACACACAACCCAGCATTGAACACACAACAAATGGTGTGGAATTGGACTCAAAGAAAAACAAGGGGAAAGGTGTAAAAATAAGATACTAATGGAAGGTAGGAAGTGAAATCAAACAAAACAAGAAGGATAGCTTAGAAAGAGAGATATGGCCAGGTGCAGTGGCTCACACTTGTAATCACAATGCTTTGGGAGGCCAAGGCAAGAGGACTGCTTGAGGCCAGGAGTTTGCGACCAGCCTTGTCAACATAGTGAGACTCTGTCTCTACAAAAAATTTTTAAAAATTAGATATGGAGCTGGGTGCGGTGGCTCAAGCCTGTAATCCCAGCACTTTGGGAGGCCGAGACGGGCGGATCACGAGATCAGGAGATCGAGACCATCCTGGCTAACACGGTGAAACCCCGCCTCTACTAAAAAAAGAAACTAGCCGGGCATGGTGGCGGCCACCTGTAGTCCCAGCTACTCGGAGGCTGAGGCAGGAGAATGGCGTAAACGCGGAAGGCGGAGCTTGCAGTGAGCTGAGATCTGGCCCCTGCACTCCAGCCTGGGCGATAAAGCGAGACTCTGTCTCAAAAAAAAAAAAAAAAAAAAAAAAAAAAAAAAAAATTAGATGTGGTGGCACGTGACTGTAGTCCTAGCTACTCGGGAGGCTGAGGTGGGAGGATCTCTTCAGCCAAGGAGTTTGAATTGCAGTGAGTTATGATTGCGTCACCACACCCCAACCTAGGCGACAGAGCAAGACCCTGTCTCTAAAATGAATACATAAATACATAAATAGGAGAGAGAGAGAAAGAGAGAGAGAGATGGAAAGAAGAGATGTGGAGGAATAGTGAGGAGAAGGCTGAGGGGCAGTGAAGGGCCAGCACTCATGGTCTTCATGAATTAGATCAAGATACCCACAGGAGGATCTGTGTGAAACACCGACAGGGCTGGTAGGAAAATGAAAAGGGCAGCACTTCCAAGGCAAGGCAGGGGAGGACCAGCCACATCCACAAACATCCATGTTGACAGTGAGTGGCACGCTGATTCCAGGAGGTAAGCACATGGCCACGTGGGTGATGGGCTCCTGTCCTGTTACCAGACCACCAATAGCAGTGGATTCATATTTGAGCAGGTTTGCTCTGGTTCTTGTCAGAGCCTTGCCACTTTACTCCTATAACACCCCTGAGTCTGTGGATGATTTCCCATCCAGGGTACAAGCATTCAATCCCAACAAAAATCTCCAAATTTCATAAATCGTCTAGAGGAAAGATAGAAAAACAGCTTCTCAGGCCACTACTTGATGGTATACCTCAAGCCTGAGATAATAAGCAAAACAAAATGTTTTCACCTCAAATTTTAGGGTCTGAATGAAAAAGTCCTTTTTAAGCCAGATGTAATGGATCACACCTGTAATCCCAGCACTCTGAGAGGCCAAGCACTTTGGGAGTCTGAAGCCAGAGGAACACTTGAGGCCAGGAGTTTGAGACCAGACTGGGCAACATAGTGAGATCTCATCTCTTAAAAAGAACAACAACAAAAAATGTAAATCCTTTTCAGAATGTCTACAGAACACACTTTCTTTGATCCCAAATTATGTGATATAGGTATCTCTGCCTTCCATCTCTGAATGCTTGGACGTCGCCTATTATTTTAGGGGGTCCTTTTATTCTGAGCACATTTGCCCATAATGGCCTGTCGTTCTCCCATAGACGATGTGGTATCAGGGAAACAGCATGGAGTCAGAAGACTTAGCTTGAGTCCCACCTCCTATAACTTACTCCTCTGAGCCTCACTTTCCTTATCTGTACAATGGACAAAATGAGACTTATCTCAAAAGGTGATGGTAAAGATTAAATCCCTTACTCTAGGAACTCATGAAATTTTACCTTCCTTCCTGTCTCCAACACTCCCACTTCTGTATATTATAAACCACAGAAGAGAAGACGTCAGGCACACACAGTTCTCTCTGTGGGTATCCATCACAGCACTGCATGTAATTAAATACTTGATAAGTGCTTTTTGATTAAGTTCAGCAGCATCATAGCAGGTGAAAAGCACCTTGCTCAATCGCTCTGATTAGATGTTTTTCCTTGGCAGAGGCTCAGATGGCACCAATGCTAAATTCAGAGTGTTGTTTTGACAGATCACATAACGATGCTTCAATTCATTTTTCCCCAAGATGGGAGGATAATTCTCTCTCTCTCTCTTTTAGTTTTTTGTTTTTCTAATTTTGGGAGGATAATTCTTTCTTTCTTTTTTTTTGAGATGGAGTCTTGCTCTCGTCGCCCAGGTTGGAGTACAATGGCACGATCTTGGCTCACTGCAACTTCCGTTTCCTGGGTTCAAGCGATTCTCCTGCCTCAGCCTCCTGAGTAGCTGGGATTATAGGCGCCCACCACCACGCCCGGCTAATGTTTTTATTTTCAGTAGAGACAGGGTTTCGCCATGTTGGCCAGGCTGGTCTCGAACTCCTGACCTCGTGATCAGCCCGCCTCGGCCTCCCAAATTGCTGGGATTACAGGCGTGAGCCACCGTGCCCGGCCGGGAAGATAATTCTTACACCTGTGTTACAACTCTGCTTCTATGCTTCTGGACAGTCAGTTGTCTTGAATTTGAGGGCCTTTGGTCAATAACATAGTTACAGAACATGGAGACAGGGAAGTGTTGAAGCTGGGGTTAGTCAGAGAGCCTGAAAAAGTAGTGTGTCACTCATTACTGTCACCCGCCACCTCACAGGACAGGAAGACAGGGGCAGCTATAGAGGTGAGGCTTTCAGAAGAAACCCAGATAGTAGCTGTGATCTTCTCGCCCTCCTCCCTTCCCTGATTTCCACAGGAAACAGTTTACACCAGGTGTTTGTAGATTCTGCAGGATTTTCTGAGAACTTGGACCTTCTTCTTTCCTGGTGGCTCAACCTTTTTTTTTTTTTTTAAATTTTTGAGAGAGAGAGAATGGGGGGGGGGGGGGGGTGGAGAGAGAGAGAGAGAGAGAAAGAGAGAGAGAGAGAGAGAGAGAGAGTGTCTCACTCTGTTGCCCAGACTGGAGTGAACTCAGCTCACTGCAATCTTGACTTCTTGGGCTCAAGTCATCCTCTACCTCAGTCTCCCGAGTAGCTGGGACTACAGGCACACATCACCATGCATGGCACATTTTAAAATTTTTTATACAGAGTCTCACTGTGTTGTCCAGTGTGGTCTTGAACTTCTGGGTTCAAGCGATCTTCCCGCCTCAGCCTCCCGAGTAGCTGGGAATACAGGCGTGTGCTACCATGTCTGGCTAATGCTTGTATCTTTTGTTACCTGAGCAGGCTCTGGACGACCTATACCCCTTTCCCCAAACAGATTATCAAAATGTTTCTTTCAAACAAGCTCAGAGATCTCCATAGGAGAAAGTATTCTGTGGCATGAAACTTTCTCCATCTCATTGCTCCTTCCTTCTCCTTTGCTCCACACAACATTCCCTGCACCACTCTAGCAGCTGCTCTCTAGAGTAAGCAATGAGGTTCGGGCAGGATGCAATGCCCGTCACTATGCTTTTGGGGACTGCAAACTATCCAGAAGTCTTGGGAGCTGACTTACCTCATAATAGCTGAGCAGCTTGATTGTGAGGTCCCCCAAACCACGCTTGCATTCAGAGGTGCAGTTCTCAGACAGACCACTCGGTAGCGCTGTGTCTCTTTTTTTGCTTCAGCTATTTGTCAGCGGGAGACTGCAGACTCCGTGTCACCTTTTCTCATCAAATAGGACAAATATTTAGTGTTTTCGGCTAAGCACTTGGAGATAGATGTTCATGTTTCCTTTTAGTGACATATTTGAAAAAGCTTTATAGAGAATACGAAAGAAGCGAAGTGAGGTATTATTTGAATAGCACTTAGTATGTTTCAGGCATTGTGCTAGGAGGTTGATGTATCTAAACATCCAAAGGCTGAATTTAAAATATGAGACCTCGACTAATGTACCTCAACTATCATCATCATCATCGTCCTCCTCCTCCTTTTTCTCCTCCCTAATGCCAGATCTTTGAGTGCAACATTAAGTTTTTGCTGTATACCTGTATATACTCCTCTTTGGGCAGGGAATGAGAGAATGAAGCCACATTGCATAACCAAAATTTTTAACTGTGATTTTGAAAAGAGACGTTCTAGGCGCCTTTATTTTCTCTTTCGCAAGAAGGAGAGCAGGGAAAGGATATTAATATTTATTAAATACCTACATGCCCGCCGTATATCAGATATTATGCTGCTGCTTTACAAAGGTTATCCCATTAAGCAGTGGCTCACGCCTGTAATCCCAGCACTTTGGGAGGCCAACGCGGGTGGATCACTTGAGGTCAGGAGTTAGAGATCACCCTGGCCAAATGGTGAAATCCCGTCTCTGCCAAATAATACGAAAATTAGCCGGGCATGGTGGCAGACGCCTGTAATCCCAGCTACTTGGGAGGCTGAGGCAGGAGAATTGCCTGAACCTGAGAGGTGGAGGTTGCAATGAGCTGAGATCGCGCCATTGCACTCCAGCCTGGGTGACAGAGCGCTACTCTGTCTCAAAAACAACAACAACAGGAAGGCAGATGTTTCTAGTGGGAAATAATTTTTCTGTTTTCTGAAATTATTCTAAAATTACAAGATTGGGAAACTCAAATAAGATTGCTGTGTTGTCAGAAAATTGATAGTATACATTCACACTTTTTAAAACAATTTTCTTCAATATTGCCTTTATAGAAATATTCGATCACTGGAAATTTTAAACTAAATGGGAAGCAACAATAAAACTTTCATAGCAGAGTCTGAGTCAGTTCATTCTTCTCATTTTTCAGCAGATATTATATTCAGCGAGTCTGCAGATTTTAGGGAGTTTCGGTTTTTGCTCCAAGGAAAGAGATTAAATGACCTTTACATGCTAACGTAACAGCATAATAGGGATAGGAGAATAATTTCTCTTCTTTTTGAAATGAAAGTTATTGCTTTATTTGTTTTTGTAGTACTAAAACATTTTAAGCTTCGCCGATATGAAAAATAAATAATTTTCTGAGCTACCTTTCACTGCTGCATCTGAGAATTCCGTGCTCAATTCCTACCTACATTGTGAAGGAATAATTTCATTCGGTTCCCTGCTTCAGGTTTTCTTCAGCCTATCAACAGAAGGTTAAGGAGGGAATGAAACTTGTTTCTTCAAGAGAATCTGTCTGGTTATCGGAATATTTCCTTCTCCTCCACTATTTTCATGCTAAATTTGGGCACCTGACAAACTTGAGGGTATCTAATGCCTGGTTACAGATATCCCTAGCAATTCCAATGACCTTTACAAGTACCTACTCCTATTAACTCAGTAACAGTGATGAAATCAACCAGAAGCAAAGTCCCTTAGAATATAGGTATTGTAAATGTTCCAATTTTGCTTCAGCTATTTATGAAACAACTTTTAAGATTTCCTGCCATCTGTTTCTAAAAGGGGAAGGAAAGGGAAATGATTTGCAAGCATTTGAAACATGGTGTCTATATTTAGATTTTGGTTTAATCTCACATTTCTGCAGTATCTTTAGTTGGGGAAAGAAGGCTTAGTTAGTTAGTGTTGCTCCAATTCATTAGGACATTTCCTCATGGTATTGGAGGAACATGGGATGATTCACGTTCACGAATCAAGGATTTTTGAGTTCCTATTGTTTGCAAGGCATCATGTTAGACATCTTCTAGTGTATTGGTAGGTTAGTTTACTAGGGTTGCCATAAGAAGGTACCAAAGACTGGGTGGCTTACACAACAGAAATGTATTTTTCTACAGTTCTAAAAGCTGGAAGTTTGAGATCAAGGGGATGGCAGACTTGATTTCTTCTTATTCTTTTCTTGGTTTACAGATGGCATCTTCCGTCTTCACATGATCTTCTGTGCATGCAAATGTCTGTGCACGAACACTCTTCTTATAAGGATGCCGGTTGTATTGGATTAGGACACATCCTAAAGACCTCATTTTAGCTTTTTTTTTTTTTTTTTTTTTGAGACAGAGCCTTACTTCATCACCCAGGCTGGAGTGCAGTGGCCCCATCTTGGCTCACTGCAGCCTTCACTTCCCAGGTTCAAGTGATTTCCATACCTCAGCCACCCGAATAGCTGGGATTACAGGCATGCACCACCACACTCGGTTAACTTTGTTTGGTATTTTTAGTAGAGATGGGATTTCACCATGTTGCCCAGGCTGGTCTTGAACTTCTGACATCAAGGGATTCACCCACCCAGGTTTCCCAAAGTGTTGGGATTACAGGAGTGAGCCACCACACCCAGCCTATTTCAGTTTATTCTTTATGAAGTAGACACTATTACTATTCTTATTTTACAGATAAGAAACTGAGGCTCAGAGAAGTTACATAGGTCGCACATGTAAGTGAGTGGCAAAACAGTCAGGGAGTCTAACTTCAACAAATACATGTTCGATTTCCATGCCAGAGTGAGTGAGATTGTATATAACTGGGGAGGCAGCAAGACAAAAGGAGTGAAGGAGGAAGGCTTGAAAAGGAGGTTGAGGAGAGATAAGAACTTAACTTTGAGACGTAGGTATCTAGTCAGAAAGGGCCTTGTCACCCAAGTGATAAGCTGAGATTTTATCCTATAAGTGATGGGTAGTCACTGAAGTGAATACATTTATTTATTTATTTTTAATTTCTTTTTCTTTCTTTCTTTCTTTCTTTCTTTCTTTCTTTCTTTCTTTCTTTCTTTCTTTCTTTCTTTCTTTCTTTCTTTCTTTCTTTCTTTCTTTCTTTCTTTCTTTTCTTGAGACGGAGTCTGGCTCTCTGTCACCCAGGCTGGAGTGCAATGGTGCAATCTTGGCTCACTGCAGCCTCCATCCCCCAGGTTCAAATGATTCTCCTGCCTCAGCCTCCCGAGTAGCTGGGATTACAGGCATGCACCACCATGCCTGGCTAATTTTTATATTTTTTGAAGAGACAGGGTTTTGCCATGTTTGCCAGACTGGTCTCAAACTCCTGACCTCAAGTGATCCTCCCATCTCAGCCTCCCAAAGTGCTGTGATTATAGGCATGAGCCACCACACCCAGCCTGAAGTGAATAAATTTAATATAGAAAGATCTCTATGGATTTACTGTGATAAGTAGACTTTGTATGTGTGTGCATGGGGTAGTAGGCTATGGGTGGGGTGTGGCAAGAAATATAACAGTGTGTTCAGGGAAATCAGATAGGAGTCTATGGCAAAAGTGCAAATGCGAGAAAGTGCTGACTGATCTACTGGGCTGAGTACCATTGGTTGGATGGAGGAGGGATGGGTAAAAGGAAGGTAAAAGGATACTCGGGTATCTAACTGGAGCCATTGATGGTGTCAATCATGAAGAAGATCAAAAGAAGAGGAATAGTTTTGAGAAGATTGGAAATGACTTCAGTTTTGGACCTGTTGAATTTGGTTACTGGTGAGAAAATCAAGAAGAGATGAAGAATAAGCAGTTGGATGTATGCTTCTGGAGCTCAGGAAGAGAGATCTGGACTAGAGATTTAGGTTAGGCAGGCATCAGCCTATAGATGTTACCTAAACCCATTAGAAAGGATCAGATGGGCCGAGCATGGTGGCTCATGCCTGTAATCCCAGCACTCTGGGAGACCAAGGTGGGTGGATCACTTGAGGTCAGGATTTCAAGACCAGCCTGGCCAACATGGTGAAAACCCATCTTACTAAATATACAAAAAAATTATCCAGACGTGATGGCAGGCACCTGTAATCCCAGCTACTTGGGAGGCTAAGGCAGGAGAATTGCTTGAACCCAAGAGGCGGAGGTTGCAGTGAGCCGAGATCATGCCATTGCACTCCAGCCTGGGCAACAAGAGTGAAACTCTGTCTCAAAAAAAAGAAAGAAAGGATGAGACGACAAGAGAGGACATTTAGAGCCAAAAGGAAAGAGGGCCGAGGATAAACCCTTAGGAATGACAGTATTTTAAAAATGGACATGGAGGCTGGTGTGGTGGCTCCCACATGTAATTCCAGCACTTTCGGAGGCCAAGGCAGTAGAATTGCATAAGCCCGGGAGTTTGAGACCAGGTTGGGCAACATAGTGAGACCTCATCTCTATTTCAAAAAATTAAAAATTATATTTAAAAAATGAACATGGAATAAAAGCAGCAGCAGAGAACTGTGCTGTCAAAGAAATCAAGGTAAGGTCAGTTGAGTGCAGGTAAAAGAGAGCTTCAGGAATGACTGGTCTACATTGTTCACAGCTGCTGAAATTTAATTAGAACTGAGCCACATCTATTGTATTTAACAACAAGGAGGTGCGACTGAAGTTGACAAAAGCAATCCAGTGTAGTTGTGTGAGTGAAAGCCATATGACTGATGGAGGAAAATAACCATATGACAGAGAATTGGAGACAGTGGAGTGGGGCAACTAGTTTAAGAAATTTGGTTGTGAAGGGTAATAGAGAGACAGGGTACTAGGTTGAAGTAAAGTTTTGTTGTTATTTTAAGAAGGAAGAGCCTGGCCGCGATGGCTCATGCCTGTCATCCTAGCACTTTGGGAGGCCTAGGCGAGTGGATCACCTGAGGTCAGGAGTTTGAAACCAGCCTGGCCAACATGGTGAAGCCCTGTCTCACAAAAATACAAAAATTAGCCAGGCATGATGGCGGGTGCCTGTAATCCCAGCTACTTGGGAGGCTGAGGCGAGAGAACCCTTCAAACCTGGGAGGTGGAGGTTGCAGTGAGCCGAGATCAAGCCGTTACACTCTAGCATGGGTGACAGAGCAAGACTCTGTCTCAAAAAAAAAAAAAAAAAGAAGGAAAGAAGATGACACAGAGTTCACCTATATGCTGATGATCAATAGAGGGAGAGGTTGGGGATGCAGGAGACTGAGGAATAACTGACTGAGAAAGATCCTTGAGGTAAAAAGAGAGAGAAGCAACTTATAACTTGAATGTGGGAAAGAGTCTAGGGGATTATTGTAGACCTTTACACTGGTGGCCACAATGAGCCATGTCTCTCTTGTGTAGTCCATTCCCACAGTGACAGGCTCAATGTGTGATTTGTTTTGGCCACTAGTGTGTTAGCAAGTGTGATGCAAGCAGAGGCTAAGTATTTGTACACCAGGGTTTGTGCTCTTGGAACACTTTTTTTGAAGCAGCAAGCCACTGTGTAAAGAGAAAAAGAACCACCTACCTCAGTCCAGCCCCAATTACATATTTTTAAGCAAATAAATAGTTGTTACTTTAAGTTATCAAGTTTTGAGTGGTTAGTTACAATAGCAACTGAACTGAGATCCAGATGGATCTAGCTTATATACTAGAAGCATCTAGTATGACAGAAATACTAGATGCTATATTATACTAGAAGCATCTTCTAGTATATAAGCTAATAGAGCAAACCTCCTCCAGATAACAATGATAAACTCTGGAAATAATACAAAAAACAACTATCTGAGGGTTCTGATGAATGAACAAAAGCAATACGTTTTTTATTTTTCTGTGAAGCATGTTGAGGAAAAAAGATAAAAAAGCAGTAAGTTGTTGGAGAAGAGTTGAAACTTAGAGGAAGGGACTATGACAGAGTGGGTTTCTTATTTGCAGCTTTGTTTTGAGTGAAGGGCACAATCACAGCAGAGCACAGAGCAGCTACAACTCCAGTGGAAAGACAGCCATATTTCTGGGCTGAAGAATAAGCTTACGGCAAACAGTTAAGGCATGAGACAGAAATACTAAGGAGAAAGCCAGAAATTTTGTACATAAACTTCAGGAACGATTGGTCTACATTGTTCAGAGCTGCTGAAATTTGCCCTACCCTAATCTGGCCTGACTCCTGAACCATGCATTGTGTCAGACTCTAAGCTGAAGTGTAGCTGAAGATAAAGAACAGAACTAAGATTTGAGCTGCCACCCACCGTAGGTGAGTTAAAGTTTGTTGCTTAATTCTAAACAAATTAACTGTCTGCTAAAACAAAACTATCAACTTTCTTGAGAGAAATAGAATAGAATCTAGAATCTTGATAACATGCACAATGTCCAGAATACAACCCAAAATTTCTTTTTGTGTGTGTGTAAGATGGAATCTCTGTCACCCAGGCTGGAGTGCAGTGGTGTGATTTCCTCTCACTGCAACCTCCGCCTCTCAGGCTCAAGCGATCCTCCCAACTCAGCCTCTTGGGTAGCTGGGACTACACGTGTGCACCATCACACCTGGCTAAGTTTTGTATTTTTAAGTAGAGATGGGGTTTTGCCATATTGGCCAGGATAGTCTCAAACTCCTGACCTCAGGTGATCCACCCGCCTTGGCCTTCCAACGTGCTGGGATTATAGGCATGAGCCACTGTGCCCAGCCAAAATTTCTTGACATACAAAGAACAAGGAAAATGTGACCCATCCTCGAGGGAAAGAAAATCAGCAGAGGTCAACTATGAGATGACTTAGATGTTAGCATTTAAAGTGGCTATTGTAACTATGCTGAATGAGATAAAGGAAAATATTCTCATAACAGATCTGGATAGGATTTGCAGAAGGAGAAGGAAATAGGGGAGAAAGAAGGACAATTGACATACACAGACAAGTTCTTCATTTCCCTCTGTTAGGTCCACAGCAAGTATTTGAATGTCCTTTCATGGTGGCAAGGGTAAGTACCTTGGGAAGGGCAGTGTGTATTTTCTTGAAAAAGCTTCTACTGATAGAAAAGTTACTGTTTCAAGGTAGAGAAAAATGGATCAAATTTGAGTGGATGTTGTGTGTAGGGAACTAGGAAAAATGGAAAAGAAGCAGCATGATATGGAATCTAAAGAACTAGCCTAAAACCTGGTTTAAAGCTGTCAATTGATTATATAATCTTAGGCATATTTCTTAACTTTTTTGAGTCTCAAATTTTCTCCTTGCAAAAGGGGGACATTAACACTTGCTCCAAGAGATTGCAGAGACCAATTAAATAAATATAATGTATGTGTAAGTATATTTTGTAAAGTATGTCTTGGAAATGTTAAACATAACACTCTAAATTTGGTGCAAGATATAATAAAATAAGGGTTTTTATTTTGAAGAACATTTGGAAATAAAAACATAAAAATAAAGTAAGGGTGTTTTCAGCAATGTTTTCTGTTGGACTATTTTAGTGAAATTTTTCTTTCTTTCCAGCTACAAATCCAATTAAAGAAATTCAGTTTAGCTATTGAGAAATATAGTTAACTTTAAGTACAGTTTACAAAGATAATTTATGGCTTTTTTGCATATAACTAAAGTCTGACTTTAGGCCAGGCACCAATGGCTCATGTCTCTAATCCCAGCACTTTGGGAGGCCGAAGTGGGCAGATCATTGAAGGTCAGGAGTTTGAGACCAGCCTGGTCAATATAGTGAAACCTGTCTCTGCTAAAAACACAAAAATTGGCTGGGTGTGGTGGCCGGCGCCTGTTGTCCCAGCTACTCGGGAGGCTGAGACAGGAGAATCCCTTGAACCCAGGGGGCAGAGGTTGCAGTAAGCCAAGATCACATGACTGCATTCTAGCCTGGGCAGCAGAGCGAGACTCTGTCTCAAAAAACAAAGAAAAAGGTCTGATTTTAAAACACTAAAAAAAAAATTTTGTGTGTGCCCCATCCCATCTAAAATGTTTTTTATATACTATATTTTTCTCACATATAATGGTATGGTGCTATGACTTCATATCTTTATGCCTTTCCATATAAAGTTCCACCTGTGAAATATTAGCTGTCTCTCTCTCTCTCTCACCCATGTTAAAAACCTAATGGCATTCACTGAGTATTAGGAAGTAAGTTTAAGATAAATTTTGGCTGGACGCAGTGGCTCACACCTATAATCCCAGCACTTTGGGAGGCTGAGGCAGGTGGATCACCTGAGGTTAGGTTAGCAGTTCAAGACCAGCCTGAACAACATGGTAAAACCCCGTCTCTACTAAATAAAAAAAATTAGCCTGACGTGGTGGTGTGTGCCTGTAATCCCAGCTACTTGGGAGTCTGAGGCAGGAGAATCACTTGAACCCAGGAGGTAGAGGTTGCAGTGAGCAGAGATTGTGCCATTGTACTCCAGCTTGGGTGACAGAGTGAGACTCTTTGTCTCAAAAAAAAAAAAAAAAAAAAAAAGACAAATCTTATCAGCTATGTTTAACTAAAACATATTTAATCTAAGAAATTATTTTTGCAAAGTAGTAAAAGATCAAGACACTCTGCTGGGTGTGGTGACTCATGCCTGAAATCCCAGTGCTTTGAGAGGCTGAGGCGGGTGGATCACTTGAGACCCGGAGTTCAAGACCAGCCTGGCCAACATGGTGAAACCCCATCTCTACTAAAAATACTCCCCAAAAATTAGCCTGGCATGGTGGCATGTGCCTGTAATCCCAGCTACTCTGGACGCTCTGGAGATAGAAGAATTGCTTGAACCTGGGAGGTGGAGGTTTCAGTGAGCCAAGATCACATGACTGCACTCTAGCCTCAGTGGCAGAGCAAGCCGCTGTCTCAAAAAAAAAAAAAAAAAAAGAAAGAAAAGAAAAGAAAAAAATAAGACACTCATTGACATTTCTGTAAGCGTATCTACTCCTTTAACATTGAGATTATCACAGAACCGATCTTACAGGTACTATATATAGCTGCCTATGTTGTTTGGCTCAAGTAGTACTTAGATGCCTTTTTTTTCTTCTTCTTTTTTTAGTAATGGGATCTCACCATGTTACCCAGGCTGGTCTTGACCTCTTGGCCTCAAGCAATCCTCCTGCCTCTGCCTCCCAAAGTGCTGAGATTACAGGCATGAGCCTCTGTGCCTAACCAAGATGCCATTTTTATTCATCCCAAAGTGGAGTGATATGAATATCTGAAATTTCACTGTCAGAAAATGGCATAGCACTTTGTTCCTTATTGAAAGTAAACTATTTCTAAGAGGAGAATGTTTAAAATTTCCATCACAATTTGTAGTTTTATGTGAGTTAGTTCACTAAGTCTTTGCTTAAGAGCATGAAGAAATACAAAAATGAAGTTTCTTCTTCTCCAAATTACAGGTTCTCAGACTGTGTGGACAAAGGTAACCAAGATAAAATAAAATGGGTAGAAAAAAGCAACCAAAATAAAATCAAATAAAGAATATACGTATTTAATATCATATATTTAAATGGCTACAGAATATTGCTCCTAGAATGTCTAACAGGCATCTCAAATTTAAAATATCAAAAACAGAACTCTTGGTAATTTTTATCCTTCTCCTCCATTGACTACTCCTTATCATTGGCTAGAAAATCTAACATTCAACCAGTTTCTAAGGCCAAGAAACTTGGAAGTCATTCATGTTAAAGTCAACAGCAAATCCTATTGGTTCTCATTGTAAAATGTATTAAAAATTGATTTCCCAGCCCAGGCGTGGTGGTGCGGTGACTTACACCTGTAATCCCAGCACTTTGGGAGGCTGAGGCAGGCGGATCACTTGAGGTCAGGAGTTTGAGATCAGCCTGGCCAACACGGTGAAATCCTGTGTCTACCAAATATACAAAAATTAGCCAGGTGTGGTGGCACACGCCTGTGATCCCAGATACTCAGGATGCTGAGGCAGAAGAATCGCTTGAACCTGGGAGACAGAGGTTGCAGTGAGCCGAGATAAAACTACTGCACTCCAGCCTGGGCGACAGATTGACACTCCATCTCAAAAAAAAAAAAAAAAGAAAAGAAAAAAAAGAAAAATCTGTTTCCCACTACCTCTTCTACCACCTCCCTAATCTTACTTTCCTCATTTTGTAAATGGGGGTATTAATTGTACCTACGTCATAGGGTTATAAAACTTTGAATGAGTTAATACATGTAAAACACTTAGAACCAGTTCTGGTACACAGTAAACACTCAGGACATTTTAGCTAATATTATTAGCACTGTATCTTAGTACCTAACCATAACCATCTCATTCAGTAACATAACTGGTCTTAACTCAAATAGTAGTTAATTCCACTTACCTGTCATCGGTCATAGGCAGTCATTTACATGGGCAAAGATAAAGGTTAGGACAAATTTATCCCAAAACTTTTTTTTTTTTGGCTTTTGTTTTTTGTTTTGAGACAGAGTCTTGCTCTGTCACCCAGGCTGGAGTGCAGTGGCATGATCTCGGCTCACTGCAACCTCCGCCTCCTGGGTCCAAGCAATTCTCCTGCCTTAGCCTCTGTAGTAGCTGGGATTACAGGCACATACCACCACGCCTGGTTATTTTTTGTATTTCTAGTAGAGATGGGGTTTCATTATGTTCCCCAGGCTGGTCTTGAATTCCTGACCTCAGGTGATCCACCTGCCTCAGCCTCCCAAAGTGCTGGGATTACAGGTGTGAGCCAACACCCCTGACCAGTAAATATAATTTCTGAATAATTCATTTTCATTGTGTTTTCTGAAAAGACTCTTTGTCTGGAATAGGGGCTGACTTAATGAGAACTTTAGTACTTGGTTGCCTGAGAAGTGTAACTCAGACTTACCCATCACACAGCACTTAGGAAACTCCATGCTGCCATTCTGTAATATGGCAAGAATTCAAAAAGTTCTTCATGAACCACTTAGAGATCAAAGAGAAATGTAAGCTGTGTGTTCAGCAGTTAACAAACAAAGAAGAATAGTGTGTTGTCAGAGAGATAAAAGGTCCAGTTTGTTTTAGGGACCATTAATCATTTAGCCTTGTTCTAATATTTGTCTTTGACATCAGTTTTTAGAGAAAGTGCGGGATTCTAGAAAGAGGGTAACAGCCTCGATCCACTTTGAGGGCAGTTACAAGGGAGGTAACGCGGCATGAGTACTTTTCTACTCTCTGAGGACTTCCATCCTTCTTTTACACTCAGTTGCTCTCCTCTCCTTTCTTCTCCCTACTCTGCAATCCTACTCCTTACTATTCTATCATAGACTCCAAGCACTAATGCTACTCTCTAGTTGTCTAGGACTTAGCATGACATATCCCATTCCTTGACCACTGCCCACCTTCTCACCACTATTTCTTCACCCATCAACCACCCACATCAAGGAGAACTTTTTTATCACATTTTCTCTCCTCAAAGCCCTAACAGGTGACTGCTGCTCACCAGACTAGTTAGCCAAAGGAGTGAATGGCCAATATTTTTTTTTTTTTTTTTTTTTGAGATGGAGTTTTACTCTTGTTGCCCAGGCTGGAGTGCAATGGTGCTATCTTGGCTCACTGCAGCCTCTGCCTCCCGAGTTCAAGTGATTCTCCTGCCTCAGCCTCCCAAGTAACTGGAATTACAGGCAAACGCCACCACGCTCAGCTAATTGTGTATTTTTAGTAGAGACAAGGTTTCTCCATATGGTCAAGCTGGTCTCGAATTCCTGACCTCAGGTGATCTGCCCACCTCAGCCTCCCAAAGTGCTGGGATTACAGGTGTGAGCCACCACATCCAGCCACCAATACTGTTTTTTTTAGATAAGCCTGCAAGAATTTATTTGCTTATTAACAGGGTTTCTGGGAGTGGCAATGCCTTAATTAGAGGAGCAATTTCTCCAATAATAGAATTAGGGACATTTTGGCATCCCGGATGGAAAGTGATTTTCTTTCTTTTCTGCATTATATGATCAACAAATGTAATTTTATTACACCAGTATTATTACAACCAACTGGAACATGTATTACTCACTCTGGTCAGGTATTTTGTTTTTATTTGATTTTTAAAAATTAATTTTTATTGATTTTGAATTCACATACCCTAAAACACCCTAAATTTTTAACCAAATCTTGAATTCGGTCAAAATTCCGTGGTTTTTTAGTATATTTACAAAGTTGTGCAACTATCACCACTAATTCCAATATCTTTTCATCATCCCAAACAGAGAGCTATTTTTAGAAAAAAAAGTTGCAAATATTTATGTCTGAAAACATGCCTACCCTGTAAGACTGTGCCTAGTTATGAAAAATAGGTCAAAATGTCCTTTAGAAGTTTTAGAACTATTTTGAAAAAGACGAATATACAAGGTAATCACAAAACAACATCTTCCTGCAATTAAATTGATTATATTTACTAATTGAATTGATCAGGTTTATGATTAAATTGATTATATATATATATATGTAATAGTAAATGGTTTGCAAGTATTTTGGTCGGTCTGCTAAAGAAAAAAGAACAGATGGGATAAAGGCAGTAAGGGAGAAAATACATCCTTTCTTCAACAGTTTGAAATAGTTATTTATTTTCAGGTAGCATGACAGAAAAAGGGATTTGAGTGTTTTATTTCAAATTCTCCTGGCTGTAAGCAGTAGAAACGAATCTTGACCCACACTGCACTAAGGGGAGAGAGAGAGACAGAGAGAGAGAGAAAGAGAGAGAGGGAGAGAGAGAGAGATGCAGGGATGCATGCCCCGAACAGACTGGAACGAGAGCCTACAGCATTGTCATGCAAGGAACTGTTCTTGTAAGCAAGGAAATGGTTCCGAACCATTTCTCTCCATTTGCTGACCGATTTTCTCTGTTTCCCAAGGCACATGGCAGAAAACTTGACTGCCAAAACTTCCTAAATTTTTACTAGCTGACAGTTTCAGCCACCTAGTGAGAACATTTTCCATTTCTCAAGGACTGGGATTGATCCACTTGGTGACAGTTGTCCATAATAGGACCAATCCATTGCTAATTCTTTACATAGACTTCAAGGGTAAGAGTGGGAAAGAGTTCCCAGAGAAAGAGAGATTTGGGCAATCAAATAGATTTTCGCTATAATCACCTTTGATCTTTGTGGTCTTATTCATCTAAATAATATTGTTACTGTTTGAAATTCCTACAGTTCTCTGCTCTAACTACCACTAGCCGGGGGGCGGGGGGTGGGGGGGGTGGGAAGAGAAATGTACCAGCTACCTTGTTTAGAAATTAACTCCCGTCTACACTTCTCATATCCAATGTTTTCTTTCAAACTTGAGGAAAGAAGTGGAACTTAATCACACATGGTAGAAAGGTATATAATATACAGTCTATTCAAGCTAGCCTTTGGATGAACTGTGAGGAAAACTAACTAGGAAATAGCAATCAGGAGAAGATAACAAAAGCTCTGTTACTGACAGTCTCAGGTGTCCTCTAGAGTTTTCCATCCCATCATTTAAATAATGAAGAGCGATTGGGAGTTGAAGCCAAATGCCTCCATTACCCAGCCATAAGCTTAAAAGAAAACAGAACAAAGCCATCTCTTGCAGAAAGCATTATTTCTGGGGTTCTAGTAACGGTACTTAAAAATAGGTTCCTGTGTTTGTCATATTTTACCTTAAGAAGTGTTAAGATTTTTTCCATGAAAAACAAATGGCCAATAAAAAATTTAAAAGCGTCTGCCTAGCGCTGTGGCTCATGCCTATAATCCCAGCACTTTGGGAGGCCAAGGTGGGCAGATCACTTGAGGTCAGGGGTTCGAGACCAGCCCGAACAACATGGCAAAACCCCATCTCTACTAAAAATACAGAAGAAATCAGCTGCACATGGTGGCACATGCCTGTTTTCTCAGCTACTTGGGAGGCTGAGGCATGAAAATCTCTTGAACCTGGTAGGCAGAGGTTGCAGTCAGCCGAGATCAACCCCTGCACTCCAGCCTGGGTGACAGAGTAAGACTCTGTCTCAGATAAATAAATAAATAAATAAAACTTCATGTTAATAATATTGGCTATTTATTAAGTACTAACTGAATGTGATGCACTTGCTTTTACAGGCATTATTTCATATAATTTTTAGAATAACACTATGAGGTTGCTATTTATAGGAGAGAAAACTGGAGCTCCAAAAAGTTGAGTAACTTCTCCAACATCACACAACTAGAGGGTGACAGGACCATATTTCAAATTCAGATCTGTTTTAACTTCAAAACCAACATGCTCCTGTACGTGGGCTGATCTGCCTCTAGCATTTGACCACTTCTTGCACTTCCTTTGTGTAGATCCTCGTATATGATCCCTTTTCCCTGAAGCCCCACCCACACATTGGTAAATAATTTGATCTGAGTTGCCAATTTTGTACTTGATTAGTAATTACTGGTCCCCTTTTAAGGCCTAATTTATCTCTGCTCCTGCTGGTCGTTTCTTAGTTTGCCATCTACCTTGCCTCACCATACCTGAGCAGCTAGCTGACCACTTGTCACTCCTTCTGGGTTCTTTCTGTCAGCCTTATGGGGACTGTCTTGCTCATGTCCTCTTCCCTACCCTTTCTTACTTTCCTTTGACTATTTCTTTTCTTTTCTTTTCTTTTCTTTTTTTGAGATGGAGTTTCACTCTCGTCCCCCAAGCTGGAGTGCAATAGTGCAATCTCTGCTCACTGCAACCTCCGCCTCCCGGGTTCAAGTGATTCTCCTACCTTAGCCTCCCAAGTAGCTGGGATTACAGGTGCCCGCCACCATGCCTGGCTAATTTTTGTATTTTTAGTAGAAATGGGGTTTCACCATGTTGGCCAGGCTGGTCTCGAACTCCTGACCTCAAGTGATCCACCTGCCTCAGCCTCCCAGAGTTCTGGGATTACAGGTGTGAACCACTGCACCTGGTCTGTTTCTTTTCTTTTCTTATTTTTTTAGACATAGGGTCTTGCTGTGCTGCCCATGCTTGTCTCAAACTCTTGGGCTTAAAGCAATCCTCCTGCCTCAGCCTCCGAGTAACTGGGATTCCAGTTGTGCACCAGCATGGCTGGCTGTTTCTTTTCTTAAAACTTCTATTTTATTTTATTTTTTGCACCTAACATGGTGCTATACACATAGTAAATAGTCATTAGGTATTTTTTCAATTAAATTTAGTCTTCTTTCTGTAACAGTTATCAATCTATAATTTTACTACTTTGCAGGGTTACTCTTCTCTATGGCCATCCCAATAGCCTTATCAACCACCTTTCCTTTTTTATTAACTTTTATTTTAAGTTCATGGGTGCACGTGCAGGTTTGTTACATAGGTAAACTTGTGTCATGGGGGTTTGCTATACAAATTACTCCATCACTCAGGTATTAAGCCTAGTACCCATTAGTTATTTTTCCAGATTCTCTCCCTCCTCCCACCCTACACCTTCTGATAGGCCACAGTGAGTGTTATTCCCCTCTATGTATCCATGTGTTCTCATCATTTAGCTCCCTACTTACAAATGAGAACATGCAGTATTTGGTTTTCTGTTCCTGTGTTAGTTTGCTAAGGATAATGGCCTCCAGTTCCATCCATGTCCCTGCAAAGGACATGATCTCATTCTTTTTTATGGCTGCATAGTATTCCATGGTGTATATGTACCACATTTTCTTTATCCAGTCCATCATTGATGAGCATTTAGGTTGATTCCATGTCTTTGGTATTGTGAATACTGCTGTAATGAACATACACATGCATGTGTCTTTATAATAGAATGATTTATATTCCTGTGGGTATATACCCAGTAATGGGATTGTTGAGTTGAATGGTATTTCTGTCTTTAGGTCTTTGAGGAATTGCTGCACTGTCTTCCAAAAAGGTTGAACTAATTTACGCTCCCACCAACAGTGTAAAAGCATTCCTTTTTCTCCACAACCTCACCAGCATCTGTTATTTTTTGACTTTTTTTTTTTTTTTTTTTTTTTGAGATGGAGTCTCACTCTGTTGCCCAGGCTGGAGTGCAGTGGCCGGATCTCAGCTCACTGCAAACTCCATCTCCCGGGTTCACGCCATTCTCCTGCCTCAGCCTCCCGAGTAGCTGGGACTACAGGCGTCCACCACCTCGTCTGGCTAGTTTTTTGTATTTTTTAGTAGAGACAGGGTTTCACTGTGTTAGCCAGGATGGTCTTGATCTCCTGACCTCGTGATCCGCCCATCTTGGCCTCCCAAAGTGCTGGGATTACAGGCTTGAGCCACCGCGCCCGGCCTATTTTTTGACTTTTTAATAATAGCCATTCTGACTGATATGAGATGGTATCTCATTGTGGTTTTCATTTGCATTTCTCTAAAGATCAGTAATGTTGAGCATTTTTTCATATGTTTGTTGGCCACATGTATGTCTTCTTTTGAAAAGTGTCTGTTCATGCCTTTTGCCCACTTTTTAACAGGGTTGTTTGTTTTATTGTAAAATTGTTTAAATTCCTTATAGATCCTGGATATTAGACCTTTGTCCGATGCATAGTTTGCAAAAATTTTCTCCCATTCTGTAGGTTGTCTGTTTACTCTGTTGATAGTTTCTTTTACTGTACAGCAATTCTTTAGTTTAATTTGATCCCATGTGTCAGTTTTTGCTTTTGTTGCAATTGCTTTCGATGTCTTCGTCATGAAATCTTTGCTCATGCCTATGTCCTGAATGGTACTGCCTAGGTTGTCTTTCAGAGTTTTAATAATTTTGGGTTTAACATTTAATTCTTTAATCAATCTTGAGTTAACTTTTGCATATGGTGTAAGGAAGGGGTCCAGTTTCAATCTTCTGCATATGGCTAGCAGTTATCCCAGCATCATTTATTGAATAGGGAATCCTTTCCCCATTGCTTGTTTTTGACAGGTTTGTAGAAGATCAGATAGTTGTAGGTGTGCAGTCTTATTTCTGGGTTCTGTATTCTGTTCCACTCGTGTATGTGTCTGTTTTTGTACCAGTACCATGCTGTTTTGATTACTGTTGCCCTATAGTAGTAACTTGAAGTTGGGTAGCAAGATGACTTCACCTTTGTTCTTTTTGCTTAGGATTGTCTTGGCTATTCAGGCACTTTTTTGGTTCCATATGAATTTAATTTTTTTTCTAGCTCTGCAATGAATCTTAATGGTGGTTTAATAGGAATAGCTTTGAACCCAAAAATTGTTTTGGGCAGTATGGCCATTTTAATGATATTGATTTTTTTCTATCCATGATGATGGGATGTTTTTTCATTTTTTTGTGTCATCTCTGATTTCTCTGAGCAGCATCAACCACATTTTCTTCCCAGCAACTTGGCATTTATCTTTACATCTTCACTAACGTTACCCTTTCTCATAACCAGTGATTTCCTGAGTATTAAATAATTTAACTCATTTTTTGATGTGTTCTCATCCTTTTTGATCTTTTAGCTACCTTTAATAACATTTTTATCTTTTCACTTTACCTTAACCTGAGCTCTAACATGCTGTTATTTTTCATTTTCCTTCTACCTTTCTCTTCCTCTCTCTTTCTTCTTCACTAAAATTTGCTTCTGTTCTTTAATAGTGAGCTATCTCTTAAATGTGGTCTTTGGCTTTGGTCCCTTTCATAATCACCTCCAGAATGAGTTATTCCAACACCCTGCCTTTCTCCAGTGACCTCTTTATAGTCATAATGAACAATAGATATGTATTTTTTGAGACAGGGTCTCACTCTCTCACCCAGGCTGAGTGCAGTAGTGCAGTCACGGCTCACTGCAGCCGCAATCTCCTGGGCTCAAGTGATCCTCCTACCTCAGCCTCCCGAGTAGCTGGGACTACAGGCCTGTACCACCACACCTTGCTAATTTTTTATTTTTGTAGTGACAGGGTCTTGCCATATTGCCCAGGCTAGTCTTAAACTCCTGGCCTCAAGTGTTCCTCCCGCCTCCACCTCCCAAAGTGCTAGGAGTACAGGTGTGAGCTACTGCACCTGGCTCATAATAAGTAGGGTTTATTTTATTTATTTATTTTTTTTTTTGAGATGGAATCTTGCTCTTTCGCCCAGGGTGGAGTGCAGTGGCATGACCTCCACTCACTGCAACCTCTGCCTCCTGGGTTCAAGTGATTCTCCTGCCTCAGCCTCCCGAGTAGCTGGGATCACAGGTGTGCGCCACCACACCTGGCTAATTTTTGTATTTTTAGTAGAGACAGGGTTTCGCCATGTTGGCCAGGTTAGTCTTGAACTCCTGACCTCAGGGTGATCCACCCGCCTCAGCCTCCCAAAGTGTTGGGATTACAGGCATGAGCCACCACGCCCGGCATAATAAGTATGTAGGATTGCCTCCACTGAATAAGAAGGTAGCAAAAGCAAAGAGGATATTTGTTTGATTACAACCTCTGCTGTGATACCAGAGTTTACCATGGTTCATGAAACACTGTTTGTAGACTTGCAGAACTTCTTGGGTAGATTAATGATCCCTATTTCACCCTCCTGCTTTGACTGATGCTCTGTTTGCCGAAACTTTGATCCTCCTGCCTGGTCAGAGGTTCACTTCTGGCTGCATCTGGGTAGACCTGTCCAGACCTCTTTTCTTACACAAAATCTACTCTCTATTCTGTTTTCTCATCTCTTTCAACCCTCTATTCTCTAATGATCACCTAAATAAAGGACTTTCACATATAAAGGTCTAGCACTCATTTCTCAGTTTTCTCCAGATTTGTGCCACCAATTCCTTATGAGAGTCTCACTTGATTATTGACACCTGAAGCTTTACTTATCAGCCATTGGCTGGGTCATCTCTAGTCACCCTCTCAACATCTCCACCAGTTACTAGCATCACTGTCAGTCTGGTGTACTTGATATAAAGCCTTCCTGTATGTCTTTTGACTCATTCTTGTTTTATTTTTGCCTTTTTTTTTTTTTTTTTTTTTGAGACTGCATCTTACTCTGTTGCCCAGGCTGGAGTGCAATGGTGCGATCTCAGCTCACTGCAACCTCCGTCTCCTGGGTTCAAGTGATTCTCTTGCCTCAGCTTCCCAAGTAGCTGGGATTACAGGTGCCTGCCACTATGCCTGGCTAATTTTTTTGTATTTTTAGTAGAGTCGGGGGTTTCACCATGGTGGACAGGCTGGTCTCAAACTCCTGACCTCAAGTGATCCACCTGCCTCGGCCTTCCAAAGTGCTGAGATCACAGGTGTAAGCCACCGTGCCTGGCCTCTTTTGACTCATTCTTCATTCACAGTTTGAATGGTTCTTTTTTCCTGGGCCTTGAGAATCTTCCTGTGCTTGATGTCTCCAATCTCATCATTTTTTTTGATGTATGGCCCCAGACTCCTTATTTCTAACACACCATTTTTTTTATTCCCTTTTATGCTGAATTCTTCAAATAATTTCTCTTAAACACAGTTTTCATCATGACATTTCCCTTTGCAGAGCTCCATAGTGGCATTTTGTATGCCTAATCATAACAGATAAAAAACCTTCTAACTACATTAAGACTGCTCATTAACTTCCTTTTTACATGCTTCCTCGAGCTTATTTTCTATCCCAGGTCTTCTGCTCCATGCAAAACTTCCTACTTGCCTTCTCTTGCACCAACACACAAAGGTTATCCAAGGAAAAGTCAAATATGTTAACTCTCTCTGCCTGGGCAATTATTTTGATGAGGAACATGTGAGTCAGCAGACATAGATTTACATCCCAGCTATGCCATTCACATGTGTGACCTTGTTGAAGCAACTTCTTTGAGCTTGGATTCGTCACTTATAGAATAAGATCGATGGTACCAGGACCAGGTTTGTTGTTGTGAGAACAGCCTGAGATAATGTGTGAGAAAGTGTTTTATAAATCACTGGGCAATAGGCAAAATTAAGGATGGTCAGTGAAATGGACAGCTGAATATTCAGAAAGCTGCTGGGTGCAATATGATTTTGTCTGGAGCAGCATGAACTGAATTTTTTTTTAATTTACTTTTTTTTTTTTTTTGAGATGGAGTCTTACTCTGATGCCCAGGCTGCAGTGCAGTGGCATGATCTCGGCTCACTGCAACCTCCGCCTCCCAGGTTCAAGCGATTCTCCTGCCTCAGCCTCCTGAGTAAGTAGCTGGGATTAGAGACGCCCACCACCACACCCTGCTAATTTTTGTATTTTTAACCAAGATGGGGTTTCACCATGTTGGCCCGGCTGGTCTCGAACTCCTGACCTTGTGATCCATCTGCCTCAGTCTCCCAAAGTGCTGGGATTACAGGCGTGAGCCACCATGCTCGGCCTACAGTTTTTTAATAAGAAAAAAGACAAGACTCTTGAATAAAAAACATCAGACTTGGAGATGTCATTCTGCTTGGTCCCTGCCTTTTTCTTGAGAATCTGTTCTCTGCTCAGCGTCTTGGTTCATCATGACAATCTTGGCTCCTTAAAAGTTGGCAAGCAAAATTCTTGTCTCTGAAGATATTTAAATCTTTCTTGGCTCTTGATCGTTTCCTCTTGGGTGTTGAAATGAAACGATGCCTTCCAGCCTCTCTGAAATAGAGCTGGAAGACTCGTGATGCTCTGATTTTGATAAAATAATCTTCATAAATCACAGATATAATGGACTGTGGTCACAGTTCATGGCTCCTCAAGGTCTCTCTCATCTCCTACTTTGGTTTTAAATTCCCATTTTTTTAGATTGTTTTTCTACCTCTCTCTTCCTTTTTCTCTCTTAGTTTTAATTAACTGAGGATATTGATCTGATATTTTTTTCTCTGTTATTTTCCCAATGCTTGCATTTTTTCTTGTTAGTTCTGACAGACCATCTGTCAAAATTTTGCTGGTTTCACAGCAGTTCTATGCTATTTTTTTCTTTCTGTCTTTTTAAAATTACACAAATGATACACAAATAAATTCTCATTGCAAATGGTTCAAACAACAGAAAAATTTATAGTGTAACATTACGGTTTCTGTTCGCCCTACTCCCATTCCTAATTCCCTTACCAGAGGCAACCACCACTGTTACACTTTGATTCATAACCTTCACTTTGTTTTCTATAAATCTGTATTATGAACATATACATCTTCTATGGATCTATGATGTGTGCTTTTAAAAAAATAATGTATCTTATAGAACTTTTTATGTGAAAATACATGTGTCTATCTGAATCTTTGAATGGCTGCATAGTTCTACATACCAATATGCCATCATTCCTTTATCACTTGCCTATTATTGTTGCTCTTCAGTGTAGAAAACTGCTCCAGCCAATACCCTTGTTCCTACGTACATTTAAGCATAGATCTGTAGAACAAATTCCTAGAGGCAAAAATGCTAGGTTAGATGCATGCAGTAGAATATAAACTTGGTGATGGCAGGGATTTTAAAAATACATACACTTTGGGCCAGTCATGGTGGCTTACACCTGTAATCCCAGCACTTTGGGAGGCCAAGGTGGGCAGATCACTTGAAGTCAGGAGTTCAAGATGAGACTGGTCAACATGGCGAAACCCCCTCTCTACTAAAAATACAAAAATTAGCCAGGCATGATGGTTGGTGCCAGTAATCCCCACTACTCGGGAGGCTGAGGCAGGAGAATCGCTTGAATCTGGGAGGTGGAGTTTGCAGTGAGCCAAGATCGCACCACTGCACTGTAGCCTGGGCAACAGAATGAGACTCCACCTGAAAAACAAAACAAAACAATACAAAACCAAAACAAATATATATATGTCTGTATATATGTATGTGTGTATATGTGTGCATATGTGTGTGTGTGTATATATATACACACACACATATATATATGTGTTTTGTTCACCACTGAATATCCAGTGTCTAAATTAGGAGCTGGCCCATGGAAAATACTCAAAAAATATTTGTTGAATTGTATGAAATGGTATTGGCATTTTAATGTAAAAATGTCCATTATATAAAGAGATTAGAGAGAAAAACATATGTTTTTAAATGACAAAAAACATTTGATAAAATGTAACACACATTCTCTATTTTAAAGCAAGAACTAAAACAAAAATTCAGTATCCTGGGAATAGAAGAAAACTTCTTAGTTTGATAAAGAGAATATACCAGAAAACCATAGCCAGTGTCATACTTAATAGTAAAATAGTAGAACTATTGTAGCTAAAGCCAAGAACCAAAATGAACCTGCATAATAAGTAGTACTCTTCAACATTTTACTGGATATTCTAGCCAATTCAATAAAACAAGCAGAATTAAGTGAGCTAAAATTATTGGAAAAAGAGAGACAACCCTTTTATGATTATCTCTCTAGACAACCCAAGGCGAATCATAATTCATGATAAAACAGAAACCATCAAATTTCAACTTCCTCATTTTCCTAACACAAAACTATACACATGCCTATATGGACCTTCAATTTTTCTTTCTTCCATTTGGTTACAAAGGAGTAAACCTCTATCCTTTCATCATCAAAAACGTATTTGACATGTATGGTACACTAAAACTCAAGATGAGCATCTTTCTCTCCTTTCTTTTCTTTTCTTTCCTTTTTTTGAGACAGGGTCTTACTGTCACCCAGGCTGAAGTGCAGTGGTGTGATTTTGGCTCACCCCATCCTCAAGCTTATGGGCTCAAGCAATCCTCCTATCTCAGCCTCATGAGTAGCTGGGACTAGAGCATTTGACAAAACACCCGGCTAATTTTTTTGTACTTTTAGTGGAGATGGGGTTTTCCAAGCTGGTCTTGAACTCCTGGCCTCAAGTAATCCACCCACTTCCACCTCCCAAAGTACTGGGATTACAGGTGTGAGTCACTGTGTATATTTCTTTAGCTGAGAGATTTCCCTATCTATGCTTCCAATTGAAATGGAAATAATTTTTTCTTCTTTTTTAGTTTTTCTTTTAAAAAATTTTAATATAATCGAATTCTTGGGGATGGGGCTAGAGTCTTTGTAGACAAATCTGTGTTTTATCCCTGTGGCAACTGGGCAATTATCATAGACTGCTGTATTGTTGTATAGCCATGGGGTGTTTTAATACATCAAGAATCTGGATAAGTTCCCCTAAAATTTTCTGTAGCTATAATTTGCTGAGTTAAAAAAAAAAATCTTGGACTATAAGTCTCTGCAGATGGGCCAAGGTGTCTGGGAATTGCGTTTAATGCTATCAGGGGAATAACTGGCAGCAATTTGAATATGGAAGTATGATATAATTCGATTGAGCTTTTGTCTCTTATGAAGTGATTCTATGGAGTACAGCACAGTCAACAAAAATAAAACAATTATTCCAAATAAACTTTCTAGGAATAGAATTATCTCACTATTCCATTTAATAAAGTTTTCTAATGATTTTGGCTATAATTTAGTTTTATTTTCAGATTAGTTTGCCTGGTTTGGATAATTGAGTTTGAGACAATAGTTCAGTATCCAAAGACTTCTGAAATTGGAATTCAGCCCTAGACAGCCTTAAAACAAATGAATGTGCAAACAAACAAGCATATTGTTTGTTTGGCACAAGCATAAAAAAAAGAGGAAAAATCAACTCTAAAGGAGAAGGCTAGAAAAGCATTGTTAAAAAAAACGAATGAGCCGGTAGTGGTGGCTCACACCTGTAATCCCAGCACTTTGGGAGGCCGAGGCTGGCGGATCACGAGGTCAGGAGATAGAGACCATCATGGCTAACACTGTGAAACCCCATCTCTACTACAAAATACAAAAAACTAGCCAGGCGAGGTGGTGGGCGCCTGTAGTCGCAGCTACTTGGGAGGCTGAGGCCGGAGAATGGCGTGAACCCAGGAGGCGGAGCTTGCAGTGAGCTGAGATCCGGCCACTGCACTCCAGCCCGGGCGACTGAGCGAGACTCCGTCTCAAAACAAAACAAAACAAAACAACACAAAACAAAACAAGCAAGTGAACAAACTTGGAGAACCAATGATTTGCCCATTGGATGTTAGTATCTTTTTTTTTTTTTTTTTTGAGAGGGAGTCTCACTCTGTCACCCAGGCTGGAGTGCGGTGGCCGGATCTCAGCTCACTGCAAGCTCCGTCTCCCGGGTTTACGCCATTCTCCTGCCTCAGCCTCCCAAGAAGCTGGGACTACAGGCGCCCGCCACACGCCCGGCTAGTTTTTTTTTTTTTTTTTTTTGGTATTTTTTTAGTAGAGACGGGGTTTCACTATGTTAGCCAGGATGGTCTCGATCTCCTGACCTCGTGATCCGCCCGTCTCGGCCTCCCAAAGTGCTGGGATTACAGGCTTGAGCCACCGCGCCCGGCCGGATGTTAGTATCTTAAGTGTCCATTGATAGATTTTGGATTTGTGGTTGTGTTTCCTGAGGGAGGACGGTTTGTTTAACTTTTCAAGATAGATGGGATTTCTGTGATGCTGATAAGGGGGCAGGGAGAGTCCCCCGAACTGGCATATGTTGGAGGCAATTCCAGAATACCTGGGTTGAGGATTTAAAAAAATTGAATTCTAGGAATTTTTAGAAGAATTTTAAGAAGTTTTAGGGTATAACACAATAATTAAGACACATGGTTCAGTATGACAGTCTATAATATAGCATGTTAAATTAGTGTAAAATAGAAAGTAGGAAAATAACTTCTTTTAATACAGCAAGACAAAAGGGAGTTAAGAGATAAATTGAAAACATTAATGTGAAATCATTGTTCTTTTTAGGACGTTATTGCTGTTACTGCAGTAATGGGTGGTATCTTCTCTGATGTCATTCTGCCTCCTTCCAACAGTTGTGTAAAACAATTTCATATACTCCAGTGCCCAATTTGATTTTTTTCTTTTTTCTCCAGTATTGTTCTCAGTTAAAATAAACAAGAGCTTTTCAGAAAATCTGATCCTATGTCTTGAGGTGGGAAAAATTAAGATGAGCCTGGAACCTTTGTTTTCTTTTCTAGAAAGCAAAAATACTTTCAGAGGCACCTGAGTATTTATTGATTGATTTATTATTGTTTTTCGCTGCCCCATTTGGGAAGCACTTGGGTATTTAAGAAGTAAAGAGGCCACCTTGAAGAGAGGACTCTTAATGACAACTTGGGGAGTAAGGAGAGCGAAAATCACCTGGTGACCATCGAACAGGCCCTGGAGACAAAAACTACTTATTGAGAAGTTCAGAAGTGAGCAAAGACCACCTGGTGACCATCAAACACGCCACCTGGGCCAGGCATGTGGCTCACACCTGTAATCTCAGCACTTTGGGAGGCCGAGGCACCAGGAGTTCGAGATCAGCCTGGCCAACATGGTGAAACCCTGTCTCTACTAAAACTGCAAAAATTAGCTGGGTGTGATGGCACATGCCTTAGTCCCAGCTCCTCTGGAGGCTGAGGCATGAGAATCACTTGAACCCAGAAGGCAGAGGCTGCGGTGAGCCAAAATCACACCGCTGCACTCTAGTCTGAGCGACAAAGGGAGACTCCGTCTCAAAAACAAACAAACAAACATACAAACAAAAAACCCAGGGCATCTGGAGGCAAAACTCTTTATGTGGCAAAATTAGAAGTAATCAGACCTTCTCCTTCTCCTTCTCCTTCTTTTGATGGAGTTTCACTTGTCACCCAGGCTGGAATGCAATGGCGCGATCTTGGCTCACTGCAACCTCTGCCTCCTGGGTTCAAGCGATTCTCCTGCCTCAGCCTCACAAGTAGCTAGGATTACAGGCACCTGCCACCATGCCCAGCTAATTTTTGTATTTTTAGTAGAGCTGGAGTTTCACCATGATGGCCAGGCTGGTCTTGAATTCCTGACTTTTGACTTCAGGTGATCCATCCGCCTCAGCTTCCCAAAGTGCTGGGATTACAGGCCTGAGCCACCACACCTGGCCTCAGATTTCCCTATTATCTAAAGCAGGCATTTGGTTCCAAATTTCTTTCCTCCCAAAAATGTACAAGTAACTAGAATTTCTGTAAATCTCCGAATTCCATGCTGAAACTCATGTCAGCAACACTTGCTGACATTAAGACACTAAAATGTCTACAAATGTAATCATTTATCATGACCTCTGTGACTAATACGGTTCGAATTACCCTTAAGCTCCCGCCTTAAGGTCCATAAATGCTCCTAAGGAAAAATCCACTGCAAGGTGCTCACTCCTCTTGCTGAGGCTCCCCAGCTGCAGAAGAGTGCACTCTTCTGTTCTTTCTTTCTAATAAACTTTCCTTTCTCAAACCTATACTGTTGTTGGTAATTTTTTTTTTTTTTTTTTTTTTTTTTTTTTTTTTTTTTACCAACCTGCAAGTTAACCACTTCCCAGTCCAGAAAAGTTTCTGTCAGGAACTAAACCACAGATGCAACACAGGCAGCCAACAGAATACATGCAATCAATAGACACTTAATTAAAGATAATACAATAAAATACCTAAGATTATAGGTAACCAAGGAGGTGAAAGATCTCTACAAGGAAAACTGCAAAATACTGTTAAAATCATAGACAGCACAAATGAAAACACATCACATACTCATGGATGGATAGAATCAATATTGTGAAAATGGCCATACCGCCAAAAGCAATGTACAAATTAAAAGCAATTCCCATCAAAATACCGTCATCATTCTTCACAAAACTAGAATAAACAATCCTAAAATTCAGATGGAACAAAAAAAGACCCTTCATAGCCAAAGCAAGACTAAGCAAAAAGAACAAATCTGAAGGCATCACATTACCTAACTTCAAACTATACCACAAGGCTAAAGTTAGCAAAACAGTACATGGGTACTGGTATGAAAATAGGCACGTAAACCAATGACAGAATAGTGAACCCAGAAATAGAGCCAAATATTTACAGCCAACTGATCGTTGACAAGGCAAACAAAAACATGAAAGTGGGGAAGGACATGCTACTCAACACATGGTACTGGGACAATTGGCAAGCCACATGGAGAAGAATGAAGCTGGATCCTCATCTCTCACCTTATATGAAAATCACCTCAAGATGGATCAAAGACTTAAACCTAAGACCTGAAACCATACAAATTATAAAAGGTAGCATCAGGAAAACTCTTCTTGACATTGGCTTAGCCAAAGAGTTTATGATTAAGTATCCAAGAGCGAATGCAGTAAAAGCAAAGATAAGTAGATGGGACCTAAAGCAAAAGAAATAATCAGCAGAGTAAACAGACAGCCCACAGAGTGGGAGAGGATACTCACAAACTATGCATCTGACAAAGGACTAATATCCAGAATTTACAAGGAACTCAAACAAATCAGGAAGAAAAAAAACCGAATAATCCCATCAAAAAATGGGCAAAGTACATGAATAGGCAATACTCAAAAGAAGATGTACAAATGGCTAACATGAAAAAATAACATCATTAATTATCAGGGAAATGCAAATCAAAACCACAGTGAGATACCACCTTACTCCTGCAAGAATGGCCATAATTAAAAAATTTAAAAATAGCAGATGTCGGCATGGATGTAGTGAAAAGGAAACACTGTTACACTGCTTGTGGGAATGTAAACTAGCACAACCACTATGGAAAACAGTGTGGAGATTCTTCAAAGAAATAAAAGTAGAACTACCATTTATTCCAGCAATCTCACCACTAGGTATCTACCCAGAGGAAAAGAAGTCATTACATGAAAAAGACACCTGCATGTGCATGTTTATAGCAGCACAATTTGCAATTGCAAAAATATGGAGCCAACCTAAATGCCCATCAACCAATGAGTGGATAAAGAAAATGTGAGGCCAGGCATGGTGGCTCATGCCTGTAATCCCAGCACTTTGGGAGGCCAAGGCAGGTGGATCACGAGGTCAGGAATTCGAGACCAGCCTGGCCAAGATGGTGAAACCCCATCTCTACTAAAAATGCAAAAATTAGCCAGGTGTGGTGGCGGGTGCCTGTAATCCCAGCTACTTGGGAGGTTGAGGCAGGAGAATCAATTGAACCCAGGAAGCAGGGGTTGCAGTGAGCTGAGGTGGAGCCATTGCACTCTAGCCTGGGCGATGGAGCAAGACTCCATCTCAAAGAAACAAACAAAACAAAACAAAAAATGAAAATATGGTATACATATATATACACCATGGAATACTACTCAGCCATTAAAAAGAACAAAATAATGGCATTTGCAGCAACCTGGATGGAGTTAGAGACTATTATTATAAGTGAAGTAGCTTAGGAACGGAAAGCCAAGCATCGTATGTTCTCACTTCTAAGCGGGAGCTAAGCTGTGAGAATGCAAAGGCATAAAATGATATAATGGACTTTGAAGACTTGGAGGGAAGGGTGGGAGCAGGTGAGGGATGAAAGACTACACACTGGGTCCAATGTACGCTGTTCGGGTGATGGGTTCAACAAAATCTCAGAATTCACCACTAAAGAACTTTTCCATACAACCAAACACCACCTGCTCCCCGCAAACTATTAAAATTAAAATCATAATAAAATAAGGATAAAATATCAGATAAGTAGATTATTGATTCTGAAAGTTTTATTTAAAAAAAACAAAAAAAAAACATGGCCGGGCGCCGTGGCTCACGCCTATAATTCCAGCACTTTGGGAGGCCGAGGCAGGCAGATCACGAGGTCAGGAGATCGAGACCATCCTGGCTAACACGGTGAAACCTCGTCTCTACTAAAAATACAAAAAAAATTAGCCGGGCCTGGTGGCGGTCGCCTGTGGTCCCAGCTACACAGGAGGCTGAGGCAGGAGAATGGCGTGAACCTGGGAGGCGGAGCTTGCATTGAGCCGAGATTGTGCCACTGCACTCCAGCCTGGGTAACAAAGCGAGAATCGGTCTCAAAAAAAAAAAAAAAAAAAAAAAAAAAGTTCCCTGGTCTTCTCCTCTTAAGCTGATTTTCCCTTCTACTTTTTCCTATGTTCTCTTTCCATATTCATCCGCTTTAAGGTAGTTTTGATGCTGAATTCCAATTCCCAAGTCCAGGTTTTTACAAGAAACTTGACTATCTGTTGATAGGTACAAAGATCAAGATAACTCAAACCATTCTTTAAAAAAAAGGTCATTGTAATTCATTCCTATTTCCAAAATTGCCCACAAAGTGTTGAGAATTGAGTTACCCAAGTTATGTGAGTTTTTTAACCTCTAGGTTAAAACTGCAAATGTACTTTCTTTTTTCCAGGGCTAAAGATACACATGAAAAGTGAGAATATACTGTGGAAAGTGGGATGATACTTAATGGATGAACTGAATGGAAAACTGTAGCTAAGATGCTATTAAACAGAAAAATGTACTGGAAAGTGGGAAAGTAAATTAACTAAAAGATAAGGAAAAAAGTTTAATGTAATATAATCCCAAGTAGATACTTTTTTATAAGAAGATAAAATTGAACAATTATGTGAAATAAATGAATTTAACAATTACATGAAATAAATGAATTTAGGAACTGATGATAGAAAACAGTTAAATAATAAGAGGAAAACTGACATTAAAATATATTAATACAAGTAATATTTTAGAAATAAATGTACTTAGAGGAAAAACAGTGAGAAAAACAAGAATAAAGCCAGCATCACCACAGAGAAGGAACTCTGGCTCAGGAGGCGCTGCATGCATTTGCCAAACCGGTCTGGAATCTCTCTCCTGGAGTTCTGGGTAAGCTGGTCGGGACAGCTTGTTGAGCCAATCACAGAGGGGACCTAATGCGGAGAGGTGTAAGAGAAGCCAACAATGCTTTAGAACAATCAGAGCTTAAAAACTGCAGAAAGAGAAGATAATGTCTTATCAAGGATTTGGGGGAAATGACCTCCATTCTAGTTTTCCCACCATGGCTGCATCTTTGTGAACATGATAATATCGGAAAGACAAAAATATTCATTTTATAAGTTTGCTGAATTGTATTGTCATTTCCTTTCAATTTTGTTTTGTTTTTCTTTTTTTTTCTTTTTTCTTTTTTTGGTAAAGATGGGTCTTGCAATGTTTCTCAGGCTGTTCTTGAACTCCCGGCCTCAAGCAGTCCACCTGCCTCGGCCTCCCAAAGTGCTGGAATGACAGGCATGAGTCACAGCACCCGGCCCCATCTCCATACTAGTCAGAGGTCATATGAAAATAGCAGTCTTGCTGCTCAAATGCTCAAATATTACAACAATTCTCCAAACGTTAAGACTCAGTTCAATGTGTTGCAATATTTTCCATGTAGTTCTGACCACTGCTTTTTTTTTTTTTTTTTTTTTTTTTTAAGATGGTCTCTCACTCTGTTGCCAGGCTGGAGTGCGTGGCATGATTTCGGCTCACTGCAACCTCCACCTCCTGGGTTCGAGTGATTCTCCTGCCTCAGCCTCCCGAGTAGCTGGGACTACAGGCGCCCACCACCACGCCCAGCTAACTTTTGTATTTTTAGTAGAGATGGGGTTTCACCATGTTGGCCAGGATGGTCTTGATCTCTTGACCTCGTGATCCACCCGCCTCAGCCTCCCAAAGTGCTGGGATTACAGGCATGAGCCATCGTGCCTGGCCTCTGACCACTGTTTTTATATCTATAACTATTATTATACACACATTATTACATGAATATTAACTACCTAGCTAAGAGAAAGTGTTGAGCAATTGCTTATCTGGTGAATAAAATGCATATTTGAAACCAATTGGTGTAAATTAGTAACCATATTGTACTTTAGAAAATATATTTTTTCCTTCAAGTGATTTTTGGAGGCTTCATTTACCTGAACAATGCCCTAATTCCTCCATTCTGCCTGAGTAGATGATCTGAGACAGATTATTGAAAGCACAGGTGTGGATGAGGCACTTGGGTTAAGGGTGAACTTTGCTGCAATTGGTAGGATCTGTTCTCATTTGAAAGAACACAAGCCAAACATAATTGTTTTGATTCCCTGGTCTCTGGCTAGATTTCTTGCATAAAAAATAATAACAGAAGGCAATTAAACACATGAACAGACTGAGTAAAACTGTAGTGCATTCACCCTAAAAGACAGCACACCTAAAATGCCATTCTCATGATTGTGAGATCTCATCACATGTTCAAAAGTTCTTGCAGATGTATGTCTGGCAGAGAAGATGGTTTAATTTCATACATAAACCTAAATCATACATGTATATATAAATTCAACACATTCATGACATTGAAACACCTTTTCATTCTTCTCCTAACTAGAATTTTTTTTCCTTTGGTATTATTCTTGGTTGTTGTTCACTGAGTAAACTCCAGAGAGATTTTTCTGTTTTTAACTATTATATAAATAATTCACCCGGCTTTAAAAGCCAGGAAAATAAGTGTTATAATCAGAGTCATATGAATGTCTAGATTTTAACAATAAAGTACTTGAACGCTAGTTTGTTGTATAAAGTTAAGAAGCTCAAGATCTTCAAGGCTCAGAGAGAGATCAAGTCTAAGTATGGTTGGAGAGCTGGACAGAGGCAGGTAAAACCATGCTTTCCAAATGTTTCTATCCATCCTACCTCTGTGTACCACTGCCTTGTGTTAGTTCTAGAAATATTCATTTCTTTCTCTCTCTCTCTCTCTTTTTTTTTTTTTTTTTTGTGATGGAGTCTCACTCTTCGCCCAGGCTGGAGAGCAATGGCATGATCTTGGCTCACTGCAGCCTCCACTGCAAGGTTCAAGAGATTCTCTCGCCTCAGCCTCCCAAAGTAGCTGAGATTATAGGTGCGTGCCACCATGCCCAGTTAATTTTTGTATTTTTAGTAGAAACGGAGCTTCACCATGTTGGCCAGGCTAGTCTCCAACTCCTGGGCTCAGGTGATCCACCTGCCTCGACCTCCCAAAGTGCTGGGATTACAGGTGTGAGCCACCCTACCTGGCCAGTGCACATTCATTTCTAGATCCACCTAGATTTTCTTTAAACGTATTTTTCTTAAACTGTAAGCTTGGTGACTATTTTTCTTTTTTAATTTTCCTGTATGTCTCTAAAATGGAACTAAAGGCAAATGGAATGAAAGGAACATATTTTCCATCTTCCGACTCTCATAATGAGGGTTGGCAAATAACTACGTGGTACACATTTCAATTTAAAATGTTGTAAACAGTCAAGTTTATTATTTTAGTTTTTGATACAAGTTAAAATACACTTACATTTGCCCATTACTGGGCTTCTTTTTATAAAACTGTTTTATTGGTATATATTGTCAACACATCAGTAAAGATCTTAAAACATATATTTTACTTGGATCATTTGCAAAGTAACCATGTGCTTCAATATGACTATTAAGATGGAAATAAAATTGGCCTCAAAAAAAGGAGAGTATAATCTATATGTTTATATCTCTCTTTCCACATATTTTCTATTTCCAGACAACATGTAAAGAAATTAAGAGGCAATGACAGTAAAAGGGTAATTATGTAGTCTACATTTGCCAACGTGATTTTTTTTTTCCTTTTAAAATAGAGTTTTGAAAGAGTGTATTGTTTTGGAAAGGAACTAAGATCACCTGAAATTTGAAGAGCTGCTATGAATACATTAACTAGAAACAATTCATTTGCCAAGTTGATGTGATTTCTCTTTTTCCCCTGAGCTGGTTTCATCCCAATTCTTCACTTTCCCTTTTTTGGTAACAGTAGATCTTCTTGTTTAGGCACTAAAACACTCATTTTGTTATTTTGAACTATCAGAGACTTGGCTTATAGGCATAATAATTCAAAAATTTTAATTAAGATTTTTTGATGGGGTAATGGGGAACATTGCCCAAATATGTGATAAGGACAAAAATCTTTTCCTTTTTTGAGACAGGTTCTCAAAATGCTGTCATCCAGGCTGTAGTGCAGTGGTGCAAGGATCTCACTCTGTAGCCTAGGCTGGAGTGCAGTGCTATGACATGGCTCACTGCAGCCTTGACCTCCTGGGCTCCAGTGATCCTTCCACCTCATCAGCCTCCTGAGTAGCTGGGACTACAGGCGAGCACTACCATATTCAGCTAATTTCTTTTTGTATTTTTTGTAGAGACAGTTTTCACCATGTTGTTCGGGCTAGTCTCAAACTCCTGGACTCAGGTGATCTGCCTGCCTTGGTCTCCCAAAGTGCTGGGATTATAGGCATGAGCCACCATGCCGGGCTGGGACAGAAAGATTTTTAATGGATAAATCATGTTTTTTTTTGTTTGTTTGTTTTTAATTATATAAATACTTGACACCTCTAATTCCTGGACTCTAAGCAAGTAAAAGTTTATTGAGAGACTGGGCACAATGGCTCACGCCTATAATCCCAGCACTTTAGGAGGCTGAGGTGGAGGTATCACTTGAGGCCAGGAGTTCGAGACCAACCTGACCAACATAGTGAAACCCTCTTCTCTACTAAAAACACAAAAATTAGTAGGGCGTTGTGGCATGATTCTGTAATCCTAGTGACTCAGGAGGCTGAGGCAAGAGAATAGCTTGAACCCGGGAGGCAGAGGTTGCAGTGAGCGGAGATCATGCCACTGCACTCCAGCCTGGGTGACAGAGTGGGTGAGACTCCGTCTCAAGAAAAAAAAAAAAAAATTATTGAGAATTGCTTAAATTTAAGCATTTCTATTTAGTGACAATTAGCATATTTGTAGTAATCATCACTCCATTTACAAAGATCTGGGTTTTACCAACCATTTGCTTGACCTTGCAAACCCATCAGTCTTAGTCAGCATCCAAGGCAGACTCAAAACCAAGGGAAAATCTAATTTGGCCATCTTAAGATTCTTAAAAAGTAGTAGATTCTATATTTCTACAATCAATATCTAAACTATGTTTTGGTTTTCTTTTTTTTTTTTTGAGAAAGAGTCTCATTCTGAGGCACAGGCTTGAGTACAGTGGTGCCATCTTGGCTCACTGCAACCCCACCTCCCAGGCTCAAGTGATTTTCCTCCCTCAGTCTCCCAAGTAGCTAGGATTACAGGCGTGTGCCACCATGCCTGGATAATTTTTTTAGTAGAGATCGGGTTTCACCTATGTTGGCCAGGCTGGTCTCGAACTCATCACCTCAGAGGATCAAGCCTGCCTCGAACTCCCAAAGTGCTGGGATTACAAGAGTGAGCCACCACGCCCAGCCTATGTTTTGGTTGTCTTAATGTCCTTTTAACCACTAAATCCACATCTTTTTTTACTGCAACACTTTTAGAGCTGTTTGTTAGAGGTGTTTAGAGCTTCTCTGAGGACTTAAAATGAGATAAACTACACTACTTCTGATTCCTTTTGATATCATGACTTCCTTCTTTTACTCCTCAAGATTACAACCAACGTCACCTTTCATATTTACTAAACATTTACGATATGCCAAAAACTACATAAAAGAAAAATTTTCTTCTCTTGAGATATTAGGTTGGTGCACAAGTAATTGTGGTTTTTGCCATTAAAAGTACCAATGCGCCAACCTAATAGTAACTTACAAGTTATCACCTTACTTTGATCTTATTATGGGTATTTGGGAGCTGTTTTTCTTTATCACATGTGCACACATATATGTATTAGCAGTAACTACAGGAGCTGCTATCCATCAGTGAATGGGACATTTTATTCACATATTAGACAAGCTGATTGTGAAAGGAAAGGTAATCAAAGGCTGTTCCTCCCAGTGTCTGCAGTGTGACTTGAAGCTGGTCAGACATTGGCAAAAATGGAAAAAGGACGTGTGGCAGGACCGTGGAAGAAGGAGAAAAAGGACAAACAACTGATGTCCAAGAAGTGAGAAAGAAAAAAGTGAGATAATAATACATTATTTTTAAGTTAAAAAAGAAATTAGCTACATGTGGTGGCATGCGCCTGCAATCCCAGCTACTCAGAAGGCTGAGGCAAGAGGATCCCTTGAGTTTTGCTTGCGCCACTGCACTTTAGCCTGGGTGACAGAGCAAGACCCTGTCTCTTAATTGAAAAAAAAAAAAAAAGAAAAGAAAAGAAAAATGAAAGAAAAACGCAGCTCTTAATAGCTGGGAGCTGACCTGGTACTAGCAACTGGGCCTTAGGGCTGACGGCACTTGCAGCTAAGCCATGGATTCCTCCTATTGAACATAAACAATCTCCTAGAGCACCTGTAATAGGTGAGATCACTCTGTGTCCATGAAGAAGTGAAACAAAGACAAGACCACTTCGTAGCTGTGTTTGAGCGCAACAGGAAAATCAAGGCCACTGTAAAACTGTAAAAATGCCAACTCACCCAGCAGAGTAAATGCCAGTTTTCTACCAATTGAATTTAGCCCCTCTTAATTTCTCCTGCCTTCTAGATAAAAATTATCCTGATACCCAATCATGGAATTGTTCGTTTCCTGACAGCACCCAATCTCTAGCTAATGCCTACTTTCTTGAACCCTTCCCCATAACACCTAACAAGCTGAATTCCTTGAGAAAGTTCTTTCTAACTCTTAATGCAATGCTGTCAAAGTTCCCCCATGGTGTGTGGGCTCCCTGGTTGCAATGAGCCAAGCCAGTGAACTCAAATTTGTTTGACTGAAGGTATGTTACTGGTGGTCTTTGGCTGCAGCTCATCAATGAAGGCCCAGTTTTCTACATATTTCTTTATATGTCAGAATTTCTATGTATTGTCTTTTCTAAATGCATCAGAATCACTGGAACCTGTTTTTAGAAATGATTTCTGGGCTCCAAAATCTCCTTAAGCTGGTAAGCAACTTCAGCAAAGTCTCAGGATACAAAATCAATGTGCAAAAACCACAAGCATTCCTACACACCAATAACAGACAAACAGAGAGCCAAATCATGAGTGAACTCCCATTCACAATTGCTACAAAGAGAAAAAAATGCCTAGGGATACAACTACAACTTACAAGAGATGTGAAGGACCTCTTCAAGTAGAACTACAAACCACCACTCAAGGAAATAAAAGAGGACACTAACAAATGGAAGAACATTCTATGCTCATGGATAGGAAGAATCAATAGCGTGAAAATGGCCATACTGCCCAAAGTAATTTATAGATTCAATGCTGTCTCCATCAAGCTACTACTGACTTTTTTCACAGAAAACTACTTTAAAGTTCATATGGAAACAAAAAAGAGCCCACATAGCCAAGACAATCCTAACCAAAAGAACAAAGCCGGAGGCATCACGCTACCTGACTACAAACTATACTACAAGGCTACAGTAACCAAAACAGCATGATACTGGTACCAAAACAGATATATAGACCAATGGAACAGAACAGAGGCCTCAGAAATAATACCACACATCTATAACCATCTGATCTTTGACAAACCTGACAAAAACAAGCAATGGGGAAAGGATTCCCTATTTAATAAATGGTGCTGGGAAAACTGGCTAGCCATATGCAGAAAGCTGAAACTGGATCCCTTCCTCACATCTTATACAAAAATTAACTCAGGATGGATTAAAGACTTAAATGTAAGACCAAAAACCATAAAAACCCTAGAATAAAACCTAGGCAATACCATTCAGGACACAGGCATGGGCAAATACTCCATGACTAAAACACCAAAAGCAATGGCAACAAAAGCCAAAATTGACAAATTGGATCTAATTAAACTAAAGAGCTTCTGCACAGCAAAAGAAACTATCATCAGAGTGAACAGGCAACCTACAGAATGGGAGAAAATTTTTCTAATCTATCCATCTGACAAAGGACTAATATCCAGAATCTACAAACAAACAAATTTACAAGAAAAAAATCAAACAACCCCATCAAAAAGTGGGCAAAGGATATGAACAGACACTTCTCAAAAGAAGACATTTATGCAGCCAACAAACATGAAAAAAATAGTCATCATCACTGTTCATTAGAGAAATGCAAATCAGAACTACAATGATAGACCATCTCATGCAATCATTAAAAAGTCAGGAAACAACAGATGCTGGAGAGGATGTGGAGAAATAAGAATGCTTTTACACTGTTGGTGGGAGTGTAAATTAGTTCAACCATCGTGGAAGACAGTGTGGCGACTCCTCAAGGATCAGGAACTAGAAATACCGTTTGACCCAGCAATCCCATTACTGGGTATATACCCAAGGGATTATAAATCATTCTACTATAAATACACATGTACGCTTATTGCAGCACTGTTCACAATAAATGCCCATCAATGATAGACTGGATAAACAAAAGGTGGCACATATACACCATGGAATACTATCCACCCATAAAAAAGGATGAGTTCATGTCCTTTGCAGGGACATGGATGAAACTTGAAATCATCATTCTCAGCAAAGTAACACAAGAAAAAGAGAAAACCAAACACCGCATGTTCTCACTCATAAGTGGCAGTTGAACGATGAGAACACATGGACACACAGAGGGGAACATCACACACTGGGGCCTGTAAGGGGGTGGAGGGCTGGGGGAGAAATACCTAATGTAAATGACAAGTGGATGGGTGCAGTAAACCAACATGGCACATGTATACCTATGTAACAAACCTGCACATTGTGCATATGTACCCCAGAACTTATAGTATAATAATAAAAAAAAATTAAAAAAAAAAGAAATGATTTCTGGGCTCAACCCTAGATCATCTGAACCTCTGCGGAGGCACAGAACTTGCATTTGAACAAAGTTCCCAGGTAATGCTTATGTGTATGAATGAGTGTGAACATTGATACATTTTCCCAGCAGGCTGAAGAAGTGTACATCCAAGCAAAGCTGGAATGATACTATGCCCCTTACCCAAATGTGTACCCATCTTATTGGGGGATAGCTTCCAAACCCTGCCACACCTAAAAATACAATTTAGTAAATATAGTTGATCCTCCACATTATGCACAGATTCTATATTTGCGAATTCCCGTACTTGCTAAAATTTACTTGTAATCCCTCTAAATCAACACTTGTGGCACTTTCTTGATCCTTTGCTGACATAGGCAGAGCGTGGAAAAATTTGTCGCCTAATGCAAACATATCCAGCTGAGGTCACACAAGGCAACTCTGTCTCATTTCGGAGCTCGTGCTGATGGCCAGAGGATGAGGCAGCACAGGGTAGTGTGAAAGCTGCAGCTCTGGGACCAACTGAAACGAGTTTGAAACCCAGCTCGCACCTGTTAGCTTATTCGTGAAGCAGCCTCAGGCAACTCACGTAACACGTTTGAACTACATTCTCATTCTCTCTCTCTTTCTCCCCTATCCCCCATGATTTTCTTTTACTTTGTTCAAATATACATAACATACAATTTACCATTGTAACTATCTTTAAGTGCACAGTTCAGTGGCATAAGTACATTCACAAAATTCTGCAACTATGACCACTATCCAATTTCAGAAATTTTTCCTTATTCCAAAAAGAAGCTCTGTATCATTAAACAGTAACTCCCCATTCCCTCCTTCCTGTAGCCCCTGGTAATCTCCATTCTACTTTCTGTGAGTTTGCCTAGTCTAGAAAACTTATACAAATGGAATTAGAAAATAGTTGTCTATCGTCTGGCTTATTTCGCTTAGCACAATGTTTCAAGTTTCATCCATGTTGTAGCATTTACCAGAATTTTATTCCTTTTTCCAGATGAATAAAATTCCACTGTATGCATTACCACATTTTATGGATCCATGCATCTGTTGATGAACATTTGCATTGTTCCCACCTATTGTGAATAGTGTCGACATGAGTATTGGTGTACACGTTCTCTGAATTCTTTTTTCAATTCTTTTAGGTATATACCTAGGAGTGGAATTGCTGGGTCATATGGTAATTTTGTGTTTTAAGTTATTTGAGGAGCTGCAGAACTGTTTTCCACAGCAGCCACGTCATTAAAACATTTCCACCAGAAATGCACGTGTTCCAATTTCTCCATGTACTTGCAAACACTTGCTGTTTTCCATTTAAAAAATAATAACAGCTATCCTATTGAGTGCAAAGTGGTTGTTTTCTCTTTAGTAAAACAAACAAAACAGGATCTATCAGAATGCCTTGCTTTTAGGTTTTAAGGTTATACATGATGTGAGATACAGACACACACACACACACACACACACACACACACACATCTCTCCAATCCCTAGAAGCAATGGCTCAGTATATATTTCCCCTAGGAGCAATGGCTCAATATTTGCTAATTCAATGTTCAATAGCTACTTTATGGAACATAACTACCATGAATAATGAAAATCAACTGTAACTAAAATAAATGAAGATGCCAAAGAAGCTACGCAAGACAGAACATGCCATTTGATGAACTCAGAGTTAAGTGAGATTTCTCCTGTTTGAAGGATTTTTGCTGTCTGAGCAACAATTTCCTATTAAGTAAAATGAGAATATTTATGCCAACATACATTAGTAATGTAGCACATGGTCTGGAACCTAGTACTCACTGGAAATATGAGTTCTTATTAACGCCCCAAGAACAGATCTACAGATATAGGCCCAATTACCACTGCTCTTCAGAGTAAATAAGCAAAATAAATTGGAAAAAACAATGAACTGCTTTTTAATTATTTACATACTAACCAATACAAAATTGTATAATATAAAATAGCAAATATCCAGGTTGTTGCTACCCAAGATGGTTTCATTTGTATCAGATGAAAACAAAAAACAATTTTTTTTTTTTTTTTTTTGAGACAGAGTCTCACTCTGTCACTCAGACTGTAGTGCGGTTTAGTGATCTTGGTTTACTGCAACCTCCACCTCGTGGGCTTAAGTGATTCTTCCACCTCAGCCTCCTGAGTAGTTGGGACTACAGGCATGCGTCACCATGCCCAGCTAATTTTTTTGTATTTTTAGTGGAGACGGGGTTTCAGCATATTGCCCGGCTGATCTTGAACTCATGGACTCAAGAGATCCACCCACCTTGGCCTCCCAAAATGCTGAGACTACAGATGTGAATCACTGTGTCCCTCCTAGAATTTTTTAAGAAATAAACTTTATAGGTGATATTGAAATGCCCCTGTCCTCCTCTCTCCAGTTCTACTTTTTTCCCTCTGTTTCCAGACCTAACTACTATAATGAATATGGTGTATTTCCAGTTAATTACTATATATTTGTAATGCACATACAGAATTATAACATGACCATTAAGGACACTGGCCCTGAAGCTGAGACATGAGTCTTTGCTCTACCACTTTCCAGCTGTGTTACCTTGGGAAAGTTCTTGAACCTCTCTGTGTCTGTTTTTGTATCTATAAATGGAGACGCATTAGATTGAGTCTTCCAAAAAGCATATTCTAAGATGACATTAGACACCCAAAGGATTTACTGGGGGAACACTTGTTAGAGAAAAAGAGGATGAGGTTTATTGTCTATTGCTGCATAACAAATTACCCCCTGGAATGTAGTGGCTTAACACAATATACATTTATTATCTCAGAGGTTTTGTATGTCAGAAAACTGGGAGTGACCTAGCTGAGTGCCTCTGCTTCAGGATCCCTCAGAAGGCTGCAATCAAGATGTCAGCCAGAGCTCTTGTCTCTTTGAAGCGTAGACTGGGGAGGAGCCACCTCTCATTTCCCTTACGTGGTTGTTGTCTGGATTCAGTACCTCGTGGGCTATCAGACTGAGAGCCTTAGTTCCTTACTAGCTATTGTCCAAAGTCCTTCCTCAGTTTTTCGCCACTTGGGCCTCTACAAAGAGTAGCTTTTAGCATGGCAGCCGGCTTCCCTTGCAATTTTTTTTTTTTTTGAGCTGGAGTCTCGCTGCATTGTCCAGGCTGGAGTGCAGTAGTGTGATCTCAGCTTACTTCAACTTCTGCCTCCCGGGTTCAAGGAATTCTCCTGCTTCAGCCTCCTGAGTAACTGGGATTACAGGTGCGTGCTACCACGCCTGGATAATTTTTGTATTTTTAGTGGAGACAAGGTTTCACCATTTTGGCCAGGCTGGTCTTGAACTCCTGACCTCAACTGATCCACCTGCCTTGGACTCTCAAAGTGCTGGGATTACAGGCATGAGCTACCGTGCCCGGCCCAACTTACTTCACAGTTAAGGAAAAAGCTAAGCTCTAGAGAGTGCATTTAAGATGAAAGCCACAGTGTTTTTGAAATTGACTCTCAGAAGTGGCATTCCACCTCTTTACTATATTCTTTTTATTAGAAGCAAGTCTCTAGGTCCAGCTAACACTCAATGAGAGGGTTATACAAGGATATGGTTACCAGGAGGTAGAGGCTGCCTGCCACAGAGCTAGGGAACTTTGGAAGACCTGACAGCCAGTGACGTATATCTGATCCCCGTGAAGGGGAGAGCAAAGGAAGAAGAGTTGAATTGGCACAGATTTAGATGCAGCATCGTTTTAATAATATTTTAGCTAGGCTGCTAGAACTAAGTCACCTATCAGAGGAGTCTCCATATCACCAGAAGAGTCTTGCTTTTAGAGCTCTGCAATATACAGTCACCTGGCCGAAAGCAGCATGTGGGAAATACGGCCTCAGAGTGAAGGAAGTAGTGGATTCAGCATACAATAGCTGGGTAATCAGTCAATTACATGCTCAGCAGCAGATCTGAGTGGCACATTTTTCATGGCTGCAACAGGGAATAAACGTAGTACCTCCCTCAGAGGGCTAGGGAATTAAATAGACTGTTTGGAAGGGCACATAGAATAGTGAGGGCACATAGAATATAAGCCCTATATATGCTACAGTTATTTATTATTATTACCTCAAAAATATAGTATTGCTTTATTTTTTAGTCTACATTTTTAGTATATCACTGTATATAATATCCTGCAGCTTGCTTTTATAATTCAGCATAATGTTTTTGAGGTCTCAGATTGTGTGTTACATATTATTCTTTTGCAAATATTTTCTCCCAGTCTATGATTTGTCTTCTCGTCCTCTTGACATTGTCTTTTGCAGATCAGAAATTTTTCACTTTACTGGTATGATCCTAGAGACAAAGCACAGTCAAAGCAATGGCTACCAAGAGGTGGAAGTGGTCCAGTCAAAGCAGTAGTGGGTGGGTCAAGAGCAAAATCATAGCAACAGTTTTTTTAGATGTTCAAGGCATTTTGCTTGTTGACCTTCTGGAGGACCAAAGAATGATAACATCTGCTTATTATGAGGCGGTTTTGAGAAAGTCAGCCAAAGCTTTAGTGTAAAAATACCTGGGAAAGCTTTCTGATGTGTTTAGGGTTTGTCCTTTTATTTGTATGAGTCCATGCATCTTGGATACGTACATATTTTATTCACATAGTGTTTTGTGTGATTTGTCTCATTTTGTTTCTTGCTCTTTTCAGTCAGCACAGGTTGTTGGGATAATCCATATTGTTATGCACATATCTGGCTTTTTACTTCTAACTGTGATACTTCAAGTTAGGCATCTACCATATTTGCTAGTCTATTTCCCCAGTGATGGATATCCAGATGGCTTCCAACCATCATCATCAGTACTGCAGTGAATGGAGTGACACACGCCTGTTCATGGACCTGTGTGAGGATGTCTTTGGGATATACACGCAAGAGGGAGACTGGCAGGCCATAGATTATACATGTGCTTAATTTGACTAAGCATTGCCAGACTCCTCTTCAGAATGTACAGGAACCTTCCATCCATAGTGCATAGTCCTACAATCTCCATCCATAGTGCATAGTCCTACAATCTCTTCAAAATATTATCCAGCTGTCTCATTTTTGCCAGTCTAATGGGTGCAAGGTGATAACTCATAGTTGTTTTAGTTTACATTTATTTAGTTTTTAATGAGTTTAAACAGCTTTTTATATGTTTGTTAACCTCTTGGGATTTCCCTGTTGTAAATTCCCTGTTTGTATCCTTTACCCATTTTTCGAGTGGGATTAATTCTTTCTCCTGTTCATCTGCAGGAGTTCCTTGAAGATTCTAAGTTAATTATTCTAGGTTAAATCCTTGTTGAGTTAAGCATTGCGCTTATCTTCTCTCAGTCTGTTATGTGTCTGCTAATGCTGGCCATTGTGTCCTTTTTTAAGTAAAAATCTTTTCTTTTTTTGTAATCAAATTTATCAATATTTTGCCTTTTAATTCTTGCTTTTAAATTTTGAATCCCCCCCCCCATTTTTAGATTACAAAGATAGGCTTTTCTTCTACTAACTTTATAGTTTTTACCTTTTCCATTTAGGTCTTTAGTCCATCTGGAGTCCATATTTGTATGCAATGCTGGGCATCCAGTTTTATATTTCTCCATTTGGCAAAGCACTTTTCCAACACTACTTAGAAATAGTCTCTCTCCTTTAATTTTTTAAAACCCCTATAGCTTTCTACTATATTTTGTTATCTGGTGGGGAAAATGCTCCTTTTTATTCTGCTTTATCAAAATTAAGGCAATTTTTAAAAAGCCGATTACTGGAAAAATTACAAAAAATTAAAACAGTATATTTTTATTTTATTTATTTTTTGAGATGGAGTCTCGCTGTGTCACACAGGCTGGAGTGCAGTGGCATGATCTTGTCTCACTGCATCCTCCACCTCCCAAGTTCAAGAGATTCCCCTGCTTCAGCTTCCTGAGTAGCTGGGATTACAGGCACCTGCCACCATGCCTGGCTAACTTTTGTATTTGTAGTAGAGACAGGGTTTTGCCATGTTGGCCAGGCTTGTCTCAAACTCCTGACCTCAGGTGGTCTGCCCACTTTGGGCTCCCGCAGTGCTGGGATTACAGGCGTGAGGCACTGTACCCTGACTAAAACAGTATATTTTAAAATGTAATAAACACATACATAAAACAAAAATTCAGTTTCACAAATTAGTATAAGGAAAACAACTGTGTAACCAAACTAGGTCAAAAGAAATCATCACTAGTTCTCCAGTATTCTTTCCCAAATATAAATTTCTCCCTCCCTTCAAAGAGCCATTCTTTTTTTTTTTTTTTTTTTTCTTTTTTTTCTTCTGGTTTATTTTTTTATTTTTTTATTATACTTTAAGTTCTAGGGTACATGTGCATAACGTGCAGGTTTGTTACATATGTATACTTATGCCATGTTGGTGTGCTGCACCCATCAACTCGTCAGCACCCATCAATTCATCATTTATATCATGTATAACTCCCCAATGCAATCCCTCCCTCCTCCCCCCTCCCCCCTCCCCATGATAGGCCCCAGTGCGTGATGTTCCCCTTCCTGAGTCCAAGTGATCTCATTGTTCAGTTCCCACCTATGAGTGAGAACATGCGGTGTTTGGTTTTCTGTTCTTGTGATAGTTTGCTAAGAATGATGGTTTCCAGCTGCATCCATGCCCCTACAAAGGACGCAAACTCATCCTTTTTTATGGCTGCATAGTATTCCATGCTGTATATGTGCCACATTTTCTTAATCCAGTCTGTCACAGATGGACATTTGGGTTGATTCCAAGTCTTTGCTATTGTGAATAGTGCCGCAATAAACATACGTGTACATGTGTCTTTGTAGTAGAATAATTTATAATCCTTTGGGTATATACCCAGTAGTGGGATGGCTGGGTCATATGGTACATCTAGTTCTAGATCCTTGAGGAATTGCCATACTGTTTTCCATAATGGTTGAACTAGTTTACAATCCCACCAACAGTGTAAAAGTGTTCCTATTTCTCCACATCCTCTCCAACACCTGTTGTTTCCTGACTTCTTAATGATTGCCATTCTAACTGGTGTGAGATGGTATCTCATTGTGGTTTTGATTTGCATTTCTCTGATGGCGAGTGATGATGAGCATTTTTTCATGTGTCTGTTGGCTGTATGAATATCTTCTTTTGAGAAATGTCTGTTCATATCCTTTGCCCACTTTTTGATGGGGTTGTTTGTTTTTTTCTTGTATATTTGTTTGAGTTCTTTGTAGATTCTGGATATTAGCCCTTTGTCAGATGAGTAGGTTGCAAAAATTTTCTCCCATTCTGTAGGTTGCCTGTTCACTCAAAGAGCCATTCTTATAGTTTTAATAGTGATACTTTGCTTTCCTCTACAGTTTTATTATCCACATATCAATTCCTAAGTAATAGAATTGCTATTTTTGTCACTATATAAACGTATAAATTCAGTCAACATTATATTTTTAAAGTGATCCGTTTTGTTTTAGTAGCTGCAATTTTTCACTTTTCATTGCAGTACGGTATTCCATTGTTCCTTGGACCTTTATGCTTTCATGTAAATGGTAGCATAGATTTATTAAATTTCTCAAAAAAAATCCAGCCGGAATTTTAACTGCAGTTGCCCTAAATATTTAGATTTATTTAGGGAAAATATCCATGTATATATAAATACATTGTCTCAGTCAAGCATGTAGAATTTATCTTCATTTCATCCATCATCTTCTATGTTTATAATTAGAGTCTAAAAGTGTTCTCTATAGAGGTCTTGTGTTCTTTGTTCAATTAATTCCTAGATGCCTTATAGATTTGTTGTGGTTGTGAATGGTATCTTAATTTTTCTAATATTTGTAATTGTTTTTTGATATGGATGAATAATTTTGGTTTTAGAAAACTGTGTATGCAGTAACCATACTGAATCTATTTTATTAGCTCTAATAATTTATCCATTGATTTTGTTTGTTTGTAAGTATTTATATTACGAAAAGAATGATAGTTTTGTCTCATTTTACTTCTTTTTGTTTCCATTTGCTTTATCCAGGGCTTCCAGGACTTTTAAACAGCAAAACAGCAAAAAGAGTAGACATTCTTTTTTTTTTTCATATTTAATCATTCATGTGTTTATTGTCTGCCACCCGTTAGATGATAAGTACATTGAAGGAAAGATTTGATCTGCTTCATCACATATCCACAGTACCAAGGACAGTGCCTGCCACCCCACAGATAATCAAAAGTTCTATATTGAAAAAAGAAATGAGGCCAGGCTCAGTGGCTCACACCTGTAATCCCAGCACTTTGGGAGGCCGAGGTGGGTGGATCACGAGGTCAAGAGATTGAGACCAGCCTGGCCAACACGGTGAAACTCCGACTCTACTAAAAATACAAAAATTAGTTGGGCATGGTGGTGAGCACCTGTACTCCCAACTAATTGGGAGGCTGAGGCTGGAGAATAGCTTGAACCCAGGAGGTGGAGGTTGCAGTGAGCCAAGATCGCACCACTCCACTCCACTCCAGCCTGGTGACAGAGCGAGACTCCATCTCAAAAAAAAAAAAAAAAAAAAAAAAGAAGCACTATGGTTAAAACAACAAATACTTTCCAAATGACTGGAGAATATGTAAAGAAATAAGAGCACAGTCAGTTTAACCAAAAACACTGAACTTAGGAATTGGCCGGGTTTCATAAAACCCAAAAAGCATAAAACAATATGGCAGAAATTAAACCAAATTCATTAGTTGGGTTTAAAAACAAAATCCAATCAGGGTATATGTTGCTTTTTAAAAAATTATTATTATACTTTAAGTTCTAGGGTACATGTGCACAACGTGCAGGTTTGTTACATATGTATACTTGTGCCGTGTTGGTGTGCTGCACCCATCAACTCATCAGCACCCATAAGAGTAGGCATTCTTTTCTAATTCTTTTTTTTTTTTTTTTTTGAGAGACAGGGCCTCTTTGTGTCACCCAGGCTGCTCTACTAGAGTGCAGTGGCACGATCACGGCTCACTGAAGCTTCAATCTCCCAAGCTCAAATAATCCTCCCACCTCAGCTTCCCTAGTAACTGGGACTACAGGCACGTGCCAATATGGCCAGCTAATTTTTTTTTGTTTTTTTAGAGATGGGGGTCTCACTATGTTGCCCAGGCTGGTATTGAAATCCTAGGCTCCAGTGATCATCCTGCCTTAGCCTCTCAAAATTCTGGGATTACAGGTGTCAGCCATCATACCTGGCCTCTTTTCTAATGCTTGAACCCAAAGGCAATGCATCTACCAAATACTACTATAGGTTGGCATATAACCAAAGAAGTTCTTGTTTATCCCTGTTTTGCTGTTTAAATCATAAACTGCTGTTGAACATTATCAAATACTTTTTCTACACTAATGTAGGTAAGTATGTAATTATTCTCCTTCAGTCTACTAATGTGGTAAATTATACTACACATTTTGTTTCTGATGTTGAACTATCCCTGCATTCCTAAGATAACTCTAGCCTGATCATTAATTCTTTTTTTTTTTTTCATTTCTGCAGCATCTTTTTTTTCCCCAATAGTGTTTGGGGAACAGGTCATATTTGGTTACATGGATAAGTTCTTTTGTGGTGATTTCTGAGATTTTGGCATACACATCACCCAAGCAGTGTACACTGTACCAACTGATCATTAATTTTTAAACACAATGCTGGATTTAGATAGCTAACATTTTAGTTAGGTTTATAAGTAAAATGGGCCTATATTTTTCAAATCCTTGAATCTTCCTTATCTCGTTTTGAAATCAAGAACTAATTTAGCCTCAAAAATCAGCCATTCATCTTTCTCTCTTTGTGCCAGCCAATTGCCTGTTTGCTTTCAGCTCCATTTCTGTCCTTCTCTGTGCCCTACCAGCACCTGGTTCACAGTAGAGACTTCATAAATATCTATTATGGGCCAGGCGCAGTGGCTCCCACCTGTAATCCCAGCAGTTTGGGAGGCCGAGGCGGGAGAATCACCTGAGGTCAGGAGTTTGAGACCAGTCTGGCCAACATGGTAAAACCCTATCTCTACTAAAAATTAGCTGGGTGTGATGGCGTGCCTGTAATCTCAGCTACTCGGGAGGCTGAGACAGGACAATTGCTTGAACCCAAAAGGCGTAAGTTGCAGTGAGCTGATATTGTGCCATTGCACTCCAGCCAGGGTGACAAGAGTGAAACTCCATCTCAAAAATAAATAAATAAATAAATAAATAAAATAAAATAAAATTTGTTATGGTGGAATGGGAATGCCATCAAATCAAAAGTAGGTCAAGCTCGAGTTGGTTTGGGCAGTTGGCCAGGATTTCACTGACCTTATTCTTCTCGCCCTTGTTGCCTATTCATCCATCATCTGTCATCTTGCCTCCAGATCACCAGCAAGAAAGGAAACTCATAGTTTCTGTGTATTGCCTTTTTGTTTTCTTGACTGTATCTTTTAAACCTCAGAAGATTTTAATTATGATGAACTCCAATTTATCAATTTGTTTCTGTTTTGGTTTGCACCTTCTGTGTATTCTAAGAAATCTTTGCCTAACCTAAGACCACAAATATTTTTTTCTATGTTTTCTTCCAGAAGTTTTAGTTTTTACATGAATTCAAGCTAATATTTGTTTCTGGTGTATATGGGTTTTTTCATATAGAGATTCAATTATGCCAATGCTGTTTGTTAAAAAGACCATGTTTCCTCAACTAAATGGCCTTGGCATTTTTGTTGATAATCAATTGACCATATATATATGAATGTATTTCTTTACTTTTTATTCTGTTCTATTCATCTATATCCATATGTCTCTCCCCATTTCAATATCACTCTTGATTACTGTAATATTACAGTGAGTCTTGAAAGCAGGTAAGGTAAACCCTTTCACTTTCTCCTTTAAGTCTAAGCTTTGTAAGTAAAAGTTGATTATTAGGTAATTTGGGAAATAAACACCCTTCTCTGCATGTGAGCATCAAACCGTCTCTGCTCTTTTTCCTATTACTGAGCTTCACTGAGTTCAATGAGGTTAGAAACGGATGAGGGGAGGGATGGTGAAGCTCCCATCCCTGTTAGTTGGCAGACCCAACCCAAAGCACAACCCCAATCTTCCCAGTCAGTACCCTCCATGTGTCCATGTGACTCATTTCTGATTAATAAGACATGATATTTCATCTGTCACATCTGTCACAATATTTCCCTTATGAGAAAATCTTGGCAAGAAAGGGATAATAGGTCAGATAAATTCATCCCTACTATAGGAAAGAATCTTAAATTTTATGTCTATTAATAGTAAATAAATAGTGACATCTTCATCCTTAAGGACATATTTTATAACATTTTCCCCCTCTGTGATTCTTGTTCTTATAAGAAATGCTACCTTTTATGTGATTGATTACCAGGAATTTTATGGTAATGAATTACAGAGTTCAAAGGTATGTCTGACCCTACATAAATATCATTTTATTACTACTACCAGTAATATAGCCTGAAAGTAGTGATAATACAGTTCTGGATTTTTTTTTTTTAAAAAAAAAACAAACATTCTTCATGTGGTGATTGTTTCTCAAAGCAGTCCTGTAAGGCAGATACTGATCACAACAGTTAGATCATAAAACCCCTTAAAATGATATTGCAAAAATTAAATCCAAGTTTCTCAAAGACATATGGCTGCACACATAGTGATTGCAGGTGAGGGCAAACACAGAGGTAGAATTTCTCCTGTGTGAGAACTAAAATCAGTGCTACTGCGCCCTACAGTATTATAATTTCCAAATTAGTCAGTGTTCATTAACACACCCTACTGAATTGGGAATTCGGTGTTAAACACAGACTTCATTATGTTTTTCTAAAAGATCCCTAGACCAGACTCTGACTGATTGCCTGAAGCAACGTGATCTTTTAGCCAACAACAACAAAAAGATAACTTGGGTTTTGACTAGTGACTTGCATGAGTTGGTGTGGCTTTTTAAGGATTGAAGTGAGGAGTAACTGTCTCAGGATGGTTTTGGAGTCTGACAACAGGAGCCTTCTTAAGGAGGATGTGAAGCCCGGACAACACTTTCATGGGTGAGAACACCTTTCCCTGACAGACAGGTCACTGTTCTGCACGACTTCTTTTGCTTTTTGCATATCCTACCTACCTATCCACCTCCCAACCCACTGCCAGCAGTTTTGTCATTACCTCTGTAGTCAGAAAGACACAGATAATCCACTGAACTTGTGCAAATGTATTTTAAGTTTATGTCTTCCAAAATGTAAAACCCTTTGTTAGGAAAATTGTACAGATCAAGAATATTATTAATCTGTCATTCTCTGGTGCTAACCCATGGTTGTTGGCTGGAAACCCCCATACATTTCTCAGTTTGCATAACACAAGAGGTTTAGAGTGCTCTTTGCTCCTTTTGAAGCAAAACTTCTGTTTTTAACAGGGGATTTCAAAATTCTTAGGCTAGCCTATGGAAAGAGGGAGAAAAAGGAATAACTACTTCCCATCTGTGATGGCTGATTTTGGGTGTCAACTTGACATGAATGTGGGATACTCAGCTGGTAAAGCATTATTCATTCTCAATGCTTCAGTAGGCACTGAACTTGTTTTTCTTCTGCTGAGAGGCAAACCCAAGTAGATTTGCTTTTGATTCGAATGATTAGGCTGCCCCAGGGGTGACTGTGAGGGTGTTTTCAGAAGAGACTGGCCTGTGAGTTAGTGGACTGAATGAGGGAATATCCACCCTCACTGTGACCAGGCAGCATCCAATCAGCTGGTGGTCTAGATGAACAAAAAGGTGGAGGAATGGGCTGCAATGTTGTGAGAGGCTGAGGCATGAGGATTACTTGAGCCCAGGAGTTGGAGGCTAGCCTGGGCAGCATAGTAAGACCCCAGTCTCTTTCTAAAAGAGGGGTTGGGGGAGGAAGGATGCATTCTTGCTCCCTCTCTTCCGGAGTTGGGATGCCCTTCTTTTCCTGTCTTTGGATGTTCAAACTCGAAGTTCTCTGGGACTCAGACTAACAGCCTCTCAGGCCTGCAGCCTCAAACTGAGAGTTACATCAGCTCTCTTGGTCCTAAGGCCTTCCAACTTACACTGAGCCATGATACCAGCTTCTCTGGCTTCCCAGCTTGCAGACAGCCTGTTGCGAGACTTCTCAGCCTCCACAAGCGAGCCAATTCCCTAATAAATCCCTTCTCATATACCTCTCTATATGTGTCTGCTATCGGTTCTGTTTCTCTGCAGAATCCTGACTAAAACACCATCTGTGACTCCTTTCCCCCATATAATTTTTTAATAAGAGTTTTATTGAGATATAACTTACATATAATGAAATTCAGTCTTTTAAAGTGGATGATTCCGTGATATTTAGTATATTCAGGGTTGTGCAACCATCACCACTATCTAATTTGAGAACATTTTTATCAACCTAAAAAGATATCTTGGCCAGATGCGGTGGCTCACGCCTGCAATCCCAGCACTTTGGGAAGCCAAGGCGGGCAGATCATCTGAGTTCGAGACCAGCCTGGTCAACCTGGCGAAACCTCGTCCCTACCAAAAATACAAAAATTAGCCGGGCATGGTTGTGGGTGCCTGTAATCCCAGCTACTCGGGAGGCTGAGGCAGGAGAATCACCTGAACCTGGGAGGTGGAGGTTGCAGTGAGCCGAGATCGTGCCACTGCACTCTAGCCTGGGTGACAAGAGCAAAACTCCATCACACACACACACACACACATACACACACACACAAAAGATATCTTATACCCATCTGCAGTCATCCCCTATTTCCCGCTCCCCTCAGTCCCTGGCAACCACTAGTCTGCTTTTTGACTATGGATTTGCCTGTTCTGGATGTTTTATATAAACGGAATGTGTAGTCTTTTGTGACTGGCTTCTTTCATTAACATATGTTTTCAAGATTTTTATCCATGTTGTAGCATGTGTCAGTACTTCATTCCTTTTTATTGCTGAATAATATTCCATTGTCTGGATATACTACATTTTGTTTATGTAGTCATCAAATGACAGACATTTAGGTTGCTACCAATTTTGGCTATTATGAATAATGCTATGGACATTTGTGAACATAGTTTTACATGGACGTGTTTTCACGTCCAGAGAGAGGACAAAGTCATGTAGACTGTTTCACTCTCTAAGGGTGAATTCACATGTGATAGTTGTTCCATTTTACAACACATACAATATTTTGAGTTAATTGACTACGAACTTACTCTTTGAAGTTAGACCAAAAAATGGTGGGACTGAAGAATTAAATGTTATGATACATTGTTTACAACTGAATTATAAATATAAAATTAATATTGACTATCTTGAACAGAAACCAGAAGCGCCTTAAAAGACTGACACTCCATGGCCAAGTAGGATTTATTCCAGGAATGTAAATATGGCTTATAGCTTTAAAAAACTATGAATATAATTCACCATATTAATAAGTCAAAAAAGAGAAACCATATGATCATCATAATAGATGCCAAAAATGGATTTAATAAAATTTAGCATTCTTTTTTTTTATTGGTACTCACTGTTATAGCAAGCACTCATTTACTTTCTTTTCTCTTTTTCATTTTTTTGAGACAGAGTTTTGCTCTTGTTACCCAGGCTGGAGTGCAGTGGCGTGATCTCGGCTCACTGCAACCTCCATGTTCCGGGTTTAAGTGATTCTCCTGCCTCAGCTGGGATAGCAGGCATGTGCCACCACGCCCAGCTAATTTTGCATTTTTAGTAGAGATGGGGTTCACCATGTTGGCCAGGCTGGTCTCGAACTCCTCATCTTAGGTGATCAACCCACCTCAGCCTCCCAAAGTTCTGGGATTACAGGTGTGAGCCACCGGGCCTGGCCAGTTCAGTGGTTTTTTAAAACTCATTAACATCAGGAATAAAATAGAGGTGCTGCTAATATGTTAAGTGAAGGAATCAACTAAGAGCTGGAGTGGAGACCACAAAAGGATTATTTTCAGATGATTTTTGAACCATAAATACAAAATTGATAGTCTGATTACATATAATAAAATTACCTAGTTAGAAAACATATTGTCAGAAAACACACTAATTTATAATAGTAACTAAAATGTAACTTACACCAGAAAACCTTGACGAGAAGGGTTATGTAAAGAAAATGATCAGGGCTGGGCTGGTAGCTCACTCCTGTAATCCCAGAATTTTGCGAGGTCAAGGCAGGTGGATCACTTGAGGTTAGGAGTTCAAGACCAGCCTGGCCAACACGATGAAATCTCGTCTCCACCAAAAATACAAAAATTAGCCGGGTGTGGTGGCACACACCTGTAGTCCCAACTACCCAGGAGGCTGAGGCATGAGAATCTCTTCAACCCAGGAGGCGGAGGTTATAATGGGCCAAGATTGCACCACTGCATTCCAGTCTGGGTGACAGAGTGAGGTTCTGTCTCAAAAAAAAAAAAAAAAAAAAAAGAAAAAAGAAAAAAAAAAAGATCAAATTTTACTGAGTTCTCTCTGATTCCAAATACAATTAATCACCATTGTGGATATATTTATACATATTCACTTATATGATAAAGGTAACATTTCAAAAAACATGGTAAAAAAAAATTGATTACTCCATAAGGGTTTTGGACAACAGGTCTGTTATCTGGAAAGAATAAAACAGAGCAAGATTTCAACTCCCAAGAAGAATTGTGGTTATCAGGGGCCGGGGCCGGGGGTGGGGTAGAGCAAGGAGCCCTTGGTCCAGGGATACAAAATTTCGGTTAGACTGGAGAAATAAATTCAAGAGATCTATCGTAAAACATGTAACTATAGTTAATAACAATGTATTGTATACTTGAAAATTGCTAAGAAAGTAGATTTTAAGTGTTCTCACCACACACAAAATAATGATAAGTATGCGAGGTAATGCTAATTAGTTAGATTTAGCCATTTCACAAAATATACATATTTTATAACATCAGGTTGTACACCATAAATATATATATATTTAGTTGTCGATTAAAAAAAAGATTTCCATGCCTTTCACACAAACGTCTTCTAGATGGATCATGGGTGCAAGTGTGACTGATGAAATGTCAGAAGCGCTAAAAGAAAAATAATGGATATTTTTCCTTTAGGGGATGGCAGGCCTTTTTAAACAATATCACAAAAATTCAGGAGCCAAAAAGAATAAAATTGATAACTTTGACATTTTAAACTTCTGTGTTGCAAACGATCAAACAAAAAAAAGTCACAACTCACACTATAAAGAAGGAAGAGAGAGAGAACAAATTGAGAAATGTTTTTGCAGCATGATCTATAACAAAGGGCTGAAAATAAAAAATATATTTTATATACAAGGAAGAATAAACAAAAGAAAAATGACAAAAGACAGTGGACAGAAAATTTATAAAAAGAAGATATCCAAATGACCAATACATATATTAGACGCTCTAGTTTATTAGGAACCAAAGACCAGTCAGACGATACTAAAACCATCATTGAAATATTTTTTTTTTGTCCAATTGTTAAATATTTTAAAAGATAGTAACATTCAGAGTTGGAGATGATTTCAGGAAATGGATACTTTCATATCCTATTGGTGTAAATGTAAATTAATATAATACTTCTAGAGGACAGTTTGGCAATATGCATAAAAATAACCCAAACTGCCATATAGAGGATAATTCAAAAGGAATAACTGAAAACATGAGAACAGCTGGAAACATAAGGATACTCACTGTGGCTTTGTTCATAATAGAAATTCAAAATCAGCCCAGATGATTAAGTAAATTACGGTACATGCATTCAGTAGAACACACTGCAGCCTGTACAAGAGAAAAGTAGCTCTGTACTGATAGGTGTGGAAAGACGTCTGGGACAAATGGTGGACTGACAGGAAGCATGTTTCAGAACAGCATGTGCAGTATGATTTCATTTATGTGAAATTGTGTTTGTCTATAAATGTGTGTATTTGCTTATAAATGTGTGTATTTGCATAGAGAAATGTCTAGAGGATATTCACCACACTGATATCAAGCTTTCTCTATGGTGATGAATTTTAGGTATATGTTTACTTTCTTTTCTGTACTTTTCTGTTACATGAGATTTTATTTACATTGAGCATGCATTATATTTAAGAAACAGTAAGTTGGTTTTAATATATTGCCCTACATATGGCTCCTTTCAACATGGCGGGGCATGTGTTAGCAGTCTTGTACAGACATGAGAGCAATGACCATGTCAACGGTATTTCTCCCCTAAAAGTACACTTAGTCCTAAAGGAAAATGTAAAAACAGCTTGGTGGCTAGAGGAAATACTGGAAGGTACATAGTACACTGGAAAAAAAGGGGGTTCATATAGAGTCAGACAACTCCATTCTCCAAAAGGTGGCCTCGAAGAGTTCGAGTAGCATTCATGTATCCCTTTTTACAAATTGTTTATTTATTTATTTATTTAGAATACAGATGGTGTTTTGCCATGCTGGTCAGGGTAGTCTCGAACTCCTGGCCTCAAGCAATCCTCCTGTCTCGACCCCCCAGAGTTCTGGGATTACAGGCATGAGCCACCATGCCTGGCTTCATGTAACCCTTTGAAACATTCTACCACCAAAATACCACATTTATATTCAAAAGTGACACTCAGTGTTCAGAAACTTAAATTTTTTGAATTTGCAGACATTCTTGTGGTGAAATATTAAAAAGTAATATATCACAAGACCAGAAAAGGCATTATTGTAAAGCATCATTGACTCCCATGAAAGAAACATACCTGCAGCCAGCAGCCAAAAAATAGTATTATGGCAAGGCCAAGTACATTTGCACATCATTGCCAGAAACATATTTCTGGCAAAGAAACAAAACTTGGTAATTGAACTATCAAATATATTTCAAGAGGTTATTATGTTCCAGAGAGAATTGAATACATTTAGAAGTAGATTTCATCTCATTTTCCCTGACCTGAAGGATGTCTGAATGCCAACATCTATTAGGCAAGATCTCTGTAATACTGAATGCAATAAAAAGTCCTTTATATTTTTTATAAATTTTTACTTAGGAGGGTTTTTTTTTTCTGTATAACAGACATCCTCTAAAGAAAAGTTTGTCTTTAGTAAGTTTCCTTGAAACCATATAGAGTCAATACAATTTGTTATTGTATTAAAGCATGATTGAGAAATTGTAGACCCTGCCATCTTGAAGTATATTTTTACCTGCAGCACCGTTACACTGTTTAGCTTTAACAAACTTATTTATTTCTAGATTCTGTCAGCCACAATTAAAAACTGTTTTGAAAAAGAGAACATTACTGCATTCCACAGGGAGCAGTAGGGTTATGATGAGATAATATTGATAAATTATTTTGATCAAAAAGAAAAAAATACTATGAATAAACATATTGTATATTGATAACTAAAAGGAAAAATATAGTTCCACAATGAAAACCAGGTATAAATTTGAATATTTTCAATATTTCATGTTCATAGATGAATACTAGCTCAGTGCCTTGCCGAGAAGATTTAAAAAAAAAATTCAGTTTTAGAAAGCTCAAAGTTCCCAAAGTCAGAGAAATGTGAACAGAGTCAAGCTTACTCCATTGTTCCAATTTGTTCAGCTTTATCCATTAGTCTGTCACTAACTTCTGGATTTTTTTTTATTTTTCTCAGTAATGTGCATAGGCCAATTTAGTATGAAAGCTACAATGCAGAACCACATATTTTGAATAAGAGATTGAAAATTGAAACCTTGTTTAAACTAGTCAAACAGCTCTCTAAATTTTCTTTAGCATGGATGGAAGCACAAAGATTGCCATGGGCTGCTAGTTTTTATTAGAATCGAAAGTCATTATTGTAAAGTTCTAGTATCAACCTAGAACTTAAACATTTTCCCCAGGGACTAGCTACATTCCCTATTTATAGCCCACACTCTTGGTTTAATGCAGTTTAGAATATCTACAACAATAACAACTTCTCTTTAGGATTTTTTCCTCAATTTTGACAGTTCACTAGTCAAGCTCCAAAGAACTGTACAGTTGGACTGGTGATTCTCGAAGAGGGCCATGTTGGAAATTGGAGAGTCAAACCCCTCCACTCCTCAGGATGGACGGGAGGAAAATAATTCAATATCATATTTTTATGTTTTTGAAGGAAACACTTTGATTTTTGTAATAAAACTATAGAAAGCAAAACTTCAGGGAAAAACTATGTGTATATGTTGAAAATGATTGAGAAGCACTAGCAAATACTGATATCTACTGTAAAGGAAGGAGAATGTAAAAGAACTGGTCATTTAGATGGAAGCTGAGGAAAATTTTTGGCTGGGCGCAATGGCTCACACCTGTAATCTCAACATTCTGGGAGGCAGAGACGGGTGGATCACGAGGTCAGGAGTCCAAGACCAGCCTGACCAACATTTTAAAACCCCGTCTCTACCCAAAACACAAAAAATTAGCTAGGCATGGTGGCATGCGCCTATAGTCCCAGCTACTCAGGAGGCTGAGGCAGGAGACTCGCTCGAACCTGGGAGGCAGAGGTTACAGTGAGCTGAGATCACACCACTGCACCACAGCCTGGTGACAGAGTGAGACTATCTCAAAAGAAAAAAAAGAAAATTTTCTTGGTGAAAGAGGTGACAGAGGGACGAATAGGATCATGCAGTACCCAGAGTGTTCTGTTCCAGTTTCCTCCTCCATTCCATACTTGTCTAGTTCGTTAGCAAGCTGTGAATTTGGATGGCTTAATCTGTGAGTCGATTTGCTTGATTAAAGGCCGAGTTAAGTTGAAATATTTGGCACTGAATTTCATAACTGAAACAGATAAACATCATCCTTGCCAAGTGGCAATTCCAAAAGTTCACAGGTTTTGTTGATTGGGGCTGGAGGTGATTGGGAAAGTAAAGAGGGGGAGATTTGGTAATAAGGAAGGCAGTAGAGGGAGCACTTGGAGAGAGACAGAAAATTAAGAAAAATACACTTGATTTTTAAGTTTAAAAAGAACCACAAGATCACAAATAATAAATCATCATAAAATTGGATCTGTGGTAACAAGTAGAAAATGCTGTTCACTACAATGCACAGGGATTTAACATTTTAGGATAACGAGTCTATTGCTGCCAGAAACTGGAATTACAAAATAATAATCAAAAGCATATATAATTTGGAAGTAAATAACATAGGAAACACAAACGTTTTCATATTTATACCCCTCTGTTTCATAATAACTATGCTGAACTCTTAGAGAAGAAACACATTCCTGAGAGAATAAATGGGGCTTTCCACCTGTATTCCATGGAGGAAGACTTATTTCAAGACCTAAGCAGAGCCACTTGTAGAAGGATACTGCTCCTATCTTTTTGTGTTTTTCATAATCTTTCTCTTCAGGCAATGTGTTGCAGTTTGGTCCCATAATATGCAACTAGGTTTGTCTGGGCTGACTCATCTGGGTTAAAATATTCAAAGTAATTCTCCATTTGCTATCCTTCCCAAAATGCTTTGTTAAAAGTTATCAGTAGGTAGGTAAAATAGCTTAACACAGTGAAAATTCTAATTCAGAATAATTATCTTAAAGGCTCAAGTGAATTAAAATCTGATTTAAAAGTTCTTTTTGATATTTACGAATGTATTTTTAAGTTCTCTCAGAATATGAGCTGATTCTCCAAAATTTCCAAGGAGAGTTCCTTTTGGACCTGTTTTAACAAACAGGTAAAAATCATTTTTAATTAGTTCATCATTCATATGCAATTAAATGCTGCTACAGAATTTCAAGAGTGCCTGAAAGGACTTCCTAAGGAAAGCTAATAGTTCCCTCGTGATTTTTTTCTCATTTATAATTTATTTAGCAAACATTTTCTTAGAAAAAGTACAAAGATCGTGATCTTACCTATGCTAGAATTATCTCAGCTTCTTAAATACTGTTTATTTAATGAGATTTTACTGGAATGCTCGTTTGTTTTATCACACAGGGACGGTAATTGTGTCATGTGTATAAACCTTGTGGAAAACATTCCAGACGTCGGTTCCTTATGGTTTGATTTTAGCTATTTCTAGGACACTTATTTTAACATTAAACAGGATTCTGAAAATTTTGTGGATTTTCTGTTGATTTGTCTAATGCATATGTATCTGCATCTTTTTCCTCATAAGCAACATGTTGGGAGATGGTGTAGAAAAGGTAAGGATCCAAATCATCAGTTGAAAGTGACAGCAAGAACAAACATCAGCATACTAAGGTTGGAGGGTGAAGCAGGCCACCCAGCAAAGTCCAGACTGGGTCAGTGTATTAGTTTGTTTTCACATTGCTGAAAAAGACATACCCGAGACTGGGCAATTTACAAAAGAAAGGTGTTTAATGGACTTACAGTTCCACATGGCTGGGGAGGCCTCACACAATCATGGAGGAAGGTGAAAGGCACGTCTCACAAGGTGGTTGGCAAGAGAAGAGAGCTGTGCAGGGAAACTCCCCTTTTTACAACCATCAGATCTTGTGAGACTTATTCACTATCATGAGAACAGCATGAGAAAGACCTGCTCCCATGACTCAATTATCTCCTCCCAGGTCCCTCCCACAACACATGGGAATTCAAGATGAGATTTGGGTGAAGACACAGGCAAACCATATCATTCCACCCCTGGTTCCTCCTGAATCTCATGTCTTCACATTTCAAAGTCAATCATGCCTTCCCAACAGTCCCCAAAGTCATAACTCATGTCAGCATTAACTCAAAAGTCCACAGTCCAAAGTCTCATCTGAGACAAGGTAAATCCCTTCCACCTATGAGCCTGTAAAATCAAAAGCAAGTTAGTTACTTCCTAGATACAATGGGAATGCAGGTATTGGGTAAATACAGCCACTCTCAATGGGAGAAATTGGCCAAAACAAAGAGGTTACAGGTCCCACACAAGTCAGAAATCCAGTGGAGAAGTCAAGTATTAAAGCTCCAAAATGATTTCCTTTGACTCCATGTCTCATATGCAAGAGGTAGGCTCCCATGGCCTTGGGCAGCTCTGCCCATATGGATTTGAAGGGTATATCCCCCCTCCTGGCTGGTTTCACAGGTTGTCATTGAGCGTCTGTAGCTTTTCCAGGTGCATGGTACAAGCTGTTGGTGTATCTACTAATCTGAGATCTGGAGGATGATGGCCATCTTCTCACAGCTCCACTAGGCAGTTGCCCAGTACAGACTCTGTAAGGGGGATTCAACCCCACATTTTCCTTCTGCACTATCTTAGCAGAGGCTCTCCATAAGGGCCCTGCCCCTGCAGCAAACTTCTGCCTGGGCATCCAGGAGTTTCCATATAGCCTCTGAAATCTAGGCAGAGGTCCCAAACCTCAATTCTTTTTTTTTTTTTTTTTTTTTTTTTTGAGACGGAGTCTCGCTCTGTTGCCCAGGCTGGAGTGCAGTGGCCAGATCTCAGCTCACTGCAAGCTCCGCCTCCCGGGTTCACGCCATTCTCCTGCCTCAGCCTCCCCAGTAGCTGGGACTACAGGCGCCCGCCACCTCGCCCGGCTAGTTTTTTTGTATTTTTTAGTAGAGACGGGGTTTCACCGTGTTAGCCAGGATGGTCTCGATCTCCTGACCTCGTGATCCGCCCATCTCGGCCTCCCAAAGTGCTGGGATTACAGGCTTGAGCTACCGCGCCCGGCCCCAAACCTCAATTCTTGACTTCTGTGCACCGGCAGGCTCAACACCACATGGAAGCTGACAAGGCTTGACACTGGCACCCTCTGACGCCATGGTCTGAGCCCTATATTGGCCCCTTTCAGCTATGGCTGGAGTGGCTGGGATGCAGGGCACCAAGTCCCTAGGCTGCACACAGCACGGGGACCCTGAGCCTGGCCCATGAAACTTTTTCCTCCTAAACCTCCAGACCTGTGATGGGAAGTGCTGCTGTGAAGACCTCTGAGATGCCCTAGAGACATTTTCCCTATTGCCTTGGTGATTAACATTCGGTTCCTGGTTATTTTTGTAAATTTCTGCAGCCAGCTTGAATTTCTTCTCAGAAAACGGGTTTTTCTTTTCTATTGCATTGTCAGGCTGCAAATTTTCTGAACTTTTATGCTCTGCTTCCCTTATAAAACTGAATGCCTTTAACAGCACCCAAGTCATGTCTTGAATGGTTTGCTGCTTAGAAATTTCTTCTGCCAGATACCCTAAATCATCTCTCTCAAGTTCAAAGTTCTACAGATCTCTTGGTCAGGGAAAAATGCCTCCAGTCTCTTTGCTAAACCATAACAAGAGTCACCTTTGCTCCAGTTCCCAGCAAGTTCCTCATCTCCATCTGAGACCTCCTAAGCCTGGACCTTACTGTTCATATTACTATCAGCATTCTTGTCAAAGCCATTTAACAGCTCTCTAGGAAGTTCCAAACTTTCCCACATTTTTCTGTCTTCTTCTGAGCCCTCTGAACTGTTCCAACCTCTGCCTGTTACTCAGTTCCAAAGTTGCTTCCACATTTTCGGGTATCTTTTCAGCAGCACCCCACTCTACTGGTACCAATTTACTGTATTAGTTCATTTTCACACTGCTGATAAAGACATACCCGAGACTGGGCAATTTACAAAAGAAAGATATTTAATGGATTTACAGTTCCACATGGCTGAGGAGGCCTCATAATCACGGCAGAAGGTGAAAGGCACATCTCACATGGCGGCACACAAGAAAATAGAGCTCTTGCAGGGAAACTCCTCTTTTTACAACTATCAGCTCTTGTGAGACTAATCCACTATCACGAGAACAGCATGGGAAAGACCTGCCCCCATGATTCAATTACCTCCCACCAGGTCCCTCCCACAACACACGGAACTTCAAGATGAGATTTGGGTGGGGACGGAGCCAAACCTTACCAGTTGGATACCCTAGAAACCTGTGAGTGTTCGAAGTAATGTCAAAGCCACTAAACCATGGCGGCGGGGGGGGGGGGGGGGGTGGCGGCAGGAGTTAAATGCAGCATAATCATGGCAATGGCTGACGAAGATATAAGTGGTGACCATTTTATTATTAACTTAAACAAGATAAATGGGAAGAAATTAAGACAAAAAGAAATGTTATAATGGCAAGATAGGTGGAAAAGATTTTGGTCAAGATCCAGGCAAATGTCAGCCAAAGTTCAACTGAAGTCTGTGTCACATGCTAGGACATAGATGAGTTCAACTGAAGTCTATATTGCATGCTAGAACAGAGATGACTTGGGGGGGGGGTGGGGGCAGGAGAGCTTCAAATTTTCATTTTATAGAGGAAAACTGAATTTCAGGGAGATAGAGTTACAAGCTTACTGCATGGCAGAAGTAAGTCATTATTTTTATCTGTCATCTCTGCAATGGAAATCCTACCCATACTTCAAAGGCCAGTTCAAAAGCCACCCTCTCTTCAATCAGGCAGGAGAAAGAAATAAAGAGTATTCAATTAGGAAAAGAGGAAGTCAAATTGTCCCTATTTGCAGATGACATGATTGTATATTTAGAAAACCCTATTATCTATCTCAGCCCCAAATCTCCTTAAGCTGATAAGCAACTTCAGCAAAGTCCCAGGATACAAAATCAATGTGTGAAAATCACAAGCATTCTTATACACCAATAACAGACAAACAGAGAGCCAAATCATGAGTGAGCTCCCATTCACAATTGCTACAAAGAGAATAAAATACCTAGGAATCCAACTTACAAGGGATGTGAAGGGCTTCTTCAAGGAGAACCACTGCTCAAGGAAATAAAAGAGGACACAAACAACTGGAAGAACATTCCATGCTCATGGATAGGAAGAATCAATATTGTGAAAATGGCCATACTGCCCAAGGTAATTTATAGATTCAGTGCCATCCCCATCAAGCTACTAATGACTTTCTTCACAGAATTAGAAAAAAAACTACTTTAAAGTTCATATAGAACCAAAAAAGAGCCCACATTGCCAAGACAATCCTAAGAAAAAAGAACAAAGCTGGAGGCATCATGCTACCTGACTTCAAACTATACTACAAGGCTACAGTAACCAAAACTGCATGGTACTGGTACCAAAACAGAGATATAGACCAATGGAACAGAACACAGCCCTCAGAAATAATACCACACATTTACAACCATTTGATCTTTGACAAACTTGACAATAACAAGAAATAGGGAAAGGATTCCCTATTTAATAAATGGTGCTGGGAAAACTGGCTAGCCATATGAAGAAAGCTGAAACTGGATCCCTTCCTCACACCTTATACAAAAATTAACTCAAGATGGATTAAAGACTTAAATGTTAAACCTAAAACCATAAAAACCCTAGAAGAAAACCTAGGCAATACCATTCAGGACATAGGCATGGGCAAGGACTTCATGTCTAAAACATCAAAAGCAATGGCAACAAAAGCCAAAATTGACAAATTGGATCTAATTAAACTAAAGAGCTTCTGCACAGCAAAAGAAACTATCATCAGAATGAACAGGCAACTTACAGAATGGGAGAAAATTTTTGCAATCTACTCAATCTGACAAAGGGCTAATATCCAGAACCTACAAAGAACTCAAACAAATTTACAAGAAAAAAACAAACAACCCCATCAAAAAGTGGGCAAAGGATATGAATAGACACTTCTCAAAAGAAGACATTTATGCAGCCGACAGACACATGAAAAAATGCTCATCATCACTGGCCATCAGAGTAATGCGAATCAAAACCACAATGAGATACCATCTCACACCAGTTAGAATGGCAATCATTAAAAAGTCAGGAAACAACAGATGCTGGAGAGGATGTGGAGAAATAGGAACACTTTTACACTGTTGGTGGGACTGTAAACTAGTTCAACCATTGTGGAAGCCAGTGTGGCGATTCCTCAAGGATCTAGAACTAGAAATACCATTTGACCCAGCCATCCCATTACTGGGTATATACCCAGAGGATTATGAATCATGCTGCTATAAAGACACATGCACACGTATGTTTATTGTGGCACTATTCACAATAGCAAAGACTTGGAACCAACCAAAATGTCCATCAATGATAGACTGGATTAAGAAAATGTGGCACATATACACCATGGAATGCTATGCAGCCATAAAAAGGCATGAGTTCATGTCCTTTGCAGGGACATGGATGCAGCTGTAAACCATCATTCTGAGCAAACTATCACAAGGACAGAAAACCAAACACCGCATGTTCTCACTCATAGGTGGGAATTGAACAATGAGAACACACAGGAAGGGGAACATCACACACCAGGGCCTGTCGTGAGGTAGAGGGAGCGGGGAGGAATAGCATTAGGAGATCTGCCTAATGTAAATGATGAGTTAATGGGTGCAGCACACCAATGTGGCACATGTATACATATGTAACAAACCTGCATGTTGTGCACATGTACCCTAGAACTTAAAGTAAAAAAAAAACCCAAAAAACAAAAGCCACCCTCTGTTACTCACTTCCCTGTTTTTCCTAACTCCTGATCTCTTTCACCTCTGAATTTCTGCAGATTTTAGTAGTGTTTATGTAACAATTTCTACTTATGTTTTGGTCACTTGTATGTAATGTCTTAACTTTCATAGTCTTCAGACTGTATACACCATGTACATGACAACCATAAACTTTTGTTGATACGAATAAATGAATGGACCTGGCACAGTAGCTCAAGTCTGTAATCACAACACTTTGGGAGGCCAAAGCGGGAGGATCTTTTGAGCCCAGGAGTTTGAGACTAGCCTGTGCAACATAGTGAGACCTTGTCTCTATAAATAATAAAAAATTAGCCAGGTGTGGTGGCATGTGCCTGTAGTCCTAACTACTCAGGAGACTGAGGAAGAAGGGTCGCTTGAATCCAGGAGAGACTGCAGTAAGCTATGATGGCACCACTGCATTCCAGCCTGGGTGACAGAGTGAGACGTTGTCCCAAAAATAAATAAATAAATTTCAAGACCATGTAATGGACAGATTCCTTAGCCCTGTCTGAATTTAAAAGCTAAACAGTTTTGTCTTGTTTTTCATGGCTTACTATCCTGTTCCTGTTGCAGGCTGCTTGAACTCAAAGAAAGAGGCTCACTGATGAGTATGTAGGCAGGGAGGGCCTTCTACATAGTGTGTCCTCTTGCTGGAGAGAAAAGAATAGGAAGAAAAATGAAATGTACCCTGTCCTCATCATTTTTTCTTTTTCAATAAATGACCTTCATGGATTCGACTTGTTTTATTTCTCCCTGTTCCTATGAAACCAGAAGGTACGTTTTTTAGGGTTTCTCCTTAGAGCATTCTATCACCTCCATGTTATGATTCCAGTAAATAAATAAATTCTAGGGACCTTTGGTAGACTAAAGGCCAGACGATGTCAGCTTTTCTCTGCTTTCTACTTTGAGTGACAGTCAGGTAGTACAGATGCAACCCAAACTTGGCTAGTGTGGTGTGGGGTCACAGAACCAAATTAGTCAGATGTATGATAGCTAACTGATCATTTCAAAGTAAGAAAGGATGGATTTAAAACTTTTGCTATTATTATGATGATGGTAAAAGAGAAGTCATTATGAAATTACGTTAAAAGAAAAAAGATGGTTTATACCTAAAGGAGGAATTAACAGCTGGGAAATAAAGATTTTTTTTTTTTTGTCAGTGAGCACTTGTGAATTTAGAAACCCCAAGGAGTGAGTCACTGAAAATGTCCCAACAGATAACATATTGTTAATCTTTTTCTTCTCCTGGAAAATCTGATGTGAGAGACTAAAAATCTAAAATAAAGTCCACTGCCTATCAAATATCTGGAGAAACTAATGGTAGAACAGTGATGAGATCAAAACAAAATAAAACAATCAGCTGATCTAATTCCAAGAACTAGAGAGGGTGTGTTTTGATTTCTGCAAAGTTCTAGAAAGCAAAGCATCTGGGCAAATTCTTAACTCCTTAAGGGCAGAGCTGTGTTTTATTTTACCTATGAATTCCCTTTAGTGCTCAGCAGCAGAGTAGGTGCTTGGTACATGTTTGCTGCATTAAAAGCTTTGAGACACACTTGGCATAGCAAAGACAACCATGTACCTATGTTAGTTACCTCTCATATCAAGCCTTTCTTAGTCTCTGCCAATCTTCTGTGTTCTTTGTACTTCACAAATTGGTGACGGAAAAGCAGATGCCCTTAGTCTTTTGTACTATCTGTTCTAAGCCTGGGTTTCACAGTTACTTCTTTCCATTTTTGTGTGTGTGCTAGTGAAAAAGTGATGACTTTTCTGGTAAATGATGTATGTTTCCACTGCCTCTAAAGATGCTACATCAAAAGACCTCCAGGACTCCTATTTTTCCTGCCTAGCAACTATTATTGATTGGAATTCAGTCTCAGAGTTTAATAATTTCATTCCCAAATCTCTGGGGTGCAGAGAGCTAGACTCGGGGCAGGGGGAGCTCCATGTTTGACTTAAATACCTGTCCCTCTTGTTTTCACTCATAGGACCATTTCACATTAATGAGCCAGACAGCTCTGCCTAGAGAGCCTATTGCTTTTTTAAAAAAAAAAATAATTTTCTTGATCTTAAAAGCATACATTTTATTGTTAAAAAGTGATTGCAGACAACCGTATGGAGTAAAAAGGAAGAGTGTTCCAATCTTTTGCCATCCTATCATTGATCCCTTTCACCAGAGATTACCGCTGATAACATCCTGACCTTCAGAGATTCAGACAGATTACATCACTGCCAACGTTTGAAAAAAGAAAAATCTTACATTCAAAATAATTCTGTCTGCATGCCTTCCCATAGTTCATTTTACAGTTTTGATGAGACACTGGTCAGGTACTATAAAAGATCTGAAAGTTATTACTCCCAGTACATCCTGTGTGTGGTACAGACTGTCAAACGTACACCTTGTATTATTCTTCATACATCCTGGATTCCTGGGGAGAGGGTGTATGATGTGGGCGTGTTTCGTGTGCTTGATATCTATAAATACACTCAGAGGCTGCTCAAAGCTGCTCACTGTTATTTCAGCACATTCACTATTCCCAGTTTTTACATACACCCGCACCCTCAAAAAAAGGAGTAAAACTGAATTTATTTCTGTGATCATGACCATGATTCCAGATAATTTGCTACAAAACTAGTCATCATTTTCTCAGTGGACCTCACCCCAAACATGCAAAATTAACTTCTAGTTTTTCAGCAGCAATGTGTAGAACACTCTGTTTCTACTCATTTTCTTGACCTCCTTCAGGGCTGACTTCTGAGATACTGACTTCTATTTATGCCTCCACCTGCCTTCTGCAGTTTGACTCAGGGATCATCTTCTTTTAGCTCGTGACTCTGACTCCATTTTTCTGCTAAAGCTTTTCTTTTTTTTTTCTCCAGGAATCCCAACCCACAGGTCTTCCACCCACTGCTGCCTGTATCCTGCCCTTGCAGTCTGCACTCATCTGGAGGATGAGACCTTGACAGTGTTCAGGGCCCATCATGATCGGCCCCTATTCACCCAGCCGGCCTCACCTCGCATGGCTCTTTCTCATATGTAACATTGTGGTTAGGAGCATAGATTCAGGAGCCAGTGTCTGGGTCCAAATCTTGTCTTTGTTTCTTATAAGTTGTGGGTTACTTAACACCGTATGAACTTCATTTTCCTCATCTGGAAAATGGGGATCTTAGTCCAGTTACCTACATCACAGGGTTTTTATAACGACAGTGGGTGGACTGTTGCAATAATAGCAAACCCAGTGAATCATGCCTGAAACCATGCTCTTGCAAAGTCCCCTTTGACACTGATTTTGGGTTTGGTCATGTGGCCTGCTTTGACTGATGGCACAAGCAGGTATTTGATACGTGCTTGCACGTTGAGTTTTGTACTCATTTGCTTGCTGGTTTTTGGAACTTGACTACCACCTGAAAAAGCCTAGGGTAGCCTGCTGGATTCTGAGAGATGCTTGTCTCAATGGACTCCATCCCCCAAGACAACTGAGACATGCAGGTAGGGGGACATCCGGGACTAGCCAGCCCCAGCTAACTTGCCAAGTGATTGCAAATACATGAATAATTCCAGCTATTATATGGAGCAAAAAAATGGACTGTGCTAGCCCAAATTGCCAACTCACAGAATCTTGAGCTAATAAATGGTGAAGGAGTCACTAAGTTTTGGGGTGATTTGTTATGTAGCCACAGTTAACTGATAGAAAGACAAGTGAGTTTTTACTTGGTACATGCAAAGTATTTAGAAAAGTGTCTGACACATGGTATGTCAGTAGTTGTTTATTATTATTTATCATTAGCTTGAGTCACAGGGGTCATCCTGGAAACTCCTAAATAGGCTGAGCCTTCTTATGCTTCCACACCTCTGCATATGATTACAGTTTTCAAAAATGCATTCACTGACTGCCTACCTCCTATGTGTCCCTCAAGAAGGGGGATATTTAAAATATTTATCAATGAGTGTGGCATGGGCACCATTAATCAGAATCAGGTGTGTACCACCTAAATGTCAGGTCTGCCTTCAAGACTTTGATGAAGCGGCATCATCTTCGGTCATCTGGGTTATTGTAATACCTCATCAGATTTCTCTGCTTCTCTTCTTACATCTCTCCATCCTCACCCCATAGTTTGCTCTAAACATGGTTGTCATTTTCCAATGGAAATGATCCTTTAAAAATATAAGTCAGATCATATCACCACGCAGAGAATCAAAGCTGCAATGGTTCTTCGGTTCATTCAGAGTAAGATCTAAGGTCCTTGCAATGGTTCACAAGTCCTACAAGTTCTGAGTCTTCCACTCCTGCTCCTTACCTCTGATTTTTGTCTCCTTCCTTCATTGTGCTCCAGCCACACTGGTCTTCTTGTTCTTTCTCAAAAATCCTACCTTAGAGATTTTGTTCTAGCTGTTATTTCTTCTCAAAATGCTTGTCCTAAAAGAACAGACTTGCCTAACTACTTCACCTTTTCCAAGTCTTTGCTCAAATACTTCTCAATGAAACCTAAACTATTAATCTGCAACCTGCTCCCTAATGTTACCCTACACTCTCACTCTCCCTTTTACTCTATCACCTTCTGTAATAGTCAGGAATCCCCCAGAGAAGCAGAACCAGAAGGATATATATATATATATATATATGGATATATATATATATGAATATATATATGGATATATATATATGAATATATATATGAATATATATACACAGAAGGATGTGTGTGTGTATATATATATACATATCCTTGCAAGGAACTGGCTTATGCAACTGTGGGGGCTGGCTAGGCAAACCAAGATCTGTAGGGCAGGCTGTCAGAAAAAACAGACTGAATTCCCAAGCACAAGCTAAGGCTTCAGTCCGTAGGCAGAATTATTTGTTTTTTAGGGAAACCGCAGTTCTACTTGTAAGGTCTTTCACCTGATTGGATCTGTTCTAAACTGGCCCATCTGGATTTCCAGGATGATGGTCAGCAACACCTACACTGGTGTTTGATCAAATAACTAAGGACTATAGCCTGGCCAATTGGCACATAAAATTGGCCATCACATTTTCTAATATACTATATAATTTTCTAATTTCTTATGTCTATCATCTCTCTCCTTCACTAAAATATAAGTTCCATGAGCATTGGGGATGTTTTTGTTTGCTGATATATTTCATAGTAAATATTCAATAGATGTTTGTTGAATTAAATAGAAACATCATATCCCCAGGAAGTCTTTTGACTACCCGCTGTCCTCAAAACAGACACCTACCTACCCTAAATTAGGTGCCAATCTTCTTCTTTCTACCGCCTGGTTAGCTAAATCCATCCACTTTAATTAGACTGATGTAACCTCATTCCAAGAGATTAAGTAAAGCACCAGGAATAACTAAGCATCTTATGGTTTTATTTATTTAACTCACCTCTTTGCTCCCATTAGCCTCCAATTTTGCATCTATTCCTTTAGCTTTCGTCTACTTCTTTCTTCTATTCTACTTCGAATCATTAGGAAAAATAAAAAGGAGAATGTATTATGATGAAATTTATAAAAATAAGCCTTACACTAAAGGCAGTGTTGACTTGTTTGATATCTCCTCCTGCAGAAACAGTCTTTCAATTTAGCAGCATGCCTCCATTTATTTTACCATCATTTATTAAGCACCAAATATGTCAGACATTGTATAAAGTACTGAGACTTGCTCTCTTCCTCTGCGCTGCCTACGGAGGTGGCAGCCATCTCCTCCTCGGCATCATGGCCGCCCTCAGACCCCTTGTGAAGCCCAAGATCGTCAAAAAAAGAACCAAGAAGTTTATCCGGCACCAGTCAGACCGATATGTCAAAATTAAGCGGAACTGGCGGAAACCCAGAGGCATTGACAACAGGGTTCGTAGAAGATTCAAGGGCCAGATCTTGATGCCCAACATTGGTTATGGGAGCAACAAAAAAACAAAGCACATGCTGCCCAGTGGATTCCGGAAGTTCCTGGTCCACAACGTCAAGGAGCTGGAAGTGCTGCTGATGTGCAACAAATCTTACTGTGCCGAGATTGCTCACAATGTTTCCTCCAAGAACCGCAAAGCCATCGTGGAAAGAGCCGCCCAGCTGGCCATCAGAGTCACCAACCCCAATGCCAGGCTGCGCAGTGAAGAAAATGAGTAGACAGCTGGTGTGCACGTTTTCTGTTTAAATAAATGTAAAAACTGCCATCTGGCATCTTAAAAAAAAAAAAAAAAGTACTGAGACCATGGAAATAAAAATCAATGTCAATGCTTATAATCTTTAGTAATTATTAATTGTCATATATTATCGATCATACAATTAATCCTATCAATTATTTCTTATTTCTCATTAATTAAGCCTTTATTAATTATTAGTTCATTATTGGTATACACAGTGTTTGATATTTAAATCGGCTGTTCACACTGAAAAATTGGGCCGGGTGAGGTGGCTCATGCCTATAATCCCAGCACTTTGGGAGGCCAAGGCAGGTGGATCACCTAAGGTCAGGAGTTCGAGACCAGCCTGGCCAACATGGTGAAACCCCAGCTCTACTAAAAACACAAAAATTAGCCAGACATGGTTGTGGGTGTCTGTAATCCTAGCTACTTGGGAGGCTGAGGCAGGAGAATCGCTTGAACCCGGGAGGCAGATGTTGCAGTGAGCTGAAATTGTACCATTGCACTCCAGCCTGGGTGAAAAGAGGGAAACTTCATTAAAAAAAAAAAATTGAAATATTAGAATATTTTACATAGAAAACAGAATTTCTAGCCTCCCTTGAAATATCAAAAGATGTAACAAAATGGCCTGCATTTTTACATAGAATAAGCAGCTCAGATTTGAGGCAGGGGCTCTCCATTTCTAATTCACCATATTCACTACTTCTCTGCATTGCTTCTCAACATTAAGGTCAGGTATCAGTTGCTATTTATCACCTTACAGCTAGCCTGATTAGTTATTTAGCTACCCTCCTGGCCTCCTGCATGGATTTCATTTGTGTATCCCTAGTCTAGTGCGTTATATATGAGAATACATTACTAAAGCACTTTTTAACTCTGCAAAATAATTCTGCTTCTGTGATGTAATTTGATGTTCACAGTAAATCTAAGATGTAGGTAGGCCAAGTATTATTGGCTCCATTTTTTTACACAACGTAATGAAAAATTGAAGTGGTTAATTTATGGATTTGGGGTCTAGTGGTGGTTCTAGAATTTACACGTCCCTGTTAGCTACCTTAAGTCTAAAGAGTGTTGCAGAGGGATCTCACCGCCTTCCTCACTTTCCCCAGTGAGAGATTTTAGATTGAAGTAGGTCAACGACTGGGAGGGGCAGAAAAATGAACACAAAGTTAAATTTGGAATTTTAACTATTACTTAAGACTGAGTTGTGGCATTTTAGGACTAAGTGGCTGGGGGACTTTTATTATCTGAGAGTCATGGGCCTGTTCGATATTTCATCTTAGGATAGAAAAAGATCACACCAACGAATACATGTGTAAAGGCACAATGGAGGCAAACATCAAATTGTTCTATGCAATCAAGATGTTTCATATTTATTCAGCTTACCAGTTACAGAGATGCACACACACCACACAGACACTTTTTTTTTCTTTTGCATACATGGGCTCATACTATCTACAGTGTTTTGTTGTTGTTGTCGTTGCTGAGAGAGGGTCTCACTCTGTCATCCAGAATGGAGTGCAGTGGCGTGATCATGAGTCATTACAGCCTGGATCTCCTTGGACTCAGGTGATCCTCCCACATCAGCCTCCTGAGTAGGTGGGACTACAGATGCATGCTACCATACCTGGCTAATATTTGTATTTTTTATAGAGACAGGGTTTCATCATGTTGCCCAGGCTGGTAATATTTTCTAACTTGCTTTTTCCTTTCAACAATATGTCATTTTTTATGACATTAAGTTTTCTTATACTGTATCAATTTTAATGGTCTCATAGTAGTCTACTATATGGTGGTTTTATAATAATATTTATCCAGTAACCTGTGGGCCAATTTGGTTTTCCAATGTATTATTTATTTTTATTTTTATTTTATTTTTATTTTTTATTTTTTTTGAGACCGAGTCTTGCTCTGTCACCCAGGCTGGAGTGCAGTGGCCGGATCTCAGCTCACTGCAAGCTCCGCCTCCCGGGTTTATGCCATTCTCCTGCCTCAGCCTCCCGAGTAGCTGGGACTACAGGCGCTCGCCACCTCACCCGGCTAGTTTTTTGTATTTTTTTGGTAGAGACGGGGTTTCACCGTGTTAGCCAGGATGGTCTCGATTTCCTTACCTCGTGATCTGCCCGTCTTGGTCTCCCAAAGTGCTGGGATTACAAGCTTGAGCCACCGCACCAGGCCTCCAATGTATTATTATATAAATAAGTTGCACTAAATATTCTTGTAGCTGACTCATGTGCATGTATGAATACTTCTTTTTTTTTATTTGAGACCGAGTCTCTGTTGCCCAGGCTAGCATTCAGTGGGACCATCTCAGCTCACTGCAACCTCTGCCTCTCAGTTTAAAGTGATTCTCCTGCCTCCGCCTCCCAAGCAGCTGGGATTACAGGTATCTGCCACTACGCCTGGCTAATTTTTGTATTTTCAGTAGAGACTGGGTTTCACCATGTTGGCCAGCTGGTCTTGAACTCCTAGCCTAAAGTGATCCACCTGCCTCAGCCTCCCAAAGCACTGGGATTACAGGCCTCAGTCACCACACCTGGCCATATGGTTACGTCTTTAGGATAAATTCCTAGAAGTGGAATTGCTGTATCACAGGATACACGTATTTTTAAAATTTTGATGCACGTGTAATGACCCCTTAATCAATGTCCTTCCTTACCAAATCTCCCAACTCCTAACTAGGTCTAACTACTTCAGCCAGATAAGTCTCACTAAATATCATACTTGAATATTGTATTCCCTTGTTAAAAAGTCTCAGTGGTTTCTAGCTTATTAAATTTAAAAACTCTGGGGGTGCGGGGGGGGGGTGCCCTGGGAAAATATCTCATCTTAACTTCTTTAATCTCACTTACCACTCTTCAATTCCAGTTGGAGCTGACCTGTACTTTTTGCCAGGTCCAACATTTCTATTTTTTTTTCCCTACATGAGGAAGCTGCTCCCTTTTCTTCTCTGCTAATTTAAATCCTATATATCCCCTGAAGTCCGGATCAAATTATACCTCTTCCAGAAAGTTACTGGAATAATCCCACTCCCAAATTATCATTGCATCCATAAATCATATTCCTCAATAATTTTAGTACGTATAGTCTAAAATTTCCTCGGGGTGAGCAAGCTGTTTCTGGGCAGGTTATATTTTGAATCTGCCTCCACAGCAAACACAGTGCTAAGTTCTGAATCTTGAAAAGGACTGTAAAAGTGTACAATGAGCTATGGGAGAAAGTTCTTGAATATTCCCTGAATGCCTTTAAACTTGGTTATACTGCCATTTGAAATTAGGTAAATGGACTAAATGAGTTTTCAAAGAGGCTTCAGCCATATTTTTCTAAGAGTATAATTATAATTAGTTATTGATGAAGTATGAATCATTTTCAGCTGGCCCTGTGAAAGATATCTCCACTTACTCACAAAAATTATTTGGTATGGAATAAGGTATGAGGAAAAAAATCTCTCAAAGATGATTTAATCACCACAATTACCAAAGTAGTTGGTGGTGGTCACATGATGGATTTTGAAAACCACGTAAGGCCGGGCGCGGTGGCTCAAGCCTGTAATCCCAGCACTTTGGGAGGCCGAGAAGGGCAGATCACGAGGTCACGAGATCGAAACCATCCTGGCTAACACAGTGAAACCCCGTCTCTACTAAAAAAAAAACAAAAAACTAGCCAGACGAGGTGGCGGGCACCTGTAGTCCCAGCTACTTGGGAGGCTGAGGCAGGAGAATGGCGTGAACCCGGGAGGCAGAGTTTGCAGTGAGCCGAGATCCGGCCACTGCACTCTAGCCTGGGCGACAGAGCGAGACTCCACCTCAGAAAAAAAAAAAAAAAAAGAAAACCACTTAAGTGAGGTTCCATTGTATAAAGATATTTTTATTTACAGCTTATGATACAAAACTGAACCAATGAACTTTCAAATTATCCTATATACGAACATTAAGAAAAACTTTGATTCATTTAATACATAAATTATTTTCATTTCACCCCCCCAAACTACGGTGCTTCACTGTTCCAAAAATACTACACATTCAAATAAACTGTAATTATGAACACATATAGCTTTCCACAGTTAGAACTTTAAAAATGAATTGTGTTAAATAAAATGCATGTTGCTGCAATATTTAAATATGCTTTAAAGTAAATCATTATTATAAGTAGGCATGTAATTACTATGGCTTTAGGAAGGTTTAACTGGGAACTAAAATAAAAAAGAATAAAATTTCTGCAGCTTTTGACCAAAATACAATGAATAGATATCTACCACAACTCAGCTCTCTAATCCCTCATTCCAGGTCTTCCCAGATGAGGTAACTGGAATGAAAAATCATAGACAGAAAAAGTAAAATTTGGAACAAAAGATATGAAAAATAGAGATAGAGAATATAGAAATATTAAGAACTTCAGGCATTGTAAAATCCAATTTTTTAAAAAACTAATCTTTACTGGAGGAATAGTGGCTTTGAATCTATCTCCCTAAGGATTAGAGCAAAAATAAGGTTTCCAAAAGAGTGGGTGTGTTTTGGTCAGAATGGAGGAGGAAGTTGTCTGTGGTACTAAGACGCAATGTAGTACTCACCTGGCACTAGGTACTATTTAACCTAATGCATTAGTCAACCTTCTAATATTCAAGTTTTTCCCTGAAATTTGTATTATTTTAACTCCTAGATGTACTGGCAACTGGCAGCTGAGCTCTCCCTGCCTGGGTCTCCCACAGCTACGGCAAATTGGCAGTAAGCCTTCCCTAGCAGCTGCTAATGGGCTGGAGGTACCTACAGCATGATTCCACTTACATGAAACAAATACAAACCCACCTATTTCCGTGTGTACCACATATATATTCCACTACACAGAAAAATGTTAGAAAAGATACACTTAAAACTGTTAACATGTGCTACTTCTGGTGAGAAGATTAAGGGAAAGGTCAACGAGAACTTTCATTTTATGGTTTGAATTTTTACTATAAGAATGTAATCATTTTCTTTCCAGTAAAGCCTTATAGAAAAAAAAATGTAATCATGTATTATTTGCTTTAAATTATTTTAAAAATTAGCAACCAAGAAAGCAGCCCTGCGATGCCAGCTAATGCCCAGAGCAATATGAAGAACAATGTAGTTGACCACAGAAAGCTGCATTACCAGTTTCTTCAGGGGCCAATAACTTTATGAGAGTGAATCTATCTTTATACCAGGTACCCTTGATCTGGCTAATCTACAACTTTCTGCTAGACATTTTACTGGGATATCTTGAGGTTACTGTAAACTCTGTAGGCCTAAAACCATACACATCATCATCTATCCCATGTGACTTTCTTATTTTTACCAGCTCTATCATCCTATTTTCAGGCTACTTCATCCTCCTTGTCCCCCATATCAAATTAGTCACTGAGTCATGTTTATTCCACCATTGCCATTTGGCTTTTTCATTTGTGCCACACTACGCTACTTCATGCTTTTATCATATCATGCATACACTTTTTTTCTTTATTTTTTTTTTTTTAGATGGAGTCTCATTCTGTTGCTCAGGCTGGAGTGCAGTGGCACTGTATCAGCTCACTGCAACCTCTGCCTGCCAGGCTGAAGTGATTCTCATGCAACAGCCTCCTGAGTAGCTGGGATTACAGGTGTGTGCCACCACAGCAGGCTAATTTTTGTATTTTTTAGTAGAGACAGGGTTTTGCCATGTTGGCCAGGCTGGTCTTGAACTCCTGGCCTTAAGTGATCCACCCACCTCAGCCTCCCAAATTGCTGAGATTATGGGCCTGAGCCAGCACACTTAGCCCACAGATAAAGTCTTGTAGTAGTTTCCCAGATAATCTTCCTGTTTTCAGTCTCTCCCAGCTGTCATTAATTTTGTAAAGCAATGCCAGATTAAAACTCTTACAAGTACAGTTTGTTTATTCTACAACCTGGACAAACACACACACACACACGCATGCACACACACGCACGTGCGCGTGCGCGCGCGCGCGCGCGCACACACACACACACACGGACTTACCCCTCTAATAACTGTCTACTTACTCCACATAAAGCCTGAAAGGATTTATGGAATCTGATCTTAACATTAACAGCTTGGCTTTATTTCTTAACATTCTATTCTTGGATTATTTGCTTAAAATCCTCCTTTATTATCCACTAAACATATTCTCTTTTCCCACTATGTACTCTTCTCTTCCTTAAGCGCTCAAGTCAGAGTTTATCTTACTTGTGAAGACTCTGTTGTCTGGAATTTTTGCTTAATTAGTTTTATTGATTTATTTAAAATTTTTTTTTGAGATAGAGTCTTACTCTGTTGCCCAGGCTAGAGTGCAGTGGCAACATCTTGGCTCACTACAACCTCTAACTCCCAGGTTCAAGTGATTCTTCTGCCTCAGCCTCCCAAGTAGCTGGGGTTACAGGTGCCTACCACTATGCCCAGCTGAGTGTTTTTGCATTTTCAGTAGGTAACGGAGTTTCACCATGTTGGCCAGGCTAGTCTCAAACTGTTGACTTCAGGTGATCCGTCTGCCTCAGCTTTCTGAAGTGCTGGGATTACAGGCATGAGCCACTGCTTCTGCCCTAGTTTTATTTATTTTTTTAGAGACAGGGTCTGGCTGTATCACCCAGGCTAGAGTACAGTGGCACAATCATAGCTCACTACAGTTTTGAACTCCTGGGCTCAAGCAATCCTCCCACCTCAGCTTCCCAAAGTGCTGGGATAATTAGTTTTATTTAAAATTTGGATTTATTTTTGTGACTGAAGTTTATTACAATTATCTTAAGGGGAGAATCTTTGTCCTAAGTTTCACGTTATTCCTAACTGCTCCCCCAGATGGACTCACCTATCACAGTGTAATCATCAAAGAAGACATTCAATAAATTTGTTGGCTGGTTGACCGACTGAAATCAAAGAAAATTTCTCCGTACCTTCTTTATTTCTGGGGACCATTATTTATATGCTTCCAAAAGTAAAAAAGAATGAATTTGATACATTGATGTAGCCATATATTAAAATGCACATTGCTTGAATTTTGAGTTGGAATAAATGTTCCTGGAGGTAAACACTTTGGTTGGTGCCAGTTTATTCACTCAACAGTATTTGTTGAATGTATAATATGTTAGGTATTTTGCTAGGCCCTGGGACTGAACAGACTAAAATTCATGACTTCATAGAGCTTACATTCCAAAGAAGAGAGCAGACAATACACCAAATAAACAAGTAAGACACAGAGTTGGTCAAATTGTGATAAGCGCCTGGGGAAAAAACAAATCAGAAAAGAAGTTTAGGGAGTGTTGAGGGTGCAGGAGGAGTGCTAGTTGCAATTTAAAATAGGGTGGTCAGTATTTTCCCTATGTGACATAGAAAAAAAGTTGATACGTATATCTAAATATAACACAATCAAGATTGGCTTGAATCAGTTTGCCTCAGAAAATATGACTTGGAATATTTTTCTCATGATTTAATTTTAGTTGGCTTTTAACAAAGACTTCAAAATGGCAGCTCAGGTTCATTTTTAGTTCAATGAAGAATAGTTCTCATGCATATGCAGCCTGGATTTAATTCTATTTCTTGGGTTGGATTATTACCAAGATCTTAACAAGGAAAATGAAGAAATATGGATGCCTCAGGAATTGACTAACCACTTATATCCTGCATTAAACATGCTTCTTTGCATCCAGAAGCTGACTAGTACCAGATTAAGAACTAGAAAGGATTTCTTGGCAAAGGACCCTTTCATGCAAAAATAATTCCAAGACTTGGGCTGAGCTCAAATTTTAGGATTTATGTGGAAATTCAAGACTTATCTTTTTATATTAGCATGTGAACAATTTGAACAAGTAATACAAACTCCCTGAGGTATGGTCTCAAAAGGTCTAGAGTTTAAGAAGAATATTTTTTATCTCTTATACTCTGCATGTCACTTGTCGAAGTAAAGCATTCATTTCACAGCATTATTCAGTAACACCTTTATTAATGAAAGACACATTTAAATATCACAACTTGTAAATAATTTTGTAATTAAAATAATATAGATGACATTGGAATGCATTCTAGGAAGGAGAATAGGGGTAGGGTATTAAGATATTATTTAGCTCAAATAATACCAGTATGAGGTTACCCCATGTCTAAAAGCCATTTGTTTTAAAGTATAGTTCACTAATCATTCTGTTGGCTGATGTCTGATCATTTCTAAGTTTTGATTAGGGATGGAGACAGGACACTGGAAACCTGTAGATGGTGTCAAAGGTGAGAGATATGTTGACGCATGAAAAAAGAGAAGAGAATGGGAAAAATGAGAATGCCAAAGCAAACTTATTTCACAATGTTGCTTAGGGCCTGAGCTATTAACAGTCAGCTGTAATGGACAGGCAGAAGCTGTGGGGCAAAGTTTTTGTGTATGTGCAGATGCATAATTTCAGATGAATGACAATAACCTAATAATGCTTCGCATAATTTATCAAGAATTTTTACTTGCTTTTTCTTCCCCCCAGCACTGCTGACTGTGTAGAAAGATGTTCAGTCCTAGATAATTCTATAATGAGGTATTACATCACCAGACTACATAAATAGATACCATAAAGCTATATAGAAGTAAAAATAGATTAAGTAAATTTCCTTTTCTTAAAGCACAAAGAAACTGCTTACCTGATATACATTAGTGTGAAACCTATTTTTGGATACTTCCTGTACCAATTCCAACAGATTTTCAATTAAACTTTGCAGCAAACAATTTGCATTCATTTCTCCAGGAAGCTCAGACACAGGGTAATGGAGAGGTATGCTGTGTTGGAAGTAAAGTTGATATCTTAAAGACTACAAAAACAAGGAGGCAAGCATTTGAAGAGCAAATTGGATTCATGGAAACAAGGGACTCCATCAATTAAAGATTTTCTATTGATCTGGAGCACAAGACTCACATCACCCCATCTGACACCATAAAGCTTGTAATAAATATCTTAATGTATTGACAAATCCATTTGCTAAACAGCAAAGTATCACAAGAACATTTTGAAATGCTTAATATATTATGCATGCGATGTTTCTCCTAGTCAAAATTTTAAAAGCAAAACCCCTAATTGAAAATTAGTAAAGCAACTTAAACTAAGTCTTTAGGATAGAAAATGAGACTTTTTAGAAGGCCTTTATCTAAAGTACCTAATTTTGAATGAGTGAATCTTTTCATACTTGCTATCTTTGCACTGGAAGGAATTACAAATATAGCATCTAATGGTTTTGTATTCTTCAGTGAAGTTAAGTCTTTTCTTTATAGGAGCAATTCTTAGCTCCCGGATACTTGCCATGAGATGTATTTGTGCCTGCCACGTCATGTCATTAGTTCTATTGCAACATCTGATTTCAGCTCAATCTAAGGAATTTTTGCCACTAGCTACTCTCATGGACTTGTACATCTGAGTGGTTCCATTTTCTTTACAAGTGATACATTCCAATTACTTACATTAGCTTTAGATCATGGTTACTAATATGGTTAAGGAATTGTTCTATCTCAACAGTACAGCAGGCAGATGGACTTTTGTAAGATCTCATTCCTCTGCCAAGGGTGTGAAGGGCTCAGCTAAAGAAAACGTGGGTGGAGGTAACAACCTAAGCAAGGGGAGCTCAACACCGTTACATGTTTAGTCAGACCTTATGTCAGCGGAAATGAAAAAGAGAAGAGCTTGGTGGTCTTAGACAGCTGCTCCTAATCCTTAGTGTCCTTCACTTAAGAAGATGGTGAAACTGAGAGTCAAAGGAAGAAGTATCAAAAAGTTTCTTCCCCACTGTAGTGTTGGATTTGGGCTCAGCCTGTCAAGCATTTTTGTTTACTTTCTCTTGTGAGTGGAGAGACAGGTTAAGGGTGGAGGCTGTAACTGGCTGAGCACCAGTTTTGGTGTGACATTTAACTCCAAGTAAGGCTGAATGGTATGTGGGTAATGTACTCTTTCCCAGTCTACTTGTGAAGCCTACAAATGGGGGTGGTTGTGAAAAAGGAAAGGTTTGGGTTGACATTTAGCATGCTAGATGAGTCGAACCCCTTAAGCAAAGAATTATGATAAACAAAACTAACTCAGAGGAGGATGTGAGAGGGGCTATGGTTTGAAGTGATGTGCCTAGCTGTCAGATGGACACATCTTAATTTTTTAGTATTTATTTGTATACATAACACTATTTTGGGTGGGAAGATACAAAAGCAATAGAAAAAGTCCACCTCCCACCCCCCGCCTCAAGAGTTCCTGAAATGGCTGATGAGTCAGCCCTACTCACCGAGCTTGCATGCAGAAGGAAGTCAGGCCAAAGGTTTGGTAAAACCTAAGTTAGTATCTCCTGGCTCTAGGACTTAACCCAGTTCCTAGCAGAGTCAGGTGTAACTGATGGCCACAGAAATGTACAGAAATAATAACAGCAACTAACATTTATTAAGTGCTTCCATTATACATTTATGTCCTATATACTTTACATCAATTATTCCATTTAATTCTGAAAACAACCTTGTAAAGTAGGAAGTTTTATTATGGCTCTGAACAGAACCATTATACAGAAAAGTCCTCATGCTAAAGTGTACTAAGGTTTTTTATTTTTTATTTTTTATTTTTTTTTCTGGAACCCTTCACTAGGCTGCCAAGACACCTGCCTTGGATCTCCTACTATTTCCCTGGTTGTTCCTTTACCATCTCCTTTGCTGAGTCCTCCTCCTCTTCTTTTTTAATGTTGGAGTGCCCCAGGGCTTACTTCTTGGTCTACTTCTTTTCTCTAGCTACATAATCTAGTTGATCTCAATACCATCTGTACACTAACAACTTCCAAATTTGTGTCTACCCCAGATACATATATCTAATCATCTACACCTATCTTCACATGGATGTTTAACAGACATCTCAAGCTTACCATATCTAAATCAGAGTTTACAAATACAATGTCCACCCCACCCTCCAATACTTGTTCTTTCTCAATCTCCCTAATCCCAGTAAAGGGCAACTCCATTCTCCCCAGAGCTCAGAACAAAATCCTTAGGATCATCTTTCTTTTTTATACGCGAATCTACCAGCAATCCTGCGTACTTTACCTTCTAAACAGATTCAGAACCTGACCACTTCTCTCAATCACTCGGACTCTAATCCAAGCCATCCCTACTTTTCATCCCAGCCAGGTTAATCTCCTTGCTTGCTCTCTTGCCTCGCTATGCATGTTACCCACACAGCAATCAGTCATCTTAAAAAAAAAAAAAAAAAAAAAAAACACACACACACACACACACACAAAAACTTTGTATTATGAACTTCTGTTTATTTACGAATTTTGAGACAGAGTCTCGCTCTGTTGCCCAGGCTGGAGTGCAGTGGCGCGATCTTGGCTCACTGCAACCTCCGCCTCCTGGGTTCAAGTGATTCTCCTGCCTCAGCCTCCCGAATAGCTGGGATAACAGGCGCCCACCACCACGCCCGGCTATTTTTAGTAGAGATGGGATTTCGCCATGTTGGACAGGCTGGTCTTGAACTCCTGAGCTCAGATGATCCGCCAGCCTTGGTCTCCCAAAAAGTGCTGGGATTACAGGCGTGAGCCACCGCGCCCGGCCCATTATTAACTTTTAAAACATACACATAGACACACATAAATGATGACCACCCACCCCTATGCACCCATCACTTAGCCTCAAAAATTAACGTTTTGCAAATCTTCATCTGTTCACTTCTCTGTCCTTTTTTTTTTTTTTTTTGAGACGGAGTTTCGCTCTTGCGATCTTGGCTCACTGCAACCTCCGCCTCCTGGGTTCAAGTGATTCTCCTGCCTCAGCCTCCCGAATAGCTGGGATTACAGGCGTCCACCACCATGCCCGGCTAATTTTTTGTATTTTTAGTAGAGACGGGGTTTCTCCATGTTGGTCAGGCTGATCTTGAACTCCCGACCTCAGGTGATCCGCCCGCCTCCGCCTCCCAAAGTGCCGGGATTACAGGCGTGAGCCACCGCGCCCAGCCTCTGCCCGTCTTTTTGTGGGATATTTTCAAACAAATCCCAGAAAAGTCATCCTTTTAATGATCAGATCAAGCTACTCACCACTTTCTAATTGCTTCTCGTCTCAGTAAAAGCCAAGTCCTTTATCATGGCCTACAAGGCCTGGGTGATCTGTGATTACTCCACGCAACACCCATTCCCGCCGCTGTCCTCCTGACCTCACTCTGCTCTCCCACCCTCGCGGCCCCAGCAAGCATCATCTGGAGAGCTTGTTAAAGCGCACGCTGCTGGGCCCCACCCCCAGAGTTTCTGGTTCAGTAGGTCTAAAGGGGAACTGGAAAATTCGCATCTCTAACAAGTTCGCAGGTGCTACTGCTTCCAGCGGGCATACTTGGAGAACCACCAGCTGCATTGTTCTCCTTCCCGTTCCTCAACAAGGCAGGCAGGATCTTGCTTAGCAGTCTCCACGCTGCTCTTCCCTCTGCCCTGGGCATTCTTTACATTATTCAAAGTCCCTGTTACTCCATCTCTGTTTAACTCATGCCTTTTGAGTCCTTCCCTGACCACTCCTTATAAAATCTCTTTCCCTCTCCTCATCCTCATTTATGTTCTTCGTGGTAAGTATCACTTACTGTTTCTGTCATCCCGTCTAGATGGACAGCTCCACAAGCACAGAGACTTGCTGCGTTTTGATGTCACGTCCCCAGCACTAAAACCTTGCCTAGCAGATGCTCACTTCACTTGTCCAAGGAATGGATAGCATACTGAGAAGGGACAGCTTCTTGCTTGGGACACTGGACAGGCAAATCATTTCTTCTTGACTCAATTCCACCATTTGTAAGGGCACTGGTTGGTTATGCCTACCCTTCCCATCTCCCTGGGTATAGGCTCAAATGAAAAGAATAACGTGTACACGCCCGCGAAGCAGAGCAGTAAGTGGATACCGGGCATTATCCGAACGCCGTGCGTTCGGCCGCCCTTTTTCTGCACGGAGAACCCCCTCCACTCCCATTTTTTCCAGCGACTCAGTCCCACAGATCCACAGACCCGCTGTGGGCGGCCGCCGCCCGCGTCCCGGCCTGCGGGCCAGCGTCTGGGCACGCCCGCCCCGCTCCCGGCTGGCGCCCGCCCGCCTCCAGAAGCAGCAGAAACAGCAGCAGCAGCGGCAGCAGCAGGAGGAAGGGGAGGCGCCGAGGGAGGGGTCCTAGGCAGCCGCGGGAGGCCGCATCGCAGTCCCGTCACAGCGTCGGCGCCGGCCGGGGCCAAACCCGGAAGTGGCTGAGCCCGCGCGCCCGCCGGTCCCGCCGCCGCCGCCGCCCCGCACTCGGGCGAGCGCGGGAGCCGCGCAGTAGACGGAGCGCGCCTGGCCGAGCCGGCCATGGCCGCGGGGGCCGCCGCCGCAGGTGGTGGCGCGCGGTGAGGAAAGCGCGGCGCCCCCTCCGGGGCGGATGGAACGCGGCTCGGCGGGCGGGCAGTGCCGGCGTCCGCGGCTGGAATGGTGCTGGCGGCGGCGGTCGGTGCCTGCGTTCTGAAGCCCGAGAGGAGCCACAATGGAGACGCCGCCGCTGCCTCCCGCGTGAGTGAGCGGGCTGGCGGGCTGCGCCGCTGCGGATAAGCGCGCCGCTGCGGCGCGTGTCGCTGGCCGCGGGCGCAGCTCTGGGGACGGCCGCCTGGAGCCGCCGGGGCCGGCGGGAGGTGGGAGATGCGGGGCGTGACGAGGCGCGGTGCCCGCAGTCCGGAGCGGACGCGGACGGAAACTCAGCCTGGCCAGGCGGTGACTTAAAACGCTGCCCAGGATTTCTGGGGAAGGGTCTTCCCCATCTCGGGCAAATAGAAGATTCGGGGTGGGGCTGTGCATGGGTGACCCTGCCGATCCTGTGTGTACCTTCCTGAAATGCATGGGCACCTGGTGCCCAGCTTGCCTACCCCTTTATAAGAGATTAAGCTAGGATGCACTGAGTCCGTTGAAAAAAGGAAACTGGAAAGTACCAGTCGCCCGCTGTCTAAATGAATTGATTCTAGGTTGCTTGATTCCCCGAATTTCTAACAAAATTAATATCCGAGGAGCTTTTGCATCACTCTAAATGAGCGGCGGTCGCTCAGGGCATGTGACCTCTTTTACCTGGCACTGCAGAACGTTTTATCCAGATATCAGAGCATCTTCTGTTTCCTTCGTACCTCGGGCTAATTAGTAGCGTATCGACCTGCCAGGCACAGGTGTCTTTTTTCTTTGGTACCCAAGTACATTCAAGATCACTGGCAACAGAATTACTTTCTAGAAATAATAGCTGAAACATTATGTAGAAAACATTATTGCATTATTCAGAAAAAGGTTTTTTTTTTTTAATTTTAGTTTTTAGTTTTAAAAACATGTTGGTAAAAGTGAACTGTAAATACCCAGGAGTTTCGAAAATTTCAATTTTGGTTCCCTCTTAGGAACAAGAGTCCTTTGAATCTGACTTTTCAAATCGCAGACAAACCTCATCCTGAAGAATGGTGTACCTTTTCATGAGAGCCTATTCATGGAGGCTTGTCGTTCTCCGGTTAGATTTGGCAAGCTTCACTCCATACCAATTGTACCGCACCAGCCTCTTGTGGTTATTTGGCAGAATTCCAGCCAAAATAAGGATACTTGGCTTGGGTTGAATAATTTTTTGATGTTCAACCCTTTAAGGAGAGCTAATAGGATTCTGAAACGACAGTTTCTAAAAGTGCGTTTCAGAATTTTTAGCTTGAGTGGAACAGGTCGTGGAAATCTAGGGGGTAGACGATAAGACTCTTGAATTGGCCTTCCTGGGCTGACAGAAGCAGGGGCTTAGTCACCTCTCGATAGCTGTGGCTTTGAGGGCTGTGAGATTTGGTCATGTTCTTCAGCAAGCTGGAGGAAGGCACCTGAACTCGTAGGAAATATGATGGTGGATGGTTTACATCAGCAGCATGAGCACACGGGGGTCTGCCCAGGCTCAGAAGCACTTAAGGCAGGATATGCTAGCTGTATTTAGACAGCACATGGTATATAATATGTAACATGTAGGTATGTTATCTGTAGTAAACCTGCCTTCTATATAAGTTCCTGCAGTTCCTTTTTACTTTTGGAACAGAGGGAACTAAAGGAAAGAATAAGGGAATCTTAGAATGCAGGTGAAAAGAAGGGTGTGGAAAAGTAGGCTCTGGAGGGAGGGAATAGAGACACAGATGATTTAAATTGAAATAATAAAAAATGAAATTGATGTATGCATTCAAACATTGATAAACTGACTCTAGGGTAGATCAGCTAATCATCATTTTGATGACCAGCACCATTTTTTGGCATTGAGATTCCATCAATAGTGCTGAAACAGTGAGAGGTCGAGATGCAGTGGGAAACCTGGAATGCCAGCCTGGATGAAAGAACTGTTAAAACTTCTTTCAATCATGGGTGGCTGAAGTTGGTGAGACCTTTTCTTTGTTTCTGTCTATTTAATTATAAATACAAGTAGGTTTTTATTTTCATTTGGTTCTATCCAGCATTAAACCTAATTCAAGAACTCGTTACGGTGTTATTTGCCATTCTTTGGATCAGAAATAGTTTTTTTCCTTGCCACTCCTTGGCCTGTTTGCCTCCACTCCCGTTAACATCCTTCCACCATGGATCCCATGTGCTGGATTTGAGACTTGCAGGCAGTGTCTTTAGGAAGGAACTTTACCGGGCCTCACTGCCAGAGGCCAGTAGAAACTATTAGGAAGACTCAGCTTTTCATAAAGTTAGATTTTTAGCCTGAGCTTTAAGGCAAAGAAAGATGTTTGACCTGGACTTAAAGTGCCTTGGATGGTGTGATTGGAAGCACGGCCCCAGATTCTCTTTGTGTAAGTGTCTGTTTATTAATGCGTTCAATCTGCAAATGTTTGAATGCCTGTCTCTGCCTGGCACTGTGTGTGGTGCTTTTGCTTGTGTTTCTCTTAACATCCAGATTTACATTGTTCTCAGATCGCACCTTGTTCTCCATTGGCCCGTTGGCACATTGTCTTGGAGGGATGTCAGGCATCTGTACCCACCATTCCTGTTTCTTTCAGGATGGACTCCTTGAAATTAGCTTTTGATCTCTTGTGCTTTTTCTCTTCCTTGCCTCCAACTTCTCATCCTTTAAATTCTCATATAATTAAAAATTGTTGGACTATATATTTCTGCTTATTGTTTTTGCATACTTGAGTATATGTGGCATTTAGATTCTGTTTCATTTTGGGGTCTGGGTGATATTGAGACTGTGTTACATTTGCTTCTGATCAAACCTGAAAGGTGTGTAACTAAAAAATTAAATGTAGATTAGTAAAGGAATTTCAGGTAGTAAATTGAGAGATGGAGTTTAGATGTAGATTAGTAAAAGAGTTTCAGATGGTAAACTGAGATGTGCAAAAGGAAATGTAAATTGACCAGCCCTGACCTTAGGAATGTATTTTACAGTCTGGCTTTTATAGTCATTTGTGTAAAGGATTTTCATAATAAGTTGAAGGAAGACTGTGAGGTATAGTCCTCAGTGCATCCCTCTGATCTTCTCTTACTGATGAGTTTTCTTGGCACTTGTTTTTTTACTGGCTCCGTGGTCACAAGTCGGCTTACTCTCTATAAGCCTTCATGTTTTTGCTTTTCCTTCACAAAACTAAGCAAGCATCCCTCAGATAGAACCGTATCTTTTTTCAGTCGATGGTTCCACATTACTAGAGACTTGTCATCGGAGGTGATCATGCATAGGCAGATAAACAACTTGTTGACCATATTCTGAGGCATTTAGGCAGCAGAAGATTGGTTGGATTAGAGCAGAGGTTCTCACATATTTGAATTTCACTGACCTGTAAAATTCAAAACAAAAAAACAATTAAGTCTAACAATTCCTAAGTTTTTTGTTTTGCTAAGTAAAAGAATTATTTATAAAACAATGATCAACTATCACCATCTTTTTATGAAAGAAAAACGCATTTTAATATCCTTCCTCAAATATAAGGAAGGATATAATCTGACTAAAGGATTGTCTTTAAATTTAAAACATTTAGCCTTATGAAAACTTATTACCTTGTCCTCATTTTGACATGGATCAGTAAAAAGTTCATTGAAGCCTGACATTTGCAGTCCACTGGACCAGATGACCTTTAATATTCTTTCTAAGATTCAGTTGCTATGAATTTGGAACCTTGCTATGGGTTACCCAGTATTCATTTGTTTGTCTGTTATAGTGCATTGGAGTACATTCTTATTTTTGTTTAATTAAATGTACATTGGGCATCTGTCATCATTTCATAGGTGAATCTCCCCAGTGATAGGCAAAGATGTTTAAAATATTTAGGAGTAATAATGGCCCACAAACAAGGTCATGGTGAAAGAAGACATGTGGATCAATGTGTGTTGAAGGAAATGTTACATACAGGGACAACTTTGAGGTGCATTTGGGAACTTAAGAAGTGAATACTGGAAATAGGTAGCATTTATGTGGTAGTTTAAAAAATTTCTGATGCTGGAAAATCACTCCACCTACTCCCCACAGAATGCCCCAAACCTTTTGTTTCTGATGTACATGGTAGGCGTTCAGTAAATATTAGTAAATGTGCTTTTCCAAAGGTGACTGTAAGTTCACCCATCTATGGCTGTTATGGATTTACATTAGTAGTGCTTATGAAGACCATTGAACATCTTTCTTAAGATCAGGCAGAAGATTTTTTCAAGGTGATCCAGAGAAGGAAATTCACTTTAAGTTGCATTTCTGTAGTGTTCTACCAAATCCAAATGCATTTACTCTTTATGGTGAGGCAGTCTGAGTTTTTAATTTATATTTATTGAGTGCCTACTATGGCCAGATTTTGGGGATATCTCAGAAAACAAAGTTCCTTTTCCTATGATTAAAACTAATAGCAAACAAATACGCAATATTGTTAGTAGTAAGTACAATAAATAAAAATGAAGCAGGATAAAAGGGTCGAGAATAATAATAATAGCTCAGATAGGGTCAGGGTGTCTTTGGCGAGGTGATATTTTAGCACAATCCAGAGGGGGAATAACATTCCTGGTATAGAGAATAGCAAGTGCAAAGGCATTCTTTAATTCTTCCCCTGAGATAACTGCTGCAGGGAGGGGGTCAGTATACTTTTTGTGTGTTATGCACTGTACTTTCTTACATTTCGGACTGTTGGCATTTGCTAAAATATTCCTTTGACCAGTTTCATTCTCTGATTTTACCTTGAAAAACAAGCCCCTGCTTTTTATGATAGCTCTTTTTCTGGTTTTCCTTCTCTGGTTTTTAGGTTGCTAAATGTGATTTGCGTACTTTATCACTTAATCTCGCTTAATCTTGTCAACAACCTTATAGTGGTACGTGTCTTATTTATCAGATGAAGAAGTAGAGTTTAAGTTACTTTCTCAAGCTTATCAAGTATTAGAAAAACAGGGATTCTAATCTCTCTGTTGAATCACTTTTTTCTGTCTTGCATGGCTTCTCTTCTATCACTGTTTGTGGGCAGTATTTCCAGGCCTTGGCCAGTTCTTTTCAATCGACTGTTAATCTCTGAGTTCTAGCTCCATCTATATCTTGAGTCTGGGCTCTAGGTCTGTGCTTTGGTGTGGAATTTTGAACTTCTCACATCTCTACTCTTAGCTTATACCTCTAAACCCAAGATATCCAAAACTGATATTCGGTCAGAAACTGACTTCATTTTATAACATTTTCACTTATTTAATGGGATAACCATTCTTCTGGCCCCTGATAACCAAAACATTGGAATAGTTTTTGATTTCTCTCTCTTTCTTTATCCTCCATATCTTATTAGTCTCCAGGAACTGTAGTCTTGATTTCAAGTGTCCGTTCTGGCTGCTACTATTCTGATGAATGGATTTCATCACTTGATACCTGAAGTTTTTCACTGGTCTTCCGTTGAGCTCTTTGTATTCTCTCCTCATCCTTCAGTCCCCATACTGTTTTGACCCTCCAACATCTTAGAGTCATGTGAAGCGACTTGACTTATCAAAACCAGAGACTCAGGCAATCATAGCCCTCCATCATTTTGTCTTATCCTATATATCCAAGATCATCATGTGCTTTTAAAACTCTCCCTTGTCCACAAGCCAGGATTCTCCAGCCTTTTCCTATGCTTCTCTTCTTCCGTCCCCTATTATAACAACTTGAAGTTCCTCCAAGGCCCCATTGGAGCCCGATCTCCTTCACAAAGTCTTTCCTCTTTGCTCCAACTCATTCCAGCTCATCGTTGCATTCCTATAGTGTTTGTCGCTGCGCCTGTGTACTGACTTGTGCCATTCTTTGGTGGTTTCCCATGTACCTTCCCATTTAGATGGTAAATGGAGGAAGATCTCAATTCAGGCTTCCTAATGTTTCTTACCCTTCTTAGTACAAGGCATGCAGTGGGCATCTAGGCAGCACTTAAACAAATACTTAACTCATTAGCTTTGGTCATTTTGAATATTGCTATTAACTTTGAGTTGAATGTTGCAATTAAAAATGAAGGCCAATAAGATCCATAAAAATATATCTGCATATTCAGCTTAGCTCCTGAACTCAACTCAACAATTTTCTTCTAAACTTTGCATACATTCATGTAGTGCCTAGTGCCTATACAGCTCCCTGAGATAAGTAGGTGAGGTATTATTATCTTTGACTTTCATATTACATTTCACATCAGACATATTTGTGAAATAAATTTTATAAGTAGTCTGAAGCCCACAGAGGCTAAGTGACTAATCCAGGGTCTCTTGGTTAGTATTTGGCATAGACAGAACCACAATTTAGGGCTTCTTTCTGATTCTGGTCCTCATCTAGTACCTTTTCATTCAAGTGCTACAAAATGTATCCCAGTCAACTGAATTGCCGAGTCATATTGCCGCCCCCTGCCAACCAAGTGATGGCAATACTAGGAAGAGGGGCAAAAGAAAAGTCAGAAATATAAGTGATAAAAGAAATGGAAATGTTTGAAATGGATCATCGACCTCCTTTTCCCTATTGTAGCACCTCACAAATATCCCACTCTGACAATGCTTTGTTAGTTGTTTATAAAATATTCCTTAGGAGATTGATCTTGCATAAGACGTGGTTTTACCCTGGTCCTTTTCCTGGTAATAGTCACTGTTAGGGACAAAAAGTGCCTGATTGTGTTCTGTTTGTCATGTAGGTGGGAGGGAAAGAGGGAGAGAAAGCTGAGTTGAACTGAAGCAGAGCTTTTTACAGCTCTATTGTTCTACTATCAGAGAGCAATTATACTCCAACTTCCATCAGCCTCTCCACCTCAGACGTCCCAACCTCCTCCTCCTGCCAATGCTTCCCTACACGCTTAACATACAGCTGCACAAGGGAGAAAAAGGGTACTCTTTAATACCTCTATCTGCCCTTCAGTGAGTTCAGGGCTCTGCTTTTTAACTGTTAATATATTTTAGTAAATTTGGCAATTCAAGCTTTTCTAGATGTTTCCTTTTCAGCTCTGGAAAATCGGAAAAATAATTTTTAACTATATATATTTAAAGTATTCAGTGGCATTGTGATATTGTCTGAAAGGCATTCTATAACTTGATGCAAGATCAGATTTTTTTTTCTTGGATAAGTGAGTAATAAAAAGAAAAAAGAAATCAAAGTTTTTAATCTCACAAGATACCTCGTATTCACTTCTAAGGGTCTACATACTAAAGACCTAATCCAAGTTCTTACATGTCTATAAGGCAAATGTTAACATTTTTAAAAAGCTATATTTATTTGGTAATATGAACATATGTTTGTAGATTAGTCTGCTGTTTCCATACCTAATGAAAGTTTAAATTCCAGACATATGAAGAAAATTTACAGTGTGTCTCTTTGCCTTAGCTAACTGCAAAAATTGAAATCACAGCCCTACTGTAGACCCAAATGTGTTTCCAATTGAGAAAGTCCTCTACCTTCACAGCCTCGTAATATAGTGGCTATTTGTTTGAAGGATGTGAGAGTGTTTTGTTGAGAAACTGTAGAATGACATAACAAATTTTAGTTAAAATATTAGTTATGGTTGACTCTCTACTTCTGATATCCTGGATTTGTGTATGAGAGCAATGCTAGTAAGATGCCTGCTTCTGAATGCAAGTTTAGTTGGGAAGACAGCAGAGAAATAGAAGAAATATTATAAAATAATGGAGAAACGTCAAAACAGTACGGTATGGATGTTGACTTTGAAAACAACAGCTGCTGACGTGAACTTGGCAGAAATTCGTGAGTAATTGTGGGTGACTCATTGCAAGCAAGGGAGTCTTGCAGCTTTTGAGGTGAACAGGCAAAGGCGAGAACAGTGATGGTGGCCACCCAAGGGCCAAGTATTTGTGTCCTAAACGTCAAAATGTTTTAGATCCCCTGTTAAACTTCACAGCTGCATTATTCACATGAATAGTTGCATTTTTTTTTTTCTAAAAATGCAACATATTTTCTAAAGCATTTGTTTTTAATCTGGGATGATTCTGAGGTGGGAGGTAAGTTACTGGCAGGACATATTAACGTGACTTGTGTTATGATTATTTTTAAAAATCACGCATTGCTGGCTTTACCCTATACCCCTGGAGATGCCATCATGTACGTATAGCTAATTCTTTGTTTTTTTTTTTTTTTTTTTTGAGACGGAGTCTTGCTCTGTCGCCCAGGCTGGAGTGCAGTGGCCGGATCTCAGCTCACTGCAGGCTCCGCCTCCTGAGTTTACGCCATTCTCCTGCCTCAGCCTCCCGAGTAGCTGGGACTACAGGCGCCCGCCACCTCGCCCGGCTAGTTTTTTGAATTTTTTTAGTAGAGACGGGGTTTCACCATATTAGCCAGGATGGTCTCGATCTCCTGACCTTGTGATCCACCCGTCTCGGCCTCCCAAAGTGCTGGGATTACAGGCTTGAGCCACCGCGCCAGGCCACTTATAGCTAATTCTAAAAAGGACTTGTATGACTTTTCATGTGAGAAGGGGTGGTTATTTGTGGCTTGAAAAAATTGCTTGGGTAATTCTGATCTTTCTCTTTCACTCTGCTGAAAACTGTTGTTCCAAAGCCAATAATACATGTCTAAAGAAGTTTTACTTCATTTCTGTGGTGTTCTCAGAATTGTTACAGTAGGTTTAAACCTTTGCCTGGTTTGGAAATCTTGACTATTTGAGGGAGACAGCCCTGTTAGAGTCTTTGTTTTCTTCCTCTCTGAGAATTCAGTTATCATCAATAGTGTATTCTTAGGCAGAGTCAGAAAGTCATCTCATCTGAGAAGCCACCCGTGTCCACAGCTAGGGATTTGCAGAAGTCAGTCACTGAAGGAACGCTTTAGGATATCTATGAAAAAACTTAGCAAGTGGTACACTGGGATCCAAACCCTGGGAAACCTCAACTATTTTAGAGTATGTGTTGATAACAATAGGCTATTGGATAATTGCCAGACTACTTGAGGAGTCTCAGCGTTGGGGAAAGAGTTAAAAGTGAAAGGAACTTGGAAAAATATCTTCAGGTATTTTAAGGAAGACATTTCTCAGAATGAGAAGCTTTTCTGGAAAAGGCTAGCACTTTGCTTCAGAAGGGAAGCAGGGCAAAGGTGTAATTCTTGATTTAATGTGGTACAACCTAAAGGGTAAACCTTTACCCTCACTTAACTCGTTGTTCCTAGTATATATATATTTCTCACATCTGTAGTTTTAGACATTGTGCTTCATTTTCTGTTCTGCTTCTAAATGAGAAGCCATCTAACATAAAGCCACACAGGGAATGGAAATTTATGGAAAGGGCATTAGTTTTGAAAATGGAAGTTTGCAGAAAGGGGTGATGTATTTGTAAGTGACTCTCAGTACAGAGAACACTTAACAAAATTCAGTGTTTTTTCTTACTTATTCCTTTAAGCCCTTGAATAAAGTCTTCTTTGCAGAGTTTCTGTAGTACATCAGAGAAAGGAGGAGCTGAAAATAGGTTTAAGAGAGCACCAATATGGGCATTGATTGTTGTATGGCGGCTGTCTTAAAGTGAATTCTCCAATGCAGGGAATTTTAATTCCTAAGTTCTTAAACAAATATAAACACTCCTGACTCTTAAATAATGACATTCTTTCTGGGGCAGAGTTGCTTTTGCTTCTGCTTTCAAGCTCTGAAAATTCTTTTATGATAGTTTTGCTAATCCTCAGTATAACATTCTCCCTTTGTTGCACTTTCTAAATTATTAAACTACAAGTAGATATAGAGTAAGTATTGCCTTGCTATCATATACGGACATTCAATGTTACATGGTTAGAAAGTTTGCATGGGTTGCATATATCTATGCAGTTTCCCCTTTCCCTGGTTTCCTACAATTTCCTTTATAGGTAGAATGAGAATATCTGTCTTATACTATAAAGTGTTTCCCCAGTCCTCTCCCTCCAGACATGAATGTTCTGCCATCTTTTTGGGTTCTAGACTTACCAGTGCTTTTCCTTTCTTAGACTGGGTGTAACTAATTCCCTACACACACACCTTCAAGAGGCCGTAGGGAGTAGAGCGGAACCTCCTTATTCTCCCACTCCAGCTGTGGGCTTTCCCTGTGGAGGTAGAGCCTTGCGTTAATTCATTTGTTAGGCCTCTTAAAAAGTGTCAAGCGGTGAGGAAGTAGAACTGACGGGCACCTGTAGTAGGCAAGCCCTCAGAGAGGCAGGTGCTTCAATTAGTGCTGATTCTGGGGCTTGGGGTTTGGTTAATTTTAGAGGTTATCTTAATGTTGAGTACTTGTTTCATGGCTTAATGTACCATCCATGTAACCAGTGATTCCCACATTTCTGCCTCCAGCTAAACTTTTCTCTCCAACTCTAGACTCCAATATTTATCTGATGGTTTGGTGCCTTCACTTGGATGTCTGATATTTTAAAACCAGTTTGTATAAAAACAGCTCTTGATCTTCCCATCTCAAACAGTTTCTACCTGCAGCCTTTCCCAACTTAATGAACAGAAACTCAGTCCTTTCTCTTGTTCAGGCCAAAAGACTTAGAGTCATTTTGACTTTCTTCGACGTGTCATAAGGTTATTTAAACAGATCTTGTTGGCTGTATCTTCAAAATATCCAGAACTCAGCCAGTTTTCATCACCTCCACTGCTACTATCCTCCCTAAGCCACTGTCATCTCTTACTGAATTACTGTAATATCCTGCTGAATAGTTGCCCCCTTTTAATCTTTGACCCTTGTTGACTGTTCTCAACCAGCAGCCAAAGTGGTCTTTGGAAAACATAAGTCAGATTGTGTCACTCTTTTGCAGTGTCTCCTCATTTTACTCAAAGGGAAAGGCCTTAGGATATCCTAAAAGGCCCTTTGTGATCTGCACTCCCCTCTCCTGCTCAGCCCTAGCCTTTTGCTCAAGCTGCATGGGTCACAGTTCCTGGAACAGACCAGGTACATATTGGCTTTTGCTGTAGTTACTACTTCCATCTGGACGTTTCAACCCCCCTAGTCTTTTGTTCAAATCTCAGTTCTCAACTAGGCCTTCCCTGAGCACCATGTTTACTGCAGATTACACCCCACCACCATCCCCACATTTCTCACTCTCTTCACCATGCGCTGCTTTTTCTATTTCCATAACACCATTTCCTAACATGCCAGTTGCTTCCCTGACTTGTGTTGTCTTCCGCTTCCCCCCACCAGACTCCAAGCTCTATGAGGACAGGGATCTTTGTTTTATTCACTGATGTATTCCAAGTGCCTTAAGAATAGTGATTGGTACATGGTTGGCACTAAAAAAAAAATTGCTGAATGAATTAATGAACAATAATGTTTAAAAATGAATCATCCCTTTAAAAATGGGTCAGGAAAGGAAGAGAAGTGCAGCAATTAATAATAATGTTTGCTTGTTCCTTGATATATATACAAGTATGATATTTTTAGACTTCATTTTTAAGCCTGATTAAAAAATTGGTGCCCTGATTTTTTATGTAATAGCTTTATTGAGGTATAATTTACATACCATAAATCCACCCATTATAATTGTGCAATCCAATGATTTTTACTAAATTTATAAAGTTTTATAACCATCACTTCAAAAAGTTCTCTTCTGTTCATTAATTTGCAGTTAATTCTCTGCCCCCCTCCTCATTGGACCCTGATTTTTTGGGTTAATTTTTGGATCCTAAGTCTTGAAAGAATAATTCATGTAGCAATGCTAGTATAGCCTTGTGTACTTAAAAAATGTAAATTTAAATATTCACTGTCCAGGGTAGGAAATGGTATTGAAATATTAGTGAAAAGAACAAGATGGAGAATCAGACTGGCCATACTTTTACCCAGCACTACCATTTACCACATTACTCACACTATTCTCTTCATCTGTTAAATGGGAATAATAATAGTAATTTGCTCAGAGAGTTGTTGTGAGGATTAACTAAATAATGAAAGTAAAGTACTCAGCACAGTGGCTGCCATATGGTACTCAATAACTATTAGCTAACATGATTAATCTTGATTAATCTCTTGTTAGTATAGGTCCAAAATATATGGGATAAATATATCCTGGCAGGTAGAGAGCAAAATTTAAATCAGATTCTAAGTTTCTGAAGTTTGTGTAAAATATAATCCTGCTCTGTCTTGGTTTGCTAATAACATGTGACTACAGAAGTTTGTAAAAGCAAGTTAATTTCCAATGGAGAAGATCATTTCTCAGCAGTTTTATTTGGAGATATCTGCTAAGCCACTTTTACTGAGTATTCTGTGTTGATCTTTGACAGAACTTTGTCACCAGGGAAGTAATTACCCACTTTTTAATTGAAACCATAATGTCTATCAGAAACTGTTCTCAGCCAGGCGCGGTGGCTCAAGCCTGTAATCCCAGCACTTTGGGAGGCCGAGATGGGCGGATCATGAGGTCAGGAGATCGAGACCATCCTAGCTAACACAGTGAAACCCTGTCTCTACTAAAAATACAAAAAATTAGCCGGGTGTGGTGGCGAGTGCCTGTAGTCCCAGCTACTCGGGAGGCTGAGGCAGGAGAATGGCATAAACCCGGGAGGCGGAGCTTGCAGTGAGCTGAGATCCAGCCACTGCACTCCAGCCTGGGCAACAGAGCAAGACTCCGTCTCAAAAAAAAAAAAAAAAAAAAAACTGTTCTCGATTGTCTTAACCTTACATTGGGATATTCCGTCCATGAGACTTCCTGTAAATAAGTAGGGAAAGAGACATTCATTGTATCTCTTGTAGTTTGATAAGCTGAACCAAGTGATCTTTAATAAGACCTTTTTCTGTTTTTGTTCTTTTCTTTTGTGTACAGATGCACAAAGCAGGGTCATCAGAAGCCTCTCGATTCAAAAGATGATAATACCGAAAAACACTGCCCAGTGACAGTGAATCCTTGGCATATGAAGAAAGCTTTCAAAGTCATGAACGAATTAAGAAGGTATCATTATACTAATGTACATACAACCATTGGTTTCATCCCTTTATTTTTCAGTTGTTTGTAGTGAGTATATAATCAACCTTCTATTGTTGCTTTGTCTGGCACATGGAACATTAAAAGCTTTTTCTGCAAGTTTTTTTAAAGGAAGAGAGCAAATAATTGATCAGAAGTGTGGATGGTGTGGGGTCCTCTGTTGTGTGGTAACCACTTAACCATCCAGCTAGTCTGATGCGATAGCTTGGAGGTGAAAAATACACGGGGGATTTCTAAATGCAAAAAAAAAAGAAATGCAAATATTTTATTAATACTTTTAAATATATTAATTCCATGTAGAAATGATAATATACTAGCTATTTTGAGTTAAAAAGAATATAGTAGGCCAGGTATGGTGACTCATGCCTATAATCCCAGCACTTTGAGAGGCTGAGGCAGGAGGATCACTTGAGGCCGGGAGTTTGAGACCAGCCTGATCAACACAGTGAGACCATGTCCCTATTTTCTTTTTTAAAAGTTAAAAATAAGAGAATATATTATTGAAATTAATTTCTCTTTCTGTTTACTTTTTTAGTGTGATTGCTATAAAATTGTGACTTGCATTATATTTATATTGGACAGTGCTGGTCTAGGGCTTCTAACTTACCGTGGCAAAGAATATGGAAATAAACTTTTAGACAGAGAAAAATGTAACCATTTTTTTTGTGGGAGTGGTGGTAGTTTTAGGGGCAGTGACCTGCCTGTTGTTGAGGTACTAAGGATCTCAAGTGTACTAAGGATCACTGGAACTTTTAAGTAGTATTAAAAGTTGATTGAAAAATGAGTAGCTTTTTTTTTTTTAATTAAAAGACTAATGTATGTATTAAGAGTCTTGGTTTTATTAGCACTTTATGAAAGATCTGCTTTTTCCCACCATTCCCTTTGTGAAAGTACTCTGCATGTATCTATCTGAAATGCTGAAAGCCTGTCTTAAGAAGGGATTAAACCTTCCCTTAATCTTTCTATGCCTCCTAAAAACTCTCCCTTTTAGGTCCATCATTTCTTTGTTTCTTCCTTCTTCAATTAGTGATTCAATAAATATTTATCTGCTAGGTACTGTAGGTACAATGGTGAGCAAGAACAAATATGGTTGCCACCCTCATGGGCCCATAGGGGACTGCACGAAGCAGGCATTCATCAAAGAATCACAAAAATAATTTACTGTAATAACAGTATGTGCTGCAAAGGAGGGCTGCTGGTGCCAGAAAGGTAGATAACAGTGGTCAGGAAAGGCTTTCTTAAGAAGACAGGAATAATTATGCTGATATCTAGAAGGAAAAGAAGATAAGGGGATGAAGTCAGGATGGGAGTGAGGGGAGAGAGAACAGTGTTCCAGGCATGGGGAATGCTGTGCCACATCTTAGGGTAGGAAGGAGCTGGCCTCATTGGAGGAACTGATAGTGTTGCTGCATTGCACATGGTGGTAGAATCACACAGGAGAGGCAGCTGAGTTGGTAGGAGGGGCCATTGGACTGAGGTCCTGAAATTTTGGTCTTAATCAAGAGTTGCCTTGAGAGGAAGCCCGTGGAGAGTGTTAAGCAGGAATGTGACCTGATGAGATTTATATTTTGAACACACTGGCTGCTGGGTGAAGAATGGATTCGAGAGAGATAAGAGGAAGTTAAACTGAATATTGGATCATTTGATTTGTTTTCTAGTATTACTTTGACAACATTTTCAAAATGTGGGTTTTCACTTATTCTTTGCGAGAATATATAGCTGGGATAATCCAACAAGTCTGAGGGTGCTGTTTCGGGTTTTTAATCCTGTTTTGACAGTAGTTATTAGAATGTAAAATACATTGGTTACTAAGTGGAACTGCAAGAAAAGTAAGAAAAATAGTCTGGTTGTTTTAAGACGGATCTTTAATGGCTCTTTTTTCTCTTTGAGAAGTCCAAAAAGATTGACTTTTAATAGACTATTCAAATGTTCTTTTTCCCCACTCCTATGGGTGGGGCACGGGTAGCCTTGGCATTCTGCTGGTGTTAATGTGAGTGAGTCTCTGTTGACCTGGGCATGACTCACTAAACGGCGGGGAAGGTTACACCAAGTGCTCCTTCTCTTGGGGTAAATGACCTGAGTTTTGGGACAGACTCTGGCCTTGAGCCAATTGTTTTACTTGTTTGAGCCTGACTATAAAATGAGAGGAATGGACAGGATGGTGTCTAAGGTTCAGTGCTGCTCTGGCATTCTCAGCCTAGAGATGTTTTTCCTGCTTACCTGCAAGCCCTGTGGTATCCTTGCCTGGCCCTAGGATTGTTTATAAGCTCCAGTCTTCCTTCATCTGTTTGCCCCTTTTTGGATGTAAACCGTATGACTGTCAGATAGTACCTTCTTGTTCTTCGTGTGGCACCCTTTCAGCAGCTAGTATGTCACTGGGCTGGTAGTCAATGCTGATTTTCAGAACAAAGAATGACCTTTGAATAGCTAGAGTGTTGGCTGCCAGGTCTATAACCTGGATTGTTTCGATGAAAGCGCCAACCAACAGTATTTTTGAAAATGGACTGTTGTTGGGGTTCATCAGACCTTTTTAAAAATGTCATTCTCTTCCATTCTTAAATCTTATAGCCATTTTGAGTAATTCTTTAAAAAAAATCTCTGAAGAGGCCTATTCTTTGTACAGCTGAAAATCATTAATTATTTCCTGTCCTTGTGTCAACTTCCTGTTGCCCAGAAAGGGTAGCTGAGAGTGGTTTCCTGACTTCTGGGAAGGGAGAACTTCCTTGTTCTCACCACTCTGCTCTTGGGCTCTAACCTCAAAGTGGTAGAGCAACAGCTGTATGCCGAAGAATGTTAATGTGAACCTTCGGCTGATGGAAGCAAAATTTTAGGAGTAAAAGTCACTTTCAATTATGGCTGATGTAAGGTGTGGTTGTGGGAATGGGGGTAAGAAGACAGGAGTTCTGTAAGGTTTAAGTTACAGAATTAAAATAGAAAAAGTACATGACATTTTATTGTTTTCTTAAAGTAATTGTTTTTAGACAGGAGCCTCAGAGACCTAGCTTTATATCCCAGCCTGGTAAGAGCTTGAATATCTTGAAATTATTTGGTTTAAAAACCCTGCAGTCACATGTAAACAGTGTATTCAACAAGTATTGGTGAGCACTTAATCAGCTAATATGCCTGAAAGGCTATGTGGGATCCAAAAACAGTATCAGACTTAGCCCATGCCCTTTGAGTGTCTACAGAGCTGCCGGACACATACAGAGAGGAGGATGAGGCAGTGAAAAAGTGTGCAAATCGTGGGTGCCCAAAAGGATTCTTATGAGGAAAATTCACATAGTCCACAGAGGTGGGCTTCAGTTGGACCTTGTTGGGAGTGCAGCAGGATTCACTGAGGGGATGCGGTGGGAAGGTCTTTCCTAGTATGATTAATTGCACAAGCCAGGGAGGGAATAAGCATCATCTGTTGGATAAAGTGAATCAAGGGTTCATCCTGGGGAGTCTGCAGAAAAGGTTAGGAAGCAACAGAAGGGCAGAATTATGGCAGGCTTAACTAGTATGATGAATTTGGACTTAATCCTCTGGGCAGTGGGATTCAGTGAAGGCTTCTGAGAAACGGAGCATCATGCTAAGATTAATGATGTTGGAGTTGTGAAAGGATGGCTTTTAGGTCAGCAATGCATCTCTGGTGGGAAATTCAGCTCTTAACTCTAAGTTTTCCCAAGTGTGGATGGGGGAAATTTTTCAAAACACCAACATTTTCAAAACCCAGTAGATCTTCACAGAGTGCTTATAATGTGCAACACACTGTATTAGGTCTATAGAGGGGACAGAGAAGCAGACTGTACCCCAGGTAAGTTTTTTTCTTCTTTTTTTCAAGACAATCTCACTTTGCCACCCAGGCTGGAATGCAGTGGCGTGATCTCAGCTCGTTGCAACCTCTGACTCCTGGGTTCAAGTGATTGTCCCACCTCAGCCTCCTGAGTAGCTGGGATTACAGGTGTGTGCCACCACACCCAGCTATTTTTTTTTATTTTTAGTAGAGATAGGATTTTGCCATGTTGGCCAGGCTGGCCCAGATAAGTTTTATTGACAAAATTAGATGGCTAGCTTTTGGAGATGACCAAAGAGCAACTGTCAAAAGGTGGTATTTTGTCTTTAAAATTAAAAAAAGAAAAAGAAAAACTACTGTTTCTTAGGCTATAGGATAAGACTGTACTTGAGCTTTAATAATTTCAATGAGTATTAGTGGTGGGGGCACAGCCTATTAGCTTTATTTACAAGGAATGTAAGTTTGATCCTTAATATTTAGGTGTTGAAAGTGTTCAGTAAGGATGAATCATATGAAGCAATCCAAATGTTCACCTTTATATCCTGCATAACCCATAAATATTGAGTTGTTCATTCATAACAGCAGTTCTTAACATTCCAGAAGATATTTAAGCAAAATAGCCCGACGTGCCCTCTTAAAGGAGTGGTTATTGTGTTTTTCCTCCAGGATTTTAGGCATCATGGGACCTATATTACTAACTAGGATTAGATTGTCTGTTGTGCATCCATAAAAAATTTGATTTGTGGCTGTTGAATTTTGGTGAAATTGTTATTGTGGCTCTTGTATGAATTCATACTTTGTTACTTAGATGGCAAGTGAATTAAACAGTGAACTTAAGTGAGCCTCCTTTTTTCTTCAGGGATACCTAAGATATTTTGGTACAGATATACAATGTATAATAATCACATTAGAGTAAATGGGGTGTCCATGACCTCAAGCTTTTATCATTGGTGTTATTTTTAAATGTATCATTAAATTGTTATTGACTACAGTCACCTTGTTGTGAGGCATATTTTACTTTTAAGAAGATAGACACTGTGCATTTTAAAAGCAGTGACAGATTTTTCTCAGTCTTAGGAATTCATTCATTTTTTATCAGAAAACCCAAGGATTCCTTACTATGCTCAGGCATGTTTCATGCCTTTTCAAAGCAGTTTTTTTTTTTTTTTTTCCTGAGAAGGACCAATTTTCATGATATAATTGTATTTAGGAGATGGAGTGCCTTTCTTTATTCTGTGCTATTTGAGTTTTACATTAAGCCTATCTAACTCCTTTCTTTTCCCTTTAGATTTGAGCTTAGAAGCCACTTCATTCTGAAGCTTTCCTGTAAGGTTGGGCCTAGCCTCGCCTGTGTGTTTCCAAATATCCCACACTTGTCCCATCTTAATAGTCATGGGTTCATTTTATAATCACTTATTTCCTTGTCTGTCTCCCTCACGTGACTGTAAACTTCATACTGTCATGGCTGTTAATCTTGTTTATTTTGGTAAGCTCAAACAGTCCTTGATGAATGAATGAATAAATGCAAATTTTGCTAAATAACAACTTTATTTATTCCATTATTTTGAAGGCCTTCTTTTCCTACAGTTTATTCCCTCATTAGATTTCAAGTAATAGGAACATAAACTTAGAAATTCACCATGGAAGACTTTGCATATGGGCTGCTAAAAGAAGTTTTTCTTATTTTTAGTGCCAGACTTTTCATTCGTAGCTCTCTCACTCAAAAGTCATTCAGCTTCTTGTAAGCATGCAAATTTGGAAAGAGGTAAGGGCCGGACTCAATGTACACACACTGATAAACACTCATTGTATACTCAGTGACACAAACTAGTAACAGTTTGTTAGCTCTCTCATCTCTAATGCTGTTTTAAAATATGTTATTACTGAAGACAGATAAAAAATTGAATACTAAAACTAAGCATGTTCTTAATTTTTAAAGTGGCTCTGGGACCTAACCCAGGATGTGTCTGCATAACATTTTAGCAGTGTTTTAACCTTATTAGTTAACTTACATCAACTAATAAGTCGGTAAGGCCAAGTCAGTAATGTAAGTGACAGCCAGCAGGTATTACGTTAGAAGGTTTGGATCAATGAATAATTGTAATTGAAGCCAAATGTAATTAGTTATGTGATTTTTGAGGTGTTCAAGTGTAATTCCACTTGTGTTCCATCTTGAAACTAAAGCACTAGGAGGGATTACTGACAGAAGGAAAATAGGCATAAAGATGCACTTATGCACTTGACTCATCTTGTGTTCAAATCCCCAGGTCACAAAAGAGAAACCTGGATTGCTTTGTTCTAGAGAGATCATGCATGCTCTGCTGACCCTACTTACCTCCCACCAGAGTTTCTTCGCTCCCACCCTTCTCTCTCCCCACTCTTCTTGGCCCACAGTTCCACATTCTGCTTTGCTGCTTCAGGTCTCCATGCAGTAGTACATCGTGTTCTCTTTGGGATTCTTGTGCTCATTCTTGATCCAGCTGACTCTTACTTGTTTTTAGAACTCAGCTTAAGGCCAATAGCTGCAGCAAGCCCTTTCTGACCCCGAGTCTGATTTAAATGCACCCCCACCCACCTTTCCATAACATCTTTATTACGGTGCTTTCCACTTTATCCTATAATTTTTGCATTGCCAGTTTTTTCTGCTGGTCTTCTTAAGGGCAGAGATGGTCTTGCAGTACTTTGTTGAATGAATGAGCAAACTCTGATTTTTAAAAATATTCTGTAGAGGTAGTGCTAACACTAAAATTGGAGCTTTTATTAGCTATATATAGAACTTAAAAGTTATTTCTAGTATATAGTATGTCAAAAAGTAAATTATTATTTATTATTTATTGTTTCTCTTTCTTGTTTTATTCAAACTTTAACAGATCTTAAAACTGTATAGCTTTAGGTTTTGTGTAGTGTCAAGAGGCTCTGGAGTCAGCCTGTGGTTTTGAATCCTGGCACTGCCACTAGTTGGAGGATTTTAACCTTGGTTTCGCCAGCTATAAATTTGGGGATAAAAATAATACTTTATAACATTGTGGTGGGCACTAAATGAAATAATACATGCAGGTAAAACTCTTGCATAGTTCCTTCCTGAAAACACCACTGACACCGCTGACTTTTCCCACCCTAGTTCTATGTGAACCCATAGAATTCATAGAATTGCAGAATGCTTTTATATTCTCAGGGCAGATGGTAGACTTTGTCAGTTCTCTAAAATGATCTGGAGGAGTTATAAATTAGTGATACTGTGCCACCTTTTATGACTCCAATATGGGACCTGCTGTATGTCTCATCCAGCATCATGAGCCATTAAACTGTAACACACAAGCCATACTATAGTCTAAATGGCAAAGCAATCTCCTCAGCAATGAGGCCCTGGGATGCAGTCATCACTGATGCTGGGGTACTCTTTTTTTCTCCCATTTCTCCTAAACTGGAAGGAGAGTAGTTACTAGTAGGCTCTCCAAAAGTTTTGGCATGAACTTTATGGGAACAAGTTTGTAAGCAGTATGAACAGGTGGAAAACTTCAAGGACTTGGTCAAGCTCATGGCAAATGTTGCTTGTAAGCTACTAGAAAATTACAGAAGGAGGCAGGCCACCCTTTTAGGAAACAGAACAGTAGAGGAGGGTGCCAAGTGTGACCTGCATGCGCTATGCACATAGACATAAATTCAGTGCTTGGGTATGTGAGGTGTGGAAGGGACATTTGCTTTCACCACACCCATTTCAGTCATTCATAGTAAGACTGCTGGCAGGGCAGGTTTTAGGCTTCGGAGCCTTCTTGCTTGTTCTAGAATAAGCATCAGCAATGTTTTCTGTTAAAGATATCCTGTGACATTATGAATTACCTGGAGAGTGTGATCTGTCACCACATACTGCTTGTCAGAAATGCTTACCACATGTTTTCGAGTGAATTGCAATGGCTGTTTTAAAATTAGAGATATAATAATTATGGTTGCTGAATAATGGTTTGTTTTGAGGTAACAAAATGCTTTTTTTTTTTTTTTTTTGAAACAGAGTCTCTGTCACCTAGGCTGGAGTGTGGTGGTGCGATCTTGGCTGAATGCAACCTCTACCTCCTAGGTTCAAGCGATTCTCGTGTCTCAGCCTCCTCAATAGCTGGGATCACAGGTGTGGTCTACCATACCTGGCTAATATTTGTATTTTTAATAGAGCCTGGGTTTCACCATGTTGGCCAGGCTGGTCTCAAACTTCTGGCTTCAAGTGATCCACCTACCTTGGCCTCCCAAAGTGTTGGGATTACAGGCATGAGCCACTGCACCTGGCCAAAGTGCTTTTTGACTTTAGATGTAATATTTTCTGGCCTTGAGGGATGAGATATTTTGCGTTGGTAAAATGTTGTGATTAAGTTAAGCTTCAAATGCGCAAAGACTTTTAAGCAGCAGGTGTAATTGAATATAATTTTACCATTGCTTGATGAAGTAGGGTCTTTAAAGATTTTTGTTGTTGTTGTTGGGAGGGGGTGGGTATTTGACCCAATTTAGTTTTCGGCATGTGTTTTTTCTTCATCTTCATGTCAGACTACACCTGCCACTTCTGCTGCTGCTTCTTATTCAGACAACCTCATCTTTTGCAGTCCATTGATGGTTTGCTGCCAGTAATTGCCTTTAGGTTGAAAAATCAGTAATCAAGTTTGGGAAGATTTCTGTGTTTTTCAAAGGCAAGATTCTTAATGAGGATCCAAGGCATGTTGGGTGTTTATCCCAGCTGTTTTCTATGTACTTCATGTTTAGGGGTCATGTCCCAAAGGATGGCTGTCTTTTACGTGAGTCTCCACTTGATGAAAGTGGGCTTTACTGTAATATTTTTGCATAGGATGTTCAATACATTCACTGTTGATATCATTTACATTTTTTCTCTCTGCTTTTTACACAGTCAAAGTTTGCTGTGCGATGTCACAATTGTGGCAGAAGACATGGAAATCTCTGCTCATAGAGTGGTGCTGGCCGCCTGTAGTCCTTATTTTCATGCCATGTTTACAGGTATGAAATATTTTAGTTATGGGCATTTTAAAAAATGTATTCAGATCTGAGCTTTTCTTACCACATTTTCTTTTGTTATTAACATTTTACTTTTATGAAATGAAGAATTATAATGGAAGAAAATGTTCTTGGTTTGTTCCAAATTCCTCCTCCTCTTTGTTTTTTATTGTTGGGTGTCAGTAAGCCTATACATATGGACACTCACAATTTTATGCTCAACTTTCCCCCTGTAAGTTATACTTATGTATATTAGTTTCTGCCATTTATAATAGCTTTTTGGCACTTTATTATTTTGACAAAAGAAAAACACTTTTACATTTTTTAAAATGATTTTTATATTTGTTTCATCTAGTATTACATTGAACAAAAAGATGTTTATTTAATATCCTTCATTTGGAAATACAAGAAAATAAAGCGGTTTATCTACAAGCTTAGATTTTACTTTGGCAACTGTGAAAATGTATAGAATGATTTTAGTACTTCTGGAAAAGAAGTAATTTATGTCTGTCACACTTGAATCCTTTACTCTCATTCTTTTTAAAAATATACTGTACAAAGAAATGAAGTTTTTATCTGTTACATCAATGAGTTTATAATCTTAGGGTATTGGTATGCCAAATAGAAAATACAAATAGAAATGTAGTTATACCAAAAAGCAAAAATACAAAGCTCTTCTTACTTTAGAAACCATTAAGTATTTTTGGTGCTACTGTTTTACTAGATACTTCAAGGCATACAAAAACAATGTGAACATGCTTCTGCCCCAAAAGCTTCCTGTGTCGCCAGGGAGATGGATGTGCACCCTTTAATAGGTAATAGTGTATGCAAGATCTGAGTGCCCACAGCAGTGATCAGACATTGAGGGCTGTGATGGGCAGCACTGAGAGAAGGATTTCCCCAGACCTGATGGATTGAGGGGTTTACACAGATGAAGATGAGTGTAGAAGGTCAGATGGAGAAGGTGGACTGAGTGAAAACTTTTCTGGGTGTCTTGGGAGTAGTGAGGAGACCAGAGCCCCACTCAGTTTTCAGCCTTTTATGATCTTGCTGTTCCAGAACAGAGTTAAATAATCAGGAATGAAGAAGGATAGCAGGTGGGCTCTGAGCCAAGTTGAGGATGTAGTTTGGGAGGGTTGCCTTTCAGCTGAGATTGATCTGAAAAGTCAATACCCATGAAGCGAGACTAGTCAGATTTTTATGTCTTGGGGTTCACTTTAGTCTCTTGATTTACATCTTATTTATTACTGCTGGACACTTTTCTAGAGAGAGAGGGTCTCTAAGGCTTGTAAGAGAGGATTCAATCTGGAATGTGTTGGGCTACTTCAGGAATTCCCTTGTAAAGTGCTGTCCCCCCCTTGGTGGCCTTCCTTCAGATGACACTGCTGTTGCCACTTACGTGTTGGAACTACAATCTGTGCTTCAGTTTCCCCATCTGGAAAATGGGAATAATAATACTACCCACATCCTAGTGTTTTCGTAAAGATTAAATGAGATCATATGTGTGAATTTCTTGGCACTTGACACATAGAAAATGATCAGTTAATTTTGACACTAATTATTATGGTCATCATCACCATTCTTTTTTATTCTAACTTTGTAAATTTCTTTATATTCTGTACAAGATTGAAAAGCTGTAAGCTAGACTCTTTTTTCTTTTTTTTGATAAATGTTTTATTGTCCACAGAGTGACAAAAATAGAGTGATTAACTTATACCTGTAAGATCAAGGTTAGTTTCCTTTCCCCTCAAAAGGCTTTGGAGACTTAGTGTCTCCAAATTCCTTGAGCCTTAGACATCCAGTGAAATGGATGCTAGGTAGAGATAGGAGGTATTATTATTATTATTATGTCTTTAGCTGTCTTTTCTGTTTGCTTTATAATCTAAACTGCATTTCGGTTTCCCTCTTCTGTGTTTGTCTAATGGTTCTCTATGCTTCATGATTTAGCTGACATGTGATTTATGAATATGTGAGCTTTGCCTAAGGAAGGGAATGAGGCATTGAAGACATTCTGATTCTCTAAGTATTTATAGTGTATCGCAACTAACTAGTAGTTAGGTGCTTTTGCAATTCAACTGGTTTCTGTCTGAGAATATACCTTTTATGCTTAGTCAAATTTTAGATTGCTGTGCGCTGAAGTAGTTGAAAATAGGAATACTGTGTTAATTTCTGGCACATATACAAAGTGTGAATTGAGTACCTAATGTGTTTTTTTTTTTTTTTTACTAGTTTATTGAGGCATATTTTATATATCATAACATTTACCCATTTCAGGGCTGGACGCAGTGGCTCACACCTGTAATCTCAGCACTTTAGGAGGCTGAGGCAGGTGGATTGCTTGAGTTCAAGACCACCCTGGGCAACACGACGAAAACCCATCTCTATCAAAATACAGAAATTTAGCTTAGTGTGGTGGCACTAGCCTATAGTCCCAGCTACTCAGGAGGCTGAGGTAGAAGGATCACTTGAGCCTGGGAGGCAGAGGTTGCAGTGAGCCAAGATGGTGTCATTGCACACCGGCCTGGGTGACAGAGTGAGAGAAAAAAAAAAATTACCTGTATTAAATGCACAACTCACTGATTTTTAGTAAATTTACTGAGTTGTACTGCCATCACCATAAATCAATTTTAGAACATTTTTGTTCCCACATAATGTTTATGAGGTTCATCCATGTCACTGATGTTTCAAAGGAAGCTGTTCCTATTGCTAAATAGCATTCCATGTGAATAGACCACTTTTGACTTTCCATTTACCAGTCAATGGATGTTTTTGTGTTGTTTCAATTTTTGGCTATTATGAATAATATTGCTCTGAGCATTCATGTGCAGTTCTTTGTGTGGACATGTATTTTTATTTCTCTTGGGAGTAGATATCTAGGAATGTAATTGCCAGGTCACGTGGTACATTTATACTTAAAAAATTCTGCTAAGCTGTTTTTCCAGTTACCGCACTGTTTTCCATTCCTGCTAGCAATGTTTGAAACTTCCTATTTCTCCACATCCTTGCCAGCACTTGCTCTTGCTTTTTAAAAAATTATAGCCCTTCTAGTGGGTGTTGAAGTAGCATAGTATTGTAGTTTTAATTTCCATTTTTCTAATGACCAATGATGTTGAGCATCTTTCTATGTGCTTGTTATTTAGGCTAAACTTTTATGGTTTTTCAGCAGTAGATGCTCTTTGACTTTCTGGCTATCTTTGTATTTTTTTTTTCTACTTTTGAATCTACTGTTTAGCCAACAAGTTGGCAGAGATTAGATAAAAAAGATAAAGGCAGGGCGCAGTTGCTCATGCCTGTAATCCCAGCACTGTGGGAGGCCAAGGTGGCAGAATTGCTTGAGCCCATGAGCTCTAAACCAGCCTGGTAGAAATAGGGAGACTTCATCTCTAAAAATATTTTTTAAAAAATTTACTGAGCATGGTCACACATGCCTGTATAGTCAGTCCCAGCTACTGGGGAGGCTGAGGCAGGAGGATCGCTTGAGCCTAGGAAGCAGAGGTTGCACTGGGCTGAGATCATGCCATTGCCCTCCACCTGGGCAACAGAGTGAGAATGTGACCCTGTCTCAAAAAAGAAAAAAAAAAAAAGACACTATGATTGGGTCTAGGTAATTTAGTGTATGTAGACTCATTTAAGTATTTGCCAGAGTATAAGTACTTTATTTCTTTATTTGTTTTTCATGGTCTGAAGCCCCGGTAAGCTTTTTTTAAATTATGGTGAGGTTAACAAGTAGATCATTGGATGCTTTCATTCCACCAAACATCAGGTACATTTACATTCTCTTGCTCAGGGACAGGGAGTTTCCCTACTCTTCTTTTGTTTTCGTGTGACTAACCTATTAGGAAATGGGGAATATGCAGATGTTCTTTGTTGGCTCTTACTTTTAATCTCATAAACTGTAGGTGAAGTATTCATTTAAATTATATCACCTAAGAAATAATTCTGTTACTCGTCATAGTTCCAAGTGTTTGAGTAGAGAAGGGAAGTGAAAAGTAATTCTGTGATGTAGTCACAGGGTTTTTACTTTGTGAAGTATGGGCCTATTTAGAGCAAGGCCAAGTTGTTTAACTATTACTTAAGAAAGAACATACCAAATTGGGTTCTTGTGTTTTTAGATTACTTCTTGGTTACAAATGTGGCATTTAGAAAGCTGTTTGCTTAACACATACTTTGAGATTTATTTGTGCCACAGGCTAACATTTCTGAAATCTGGTGAGAAGTACTGAATACTAAATTTTTATTTTTAGCCTTTTTTTTGGTGTGCTTTTTGATTTCTTTTGTCATATTGAACATGATTCAGTAAAATAAATTAGAATAGGAAAAGAGATTATTGTTTGAGTTACTAAGAAGTGAGATTTTAAAAAGCTGTGTACATGGTTATGTTTGTCTAAGATTCATACTTTCATTCATCAAGGAGTATTTATTGAGCATCTTCTCTGCTAGGCATTGTCCTAGGCTTTGGGGACTAGAGTGATGAATAAAACAGATAAGTTCCTGTTCTCGTGATTCTAGTTAGGAAGAAGAAGAAAGGTTAGACAGTAAGTAAACACACGAAAGATAATTTCTGGTATTGATGGCTCTGAAAAAAATTAAATAGAATGTTGCACAAAGAACTTAAGATGGAATGCTTTAGGCTGCCTGTAACAGCAAGCTCCATTCAAACTGGTTTAAATAATAAGAAAGCAGGCTGGGCACCAGACATGGTTGGATGTACAGCTTGAAAATTTCATCAAGAATCTTCTTCCTTCTGTCTCTCTACCCTTCTGTCCTCAATAAAAACATCCTAAGGTTTGTTCCCCTCTTAAATGAAAGATGCCTACAACAGTGGACCCAACAACCGCTTCCTCAAGGAAGGAGGACGCTCTCTTTTAGAAGCTAAGGAACCTTTCTCAAAAGTTACCCAAACCAGATCAAAACTGGAAGGGCAATGCAGTTAACATGTTGGCCTTAGAATTGCTGTAGAACTGGAGAGTTACATGCTCTGACCATCATAGAGAGTGGCTGGTGGGGCACCTGGGTCAGCTTGCCAAACTGAAAATGCCTGAGTGTCAGTAACTGCTTTGTAACCCAAGAAGAAAAAGGTGGTAGTGATTAGAGTAGATGATAAGTAGAACTTGCAAAGTAATGGAATAAAATTTATTTATTAAACATAGCTATAAATTTGTTATTTATTTCTAGGGTTTCAGCACAGTCAGTGTTTCTGTGTTATGCTTTTATGTTTTCTTTTTTTTTCCAGATGTTTTGTGTGCTAAATAACTGAAATTAGAATCATAGAATTTTAAAAATGAAATGAATTTTAGCGTTTATCTTTTTAAACCTATTCACTTTTCGTGTATTCATTGGATAAATTCATTTTACAGTGGATAAGTGAAGTTACCAGTTTATGTTGGGCTTCAGGAGTCCTGATTAAAGGTCCTTGAGATGGATTTTTTTTTTTTTTTTTTTTTTGAGATGGAGTCTCGCTCTGTCACCAGGCTGGAGTGCAGTGACACGATCTCAGCTCTCTGCAACCTCCGTCTCCTGGGTTCAAGCGATTCTCCTGCCTCAGCCTCCTGAGTAGCTGGGACTACAGGCATGCGCGATAGAAATGTTTTTAGCTATATATGTGTTTTTACACTTTCATGATTTGGAGGACTTTCTTTTTTTTCTCAATAAAAGTAGATATGAGACTGGGTGCAGTGGCTCATGCCTATAATCCCAGTACTTTGGGAGGCCAAGGCAGAAGAATCATTTGAGGCTGTGAGTTCAAGGCTGCAATGAGCTGTGATTACACAATTGCACTTCATCCTGGGCAACAGAGTGAGACTCTGTTTCAAACAAAAAAAGAGAAAGTAGAGATGATGTGGTATTTGCTAGTGAAAGTGCTTAGCTCACCCTGTAATGTATAGTGATGTTCAATAAATGTTTGTTGACTGAAATCCTTCATAGCTAGAATATCCATATTTAAGACTAATTTTAAAATGCCATTAGTCATGTTAAGTAAAAATGCTATATTTTATGTATTTATTCAATTAATTAATTAATTTACTTACTTATTTGTTTGGCAAGACAGAGTCTTGCTCTGTCACCCAGGCTGGAGTGCAGTGGTGTCGGTCTGAGCTCACTGTAACCTCCGCATCCCAGGGTCATGCAATTCTCCTGCCTCAGCCTCCCAACAGGCATGTACCAGCATGCCTGGCTAATTTTTTTATTTTTAGTAGAGACAGGGTTTCGCCATGTTGGCCAGGCTGGTGTTGGACACCTGACCTCACATGATCCGCCCACCTCGGCCTCCCAAAGCACTGGGATTACAGGCGTGAGTCCCTGCGCCCAGCCAAAACGCTACGTTTTAAATTGGCACTTGCTTTACTTTTTATTCATCTAGTTATTTATTTATCCAACCAGTATTTATTGGGTATCTACTAGATGTCAGACATGTTATACAGAGATAAGAAAGGCTTCATCCCTGTTCTCAGTGAACTTAAGAATTCAGAGGAGGAGAACTAGGTAAAAAGTTGATTATGACAGAGTGGATTTGCATGAATTACCCAACTGTACCTAAAGTGAGAGTGTTAATCCAGCCTTGGGCCACCAACAGATAAGGCTACCTAGAGAGGTTCCAGTGGAGATTAGCCTGGGAAATGAGTGGGTGGGGAGACAGAGAGGACAATGTTCAACAGGAGCATCAGGTGTAAGACATTGCCTGGTGTCTGTAGAAAACAACAAACAGCTTCTCATTAATGTATTTCAAGTTTAGAAATGGCAGCGGGGAGAGAGAGAAGGCTAGATAATGAATCAGGGGCTGGACATGTGTGCTTGGACTGGGAGAAACCAAAGGATTTTTGAACTCCATGCTCAGATTTGTGGAGTCAGTACTGGAGGCAGGAAAAGAATTAGGAGGTGGCTCCATTGGTGTTAGCAAGAGATTATAGGAACCCCAAGGGCGAGAAGGTGAGAAGATTTATTTGAGATCTATCTAAGGTTAATTCTACAAGTTTTGGTGAACTGTGGGATTGGTGGGTAAGGAAGAGTAGAGAGTCAAGGATGACTGTCACTTAGGTTTTTAGTATAGGTGTTTGTATGGATTGCATAATGTAGTTTCAGAGTTCTGATATAACTTTAGAGTTATGTGATCAAAACATAAACAAGAAACTATAATCTCTATAGAGATTATGGGAGGTTATAAATGGTAAGGATAAACTATGTACAGTATCATTGGATAGCCTAGCTTTTTTTCTGTTTGTTTTAAATCCGACAAAGTCTTGCTGTGTTGCCCAGGCTAGTCTTGAACTCCTGGGCTCAAGTGATTCTCCTGCTTCAGTCTCCCTAGTAGCTGGGATTACAGGAGTGAGCCACAGCACCTGACTCTCCTTGGATAGTTTTAAAAATGCATTATCAATCATAAATCTCACAAAGCCATGCTGTTTAAAGATTTCCTCTGAAAACACAGCAAAGGGCAAAAACTAAGGTAATATGTAACTACTGGAATTAGATATAAATAACTTTTACAACTTTAGTATGTGCTTTGATTCATAGTAATTAGAATTTTTAAACCATTAATGCAGTCATGGGCAAGTTTTTTGTTTTTCTTACTGTTCTTGTAAATTAATATAAAAATATTAAAATGTTTTCAAAACAGTATATAATTGAGATTGAATTTATTGGAAGCAGATATAGTTTTCTGGGGAGAAAAATAATCTTAAAAATGACAAATATTTGAATTAGCAAAATGCATCATATAGCAATACCTTAAAAATATTAAAAACTGTTTGGCAGAGAACTAATTATTTTTCAGCCATACATGTAAATTAAAGTCCCACTTGGTTTTGTCTAAGATGAGTCCTGTTTAACTGAGTACTGGCTGTTTGGCTTTGGGCTCATGTGGCCCCAGTCCCTGAAGGGCTTCGCATATTATTGGGGCCCTGCAGGTGAATCAGTTATGGGCTTTGTCTAAAGTCCAGGTGGGAATCACCAGAATGTCTTAACTTTTGGCACAAAAGAGTCTTCAGTTTATACAAACCCCAACTATCCACAGGATCCAGCAAGAGTAGAATAGAGGAAGGTGCCTTATATGTGGCTGAAGACTTATTTTTCTATATTCCTTGACCTTCCTTTTTCCCCCTTTCTGTAAGCAGGGAAAAAATATTTGCTGCAGCACCGGACATACAACTCAGTCCTTTTCATCCTGCTATGTAGGTATGGGTGCATCTTTCTCATTAACTCTCCTACTTCCCTTGTCATACAAAGAGATGTTTTTCTTCCTGGGAAGTAGCAGGGTAGTTTTTGGGATATTTTGGCTCTGAGGTGAACAGCTTCTTTCTGAGATCTTGTCAGAGATAATCTCCAGGGAAGCACACAGTTAAATGTACACGACGATTGTTATTTCTCTCCTCCCAGGGTTTGTGTTTACAAAGGAATTTTGTGTAATTATGATTTCCCATAGACTTTTCTGATAGTTTATGGTCGCTGACAGTGCATTGTATCTGAAAAAGAAGCGAGCTTTCAAGAAATCTTGAGGCAGTGTTGTTTTAGTAAGAGATGCTGGGTTAAAGTGAAGGTAATGAAGGCACGTTCTCATGCTTCTTTTATCTTTATAACTTAGTGAATTCTAGAGCCAAATCTTTTTTGCCCATGGCCCTCAGCATTATTCTTGGACTGTCCTTTTAATTTTTAATTGAATCCCTCCCCACCCCCATTCAATTGCTTGTGTCTCCAAGTATCATGGTTCACTTACGTTGTCCACACCTAGGTGCTTAAACTTGCCTCCTGCTCTCCCCAAGTCTCCCTGGCTTAGGGACCATCCCTTCTCTTTTCTCTTTCCCTATTTCTTTTCCACAAGTGGGTATTAGGAAGAAAGTCTTGTACTGTTTTTTTACAGGCAGTTTTGTAGAAGGATACCTGGTTTTAGTAATAAAGCTGGTATGGAAATGACTTCAGCGTGAAGTTGCTGCAGATGACAAACAGGAACTGAATCTGAGCTAGAAGATCTCTGTAACAAGCTTTGTTATTGACTAACCCTTTGTTATTATTGTGATCCCTGTTACGCCTTGCATTTTCTCAGCATCATAAGTAATTTGTTTTCTCCTTGTCTCCGGAGTGAGGGTTGTGACCTCTCACTGAGGGTGGAGCCTCTGTGTCTGGTGCAGGCTATGCATGCCCCTGCAGGCATTTGTGTGTTTGTTGAAGGAGTAATGCTAACCAGGTGGGTGCTTTTTAGCAACCGTTCATTGCTATTAGCCAAAGGCAGTAACATCGTTACTCTTCTAGTCATGACTAGAAATCCATAAAGACAATAAATGCCCAAAAGCAGGGACAGCCTCAGCTACTGATCCTGTAGCCACAAGAATAGTTCATGCAGCTGGACATATGGCACATTCATTGTTGTGATACGATTTTGAGGTACAAGTGGGTAACAAAAGTACATTTTATGATTTGCTCAGGTAAGCTTTGGAAGAGGAAGGGGAGTGTTTTCGGCCTGCAAAAAGTGGCTGATTTTGCTGCCCATTGAATACAGTGAGTGGCAAGGAGGTGTATCAATCCGTATTGGCATTGGAACTTCCACAGTAGTGTCTTGCTGTAACATCACTCTTACTCCTTTGTGTTTTAGGTGAGATGAGTGAGAGCCGAGCAAAGAGAGTTAGAATAAAAGAGGTAGATGGCTGGACCCTGAGGATGCTAATTGATTACGTTTACACTGCAGAAATTCAGGTTACAGAAGAAAATGTACAGGTAAGAGTAAACACTTCACACCATCTAGCTATTTATGCGTATAGTTTTTTTAATAAAAAAAAGCATACCCACACAGTATACATTTTGCACCAAAATAATAGGATTCATTGTGAAAACTGTAATTCTAAAAAATACTTGGAATGATTGCATCTTTTTAGTAATGTTTCTGAGTTCAGTATCTTTTATATTCTTTAAGATCTAAGATACAAATCCTTTAGTTCTCTGAATGATACTTGTTCTTTCATGAAAACACTGTCATATTCTTTTATAACTGTTGATTGATGCTGCCCACAGTTTTTCTTTATTCCTTGGAAGGGTATAGTCTACAAAGAATGTTTTTGACTGCCGATATTCTTTATTTCTGCCTTTTTTTTTTTTTTTTTGATACACGATCTTGCTCTGTCTCTCAGGGTGCAGTGTAGTGGCTTGATCATGGATCATGTAGCCTCGACCTCCTAGACTCAAGCAGTCTTCCTGCCACAGCCTCCCAAGTAGCTGCGACTACAGGCATGTGCCACTATGCGCAGCCAGTTTTCTTATTTTTTTGTAGAGAGGTCTCACTATGTTCTCCAGGCTGATCTCAAACTCTTGGACTTCAAGTGATCCACCTTCTTCAGCCTCCCAAAGTGTTGTGATTATAGGTGTGAACCTCCATATGCCCAGCCTATTCTTTGTTTCACTATTTGAGCATCCTCTTTAAGTGATTCTGGAGTTTAGCTAAAAGTTGACATTGCGTCTTATTTCCTGTAAAGAACAAATGTTTCATGTGTGTTACATAAATGTTTAAATATTACAGATGGATGTGGAGTAAAAGGTGAGAATCCCTCTTTAGAAAACTGCCCTTCTCTTTGAACCTACTCCAGTCCACATACATTGATTCACTTCTTCTTCCCTAGAGGGTAGCTTCTGTTATCTACTGTGAATCCCTTCAGACCATTTTCCATGTGTATATTCACACACATGTACACATAGATTTTTTACATAAGAAATACTATACTTGTTCTGAAACTTGCTTTTTGAACTGAACAGTGTCTTAGGGGTCTTTACACATTAATGTATATGGGTCTAACTCATGTTAATCAGCTATATATATGTATGATTTTTCACCTTTATATAAACAGTGCAATGAGTGGACAGTTTTACATTTGCATACCCAAACTTTATAAGCTGGATTCCTCAAAATGGAATTGGTGAATCAAAGAGTACATGCGTATATTAATTTTTTGATAGCGATGCCAAATTGCCATCTGAAAATGTGTGTTTATTTATATTCCTTCTAACAGGGACACTGCGTTTTAAGGACAACAAAAATAACTAGGGCTAAATTCTTAAGAAATAATCTTTAAATTCTACTTACACAAATAGGAAGTTGTTGGCTTAATCCTTATCCCTGCTAGCTAGTTGAAATATGCTACAAAATGAATTTGGAGATTGAAATCTTTGCACTTTTTAAGACATGCTATCGATTGTTCCATGTGAAATATTGGCAGTAGTAAGGTCTCCTGGTGATCTTTCCCAGATGGCCTCATTAGCCTTTGCTTGGAAGTTCTAGTTATGAGGTAAGGCATTTGAAAAACCTTGGTCAATATTGGGCATGTTTCTAAATGTATGCATCAGATGCCAGATGAATTTTTTTTTAACATAGAAGAAAGTGTTTGGTATCTGTCATGAGATCACTGTGCTAATATGTCATCTCATTCTTGTCTTTTAGGTACATTTAAACTATTCACTAGATTCTGGGGCATTATTTTCAACAGGAGTTTATCTTGGTTTCTTTTTGTTCATTCCGTTTATTCATTTTAGCGCATGGGCCTCATTATACCCTTATATTTGACCTTCAACAATTGAATTACTGATTTCTTTGATTCACAGTGGACCACATGGGAGAAAATTGAGAAAAATCATTTAGGCATTAGAGACAAAACTGTGTGAATTCAGCCCTGAATGTTGTTTGTAGTAGTTCTTGTGGTGGGGACATGGGCCTATTAGGAGTTAGGAGAACGCCTCTCATGTTTCTTTTAATAACTGTCATGTTCCAGTCCTGAAATATTAGTCATCACAGCCTTTCAGAAAACTCTTGCCATGCTAATTTGCCTCTTGTGTATATTGCTTAGCTTTTAGAATATGCAGGAATACGTTCTAAGAGTTACATTTGGCAGGCTTATTAGATGCTTAACATTTGTATAGTTTCATTTTGTTTTTAAGAGGGGGAGGGATATCTCTTCAGCATAGGGCTATCCTGGTTTGTAAAGCTTTCTTTTATTTTCGATTGAAAAATACTTGTTTTGGAAAAGGCAGTTGAGAAATAAATTTGATTAAAAATAGCTACTTTTTCCATAACATGTGTTTTTCAATGAAAAAAAATAAGACTATACCATATCAAGATACACCAGACTCCTCTTTCCTATTTTATATGTTTTTTGTCAATCTGTGTTTTGTTAAATCTTTCTTGCGAGGTGCTGTCCACCTTAAAAAAGCAGTATGGTGAAAAAAGCAGTATGGTGGAGGTGTCTGGTGTTATTAATGTTAAGCTGAAGTTTTAAATGGCCCTAACTGAAAGCCCTGCTCTGAATTTGTATGCCCTGAAGGTGCTGACAGTGGGAACAGAAGTTTCTGTAATTCAAATGTTTCTTGTTGGTGGTATATTTTTCTCACTAGACCTAGACTCAAATCTTTTACCAGGTGACCTCCCTTTTGGAAGTTTCTGTTTTAGTAATAAAGTACAGTATTGGGCTAGAAAGTATTTTTGGGATTGCATGTTTTGATGTAGAATCATTGTGCCGTAGAATGCTGAGATCCAGCCGTCTGTTGGCAGTCCGTTGGCGACAGAACAGGGCTATAACCCTGTTTTCCCAGATTACTAGTTTAGGGTCTCTTCCATGATACCGTACGGTCTCCTTATTACACTAACTTTAAACAATATGATAGCTATTTGAAATGAAAGTTGTTAACTTGGAGTCAGAATGAGGGAATGAGTAATTTAAAAAATTAACTCCAAAGAAGGGACTACTGTTGTTATAGTCCCTTCTGATTTATACAAGCAATAGGGCTTTAATTCTTGGCCATTCCAGGTTTCCTAGCTTTTTGTGTGTTTGTGTATGTTGCTGCTGTTGTTTTTTTGTTTGTTTAGGTTTTTAGACTTTGGCTTTAAGTTTGGATATTTGGTTTTATTTATGGCAAAATTGGAGGATAATTTGAGCTAAATGAATTTACAGTTTTTTTTTTTTTTAAAGGGAATTAAAAGGAGAACCAATGTTTTACCTATGACTACACTTGTAATTCAACTTTTTTGGTGGTGGTTGTTGAGAGAATTAAAATTTAACTTGTGTCTAGAGTTTCAAAGCAAACTTTATGAACTGCATAAATCTGGGAAATAGAGAAAATACAGCCAAAGGCTATTGAAAAGTATGCTCTTGGACATTTGGTGGTTATGGACACTTTTGAGAATCTGATGAAAAACTGGCAACCCTTTCCTAAGGAAAGGACACATTAGCTTATCTACACAAAGTTTTGCATACGTTTTCAGTACACTTTCAGAGAATCCGTGTACCTTGCTGCTTGCCTCACCTTCCACTGTTAAGAATACTTGGCTTTATTTTTAAATTTTTTAATCTTTTTATTTTATTGAGACAGAGTCTTGCGCTTTTGCCCAGGCTGTGGTGCAGTGGTGTGATCTTGGCTCATTGCAACCTCCACTTCCCAGTTTCAAGCAATTCTCCCGCCTCAGTCTTCCGAGTAGCTGGGACTACAGACATGCACCACCACATCCGGCTAATTTTTGTATTTTTAGTAGAGATGGGGTTTCGCCATGTTGGCCAGACTGGTCTTGAACTCCTGACCTCAAGCAGTCAGCCCACCTTGGCCTCCCCAAGTGCTGGGATTATAGGCATGAGCCACCACTCCCGGCCAAGAATACTTGTCATTAGATATAAAAAATACAAATATGTAAGTGCGTGTGTGTCTGTGTGTGTGTGTGTGTATGAAGGATTTTCACATGGGTATATCGCCAGCTGTATGCTAAGCATTTTCTATGTAGCTCATTTGATGTTTATGCCTCCATGTAAGCTAGGTGTTACCCCAATGTGATTGAAGAAATAGGCTTAAGAAGGTTAAATAATTTGCTCAACATCACACAGCAACTATTAAATTGTCGTTAATTAGTATTGCTTACAAAGAGAGTTTATAAATTCAAAAATGTAAATGTCCTTATAACTAAAAAATTTTTTTCATGATCCAAAAATTATTCAAGATATATGCTATGTCATTCGATGTATTAATTAACACTTTTGGAGAATCCTAAAAGATCTTGAACTTCTTAAAGCATTTACTTCATTGCTAAATTTGTGGTTTTGTTACATGAGTTTGACTTCTCAGCCATTGGGTGTTTGTTTTGGCTTCCTAAAAGTAGGTAAGAGTTTTTCACTTGATGTAACTGTTAAAAACAAAGGTAATGATGTTAATAAACAGTGCCCATGAAAGTAAATGCTCTCATTCCTCAATTAATATTATGAGTACTCATCTACAGATTCTTTCTATATTAGAACTTTTATCATCTAGAAGAATTTAAGAAACGTCTGATAATGTTGAATGGATGGGTTTTAAAAAGTTCATGAAACATATGTTAGACGAATTGGAATTATTTGAGACAGAAACATCTCTTTAGAAATGAAGCAGAATTTAAATGAGAGTTTTTCAAGGGACATCTAAAATCAGTTATTGGTAATAAACAGACTTAATTGTTTAACACAATCTCAGTATAGTAGAAATTCAACGTAGTGTGTCCATTTTATTGGTGGTGTAGGGCAGGTTGTTGTTTTGCTTCAAACCAGAACTGCTGGGAGTATGCTATGTAGATAGTGTTTTACTCTGCATATTCCCAAAAGAAGGCCATCGCATGAAGGGGCTTACATGATACCAGGCCTGTTGACATAGTTGAAAAAGCTTTAAATTGGCTTAATAAAAAGCCTGCCAAAGTAGAGAAATCACCAAAACAATACATGTGTACCCTAAATATTTTAACCTCAAACATGTAGGTTTACAATTGTATGCCAATCTTTGTTTGTAAAACTAAGTATGGTCAGCTGTTTCAAGAGCCGCAGGTCCTTTTGCACAAACCACACCATAATCATGCACCAACTGTAATTTCCAGGCTTTCTTTTTCTTTTCTTTTTTTTTTAAGTGCAGCAAGAACTGAGACACTTGAAAAGAAATCTCAATGCAAAATCTTCTTTGAATTATACAGTTTCTCTTTCATTCCTCCCATGTCTAATTGGATTGAAAACATTTATTTTTTTTCCAGTAACACATTGATCAAGCCACTCCAAAGCAGCCAACTTAGTTTTCATAGAAAGAGCTCTTTTTACATTCACATTTCATTGAATTCATTTACTTAAATTGTGTAATTTCAATAAGTGCAAGTGTCATAAACAGATGTGGGAGGAAATCCAACACATATGAGTTGGTAAAATGCATCCCAGCTGGAGGAGCAGATGTGTGCAAGCACAGTAGAATGTACTTACTGAGGTCATGGAGCGAGTTGGTTCATCAGGTGAGTAGGTAAAGTGGATTTTGGTGAAGAGTGCTTTTGCTTTTTGTATTTCTATATTGTGTTAGTAAACATTGACATGAAATTCCCATTAGGTGGAGATTTGTTTTAAAAATCTGTCTTAAAAATAAGACACTCCATCAGTTAAACAGTCATTGATGGAATATCTGATAAGTACTCGGTCCGGTCCTGGTGCTACAAAAAAAAAAAAAACAAAAAAGAACAAAGCACAATGAATACAGTATATACTTAGACTGGGTTTGGATCTTGGCTTTGCTGTTTAAATACCATGTGACCTTGCCTAAGTTGCTTAACCTCTGATTGGCATTGGAGCTTGAGCCAGAGATGAATAGGGCTAGGCATAGGAGCACTGACCTGATGGAGCAAGTACTCAACAAGTATTTTTTGTGTGTTTGTGTTTGTTTTTTTCTGACATTTTCAAAAAAGTAATTTTTAAACTGAAGGTATGCTGGGCACAGTTTCTCACACCTGTGATCCCAGCACTTTTGGAGGGATGCCAAAGGAGGTGGATCACCTGAGCTCAGGAGTTCAAGGCCAGCCTGCCCAACATGGTGAAACCTCATCTCTACTAAAATTACAAAAGTTAGCCAGGCATGGTGGTGCACACTTGTGGTCCCAGCTACTCGTGAGGCTGAGGTAGGAGAATCGCTTGAATCTGGGAGGCGGAGGTTGCAGTAAACCAAGATCGTACCACTATACTCCAGCCTGGGCAGCAGAGTGAGATTCCATCTCAAAATAACAACAACAACAAAAAACTGAGGATAGCATGCAGTCCAAACTGAAATGTTTAGAGTTGAGTTACAAATTCAGGTCTGAATGAGATGCTGCAGAGAACCTGGCAGCAGGAGTTTTGTGGTGCTGGTAGTGGTGGTGGCATCTACTGTTAGGCTGATGGCAGTGCCTTTGTCCGGGAAGAGCTGCCCTGGGTGAACACTCAAGCCTACAGCTCTTAAATTTCTGGCTTGTGAAGAGACTTGATAAGGGCTGGGCAATTGTAATGACCACAACCAAGTAAGTTTGAGATTGTGGAGAGTCTGCATGCCCATAGGAAACTGGGCAGCAAACCCAGGATCTGGGGCTTGTTATGTGGGGCATTAGGAGTCACGCTGTGGCTTGGCAAGCATTAGGGTACTTAGGGGAGCGTATCACGTTTAGGGCAGCAAGATTAACGCCAGACTGTAGACACTGATTAGGTGCCCAATAAGCTTTGTGGTATTGGTCAGGATTAGTTTAAGACCGAATTGAACTGCACTTGAAGATCTAAGATTTTTAAGACCTGTAGCTGGATCAGGCCAGATGAGGTATGGATGAAGAACCACTTTACTGCTTTGTATACATGGCTTGCCCTTTACCTTCCCTATATCTAAGCTATTGAGCTTACCTCTTTATTTTCACTGCCAGGATTGATCCTGATGAATTCCATCTTTCAGTCAACAGTTTATTAAATATTTATGGGGTATCTATTCTATGCCAGACACTGTTCCAACCATTGGTGTTACAATGCCAAGCAGGACAGATAAGGTCCCTGTCTTGAAAGGCTTTACATTGTAGAGGAGGGGTAGGGACGAGACAAATAATATACCCATAGATAGAGAAACAGGTGAATTTTACATTATTCCCTGTGGAGGAGTCATTTGAGCAGAGACTTGCATGAAGAGAAGGGAGTGATGTAAAAGTAAAGACAGAGAACATTCCAAGCAGAAAGAGCAAAGGACCTGAGATGTGAATAAGTTTGGCACGTTTTATGGACCAGAAAGAAAAGGACGATTATTATTTGAGCAGACTAAATGATGAGAGAGTGGAGAAAGATGAGATTAGGTTAGAAAGGTAGATAGGGCCAGATAAAGCGGGTTTGTAGCCTATGATAAGGAGGTTTGATTTTGTTCCAGTTATAGTTTGGGCAGGGAATTTATGCTTTAGACAGATTGTTCCCCTTTCCCATCTGCTAGGTGGAGGATGGACTGTGGGGGCAGTAGAAGAAGTTGGAGGCCCTTTAGATACCTGTTGGGGTAGGCTAAGTGAGAGACTAGTGGCTTGGGCCTGGGTTGTTGGCGTGAGATGGTGAACAATAGATTTGGGAGATATTTGGAGGTAGGGCCAATGGAATTTACTAATGGATTTGCATGACGAGATGGAGGAAGGAGAATGATCAAGAATGGCTCCTGCATTTTTGGTGTGAGCAACTGGGTGGATTATAGTGCTGTTGTCTGAGATAGTGAAGACATGGGATGGGGACATATATTTGGGGTGGTGGGAATTAATGGTTCTATTTTGGTTGTGTTAACTTTTACCAGTTGGACTTTCCAGTGGAGATGCTGAATAAGTTGGTTCTGTGATGGGAAGGGGTCAGGTTAGGGAGGTAGATTTGGCATATTGGTGGCATATTGAAGTGAACGAGGTCACTTTAAGAGGTAGTGTAGACAGAGAAAGGAAGCCAAAGACATAATCTGGGGCATTCCAGATGTTAGATGAGCAGATGAGGGAGATGGAGTACTGGTGTCGTAGGAGGAAAAGCAGGTGTGTGTGGTGTCACAGAATGCAAGTTCTAGAGAAGAAAGTGCTTCAAGGAGACAGTGTTTGGCTCTGTCTGATGTTCCTGATAGGTCAAGAAAGTGAATTGAGCCATATCAGTGTAGGTGTCATTGCATTCGTTTGCCTGAGACAGTCCTATTTTATGCCTGTTAATCTGGTGTCTTGTCTGATTAGTGTTTATTTTACTCAGAAATGTTCCGGTGTGGATGATAAATTATATGGTCACACTGGTCATTAATGACCTTGGGAAAAGCTATTTAGAGGTGACGGTGAGAATGAAAACTGGTTTGGAGTGGACTAAGAATAAGTGGACTCAGAGAGTACCGACAGTTCTTTCAGTGCCTTTTCTGTGAAAGGGGAGAGAATGTGCTGGCTGAAGGGGATGATGAGTTTAAGGGTGTTTTTGTTTGTTTGTTTAGTTTTGTTTTTTGATGGGTAATATTTTAAAGCATGTTTTTATGTTAGTTAGAATAACCTAGTAGAAAAGTGAAAGTTGATGTGATAAAGGGTAGAAAGAAACAAAGGGTATAATTGCAAAAGTGAGAGAGGTTGGCATCCAAAACAAAATGAAGGGGTTTACCTTAGATGGGAACAGGAAAACTCTGTTTGTTAACCAGAGAGAAGGCAGACTGTGTTGTCAGATACAAGTTAGTGGCTTGGATGGTGGAAAGGTAGGTATTTTATCAGCTTGCATATAATTATGAAGGCTGTGGCAAGTAATCAGCCAAAAGGAAGGTGAGGAAAAGGGATGCTGGATATTTGAACTAAAGATGATAAATCATTGTCTTGCAAAGGATGAAGGTGAATTTACTAGTGAAGTGTAGTCAAATTGTCAGGCCATATTGGGAGCTCCTTGGAGATTTGCAGTCATAAATATCAGGTAGAATGGTTGTGTGATTTTCTTCAGCCATGTTAGACTACTTTTACTTAGGTATAGAGATGATGAATGTGTTAGTTAACTATTGCCACAAAAATGTCACAGAACAAAGTATGCCAAAGCTCAGTGGCTTAATAAAAAAATCATTTATTCTTATGGATTTGCAGATTGGCTGAGGATCAACTAATCTAGGCTGAGGTTGGCTGGGTGATTGACTCTACACCATGTTTTAAAATTTTTTCTGGAATAAGAAGTCTAGAATAAGACTACATGAGTGGGGTAGTTGAGAAAGAATGGAGGAGGAAGTGGTAGTTGGAACTCAGGAAACTGAGATGTTCTATTTGGATGTGTATGTCATCAAAATTGTCAGCAATTGTGGTGGAGAGATTGGTGATTTAGGTTTTAAAAAGTTCTCTCTCTCTTGTGTATTTGAGTTAGCGTGACGACAACACTCTGGGGTGATTGTAGTACCGTACTAAATCTTCGATTTAGAACCACGTGTTCCATCTTAGTATATTAGACGAAGTTGGCCAAGTAAAAAAAGTCATCTGTAAATGAGTAGGAGTGACTGAGGTGTCATTAGATGGTCCCAGTGAGGAAGGTGAGCAGATGTGTGCTTCCAAGGAGTGGGGGTTTTTGGAGAAAAGAGAAAGGAAGTAGCAATGGGAGCCGCATCTCCAGGCCTTAGAGCAGAATTTTTGTTTTTCAGGTGTGGATGGTGATCAACTAGTGGGTCAAGAAACAAACTTAGTAGGTCATTATTAGCATTAAGAGAAAAATGAGAGACGAGAGAAGGAGATGCTCTTCAAGCCTAAAGTCTATTTCAGAAGAAAATAGCAGATCCTAGCAAGTCTGTATGTTTTGTGAAACTTTGAGTTCTAGGTTGTGAGATAAAAAGTCTTACTATGTAGTGTGGTCAAAAGAATTGGAAAATTCAGCTGTAAGTTACTTGGAGTGTGAGAGAGAAAAGTTTCATAAATAGTAGAGATGTGACTGAATATATATTATTGATTATGCATAAATACAGTGATTTTTATGTTATTTGTGTATGTATTTTATTTTTCTAGACTGTATTCTTTAGCATGCATTTCTAGCATGGAAATACCCAATAGTTGACTAATAGATGTTGACTGCCTGGATGTCAGGAAGACATAAGTACTCAGTGGTAATCCAGAAAGTATGCTTTATTTTCTACGCTGGCTCATGGTGCAGGTCCTGGAACAGGACACAGAGATTCAGCTGGACCTGCTTGAGATGGTGAGCGATGAAGGTGACGTCACAGTGGGGGTTAGACATCGCTTGTCCAGTCTATTTCTTGGCTTTGCAGGTCTAGAGACTATTTTGTTAGCTCCTTCAGAATTGATCAGACTTTTGGGAAATAGCTCAGACTAGCCAAAATCAGAACACTAATACATGAACCATAATGATCTTAAACTAATTTTCAGTGGGGTAACAGGTGTTTCTAGGGACTATATTTACATTATCCGGTGTACATCATTCTCAGGATCTGGATACCCAAGTGATAGAATTAGTAATCAGAGCATCATTTGGTTAGCAGGGAATCACGAGGAAAGGGAATTTACTTCAAAGGGATAATGGAAAGTCCTATTAAACTGGCATCCCACTGCAAAACATACCTTTCTAGTGATTTGAGTATTGATTACATACTGTGAAATCCAGTATCTCCTTACCTTTCATGGTACTGGGAAAACTCTGACGAATAATTGACCTTTGGATAACCCATTTCTGAATTTTTTGTAATCTGGTAGTTGTGTTTTTCTGTCCCCAAGCACTTGAGGATGTGCCAAACTCCACCAGACAACAGTGGTTCATTGACGCAGAGATTCTCAACTAGAGGGCAGGGGGCCCTGGTATTTTTAATTCTTATTTATCCCCTTATGGAGATTTAATAATGTGGACCATTTTAAACCTCACGTTAAAAATAGTTTCTTCTGGCCGGGTGCAGTGGCTCATGCCTGTAATCTCAGCACTTTGGGAGGCTGACGTGGGTGGATCACAAGGTCAGGAGATCGAGACCATCCTGGGTAACACGGTGAAACCCTATCTCTAGTAAAAATACAAAAAATTAGCCGAGTGTGGTGACGGGCGCCTGCGGTCCCAGCTACTAGGGAGGTTGAGGCAGGAGAATGGCGTGAACCCAGGAGGCGGAGCTTGCAGTAAGCCGAGATCACCCCACTGCACTCCAGCCTGGGCGACAGAGCGAGACACCATCTCAAAAAAAAATAAAAAAGTTTCTTCTGACAGAGACTATCACTATATATTTGATTATGTTTTGAGCTTAGTTACAGTCACGTTCCAGATCTGCTCCTCCAACACTGCCCTCCACCCATTTTGAGTGGATGACCATGCTTCGTTTGCAGCTACACATTTAGAAGTTGCCAAGTAGCAAGGAGTTCTGTAGAAAGTTCATCTTCAAGGTGAACAGAAACATCTACTGAGCAGTTTTTTAAAATGTTAATGACTCCTCAAGATAAAATCATTTGAATTACATGTATAATGCTGCATATTTACATTAATGTGGAACAACTCAGAAAATAATAAGGAGCCCTTAGTTTGGCTTTCTGCTGGTAAACTTCATGGCCCAGTAGACTTTGGCTAATTATCGTATTAAAATTCAGAGCTCAAATCTTAAATTTATTACTGACTTCAAGAAGGGCCTTGAGTAAGATATTAACCTTTCTGTTTCTCAGCTATTAAATGAGGCCAACAGTGCTTTGCCACTGCATTGAAATGATGTAAAAATATACCGGTTAAAGCTTGCAAAAATATCTAAATGCTCTATAAATGTTGAGCAGAAATAAGAGATGGGCAGGAATAAAAAGACTTAGGACCAAGAAAAAGAATAACTCATTAAAATTATTTGGGATCACTGGGTAGAAAATAGCTCATATGATTTTTCCTTCCCTCTTTATATTCTGAATCAGGACATATAAAAAATGTCCCTAATTTGCTATGGAGTTCTCTCTGTCTTGTGCATTTGAGTTGGTGAGGAGACCACCCTCGGGTGATTGTATTACCATGCTAAATCTTTGATTTAGAATCACCCATTCTATTGGTTTGACATGCAGTGGCTGGAGAAAAAGTTATGTATCTCCCAGCAGTGTCTATGGAGGGCTTATTGCTTTTCCATTTCTGTTTTCTTTCTCTTATGAGATAGAAGTACTTTGTGAGTAAAAGGGTTTGGCAGATGATGTGCTTGGTAAACACAGGTTAAAACTTAAAAAAAAAAATACATAAATTCGTGAATCAAACCTTCAGGATTAGTGGTTGTTTATGATATAACCATGGAAACTTATATCATTGTAGTGAATTTATCTGACATTCTAGCGCCCAGAAATCAGTTACCTTGATACTTTATCAATTTACCTGCTTAGTACTGATTTATTATTATCCAAATGCGTAAAAATTTAAATTATTTACCATTTGAGTTTTGGTGTTAATTGTATTTTATTATATTTTAAGTCTGAATTTGGAAATCCTCATCGTTTTAATCAAAATATTAGACTAACTAGAACATCCGGTCTCCATTCTAGTTAAATTATTTTTATTCAATATAAGAAGATAGAATTAAAAAAGTCTTATTTAAAATTTAATATGGAAAGGCCATTGAGGTCAGCTAGTTTAAGAAAACCTAGAAACCTTAGTATAAGAGCATCTAATAAAACTAGATGGATGTGAAACCCAAAGTGGTTTTTAAAAAATTTATTGTTCAGAGCAAGGCTAGGTACTCTAGAAGCATTAGTAATTGAGTTACTTGTGGCTTTGTATTATTAAAATATATGGTCCTTGAAGTTATCTCCACGGCTGAATCATTTTGAGATTCATGTTTTAAGTAGTTTCATGTGGTACATAAAAGGCATTTATCTTGATGAACAAAAAATGACTCCATCCTGATTATGATTTAGCATATTATAACAGCGTCTTTGTAATTTGAACTAGAACAAGAAAAATAGAAACAATTCAAAATCCTTATTAGAAATAAATCCAGTTCAAAGTGGATTTTTTTTTTCTTGATTTATGATGTTTGCCTCATGTTGTTTAGGTATGGAGCCTGTGTATAGGATAGCACATTTGTTTCAGGCTGGTTGCTAGTGTTCAGGGTTCACCTCTCCAGTCCAGTCCAGGTGGTCACAGTCTACGGTTGTTAGATTATATGTTCTGGCATGTTTGGTTTGACAGCAGCCAAAGGTTTTATAAACCCTAGCATTATTGACATATAGTCTTAAAAAATATTATTACCTCTTGGACCTTAATGTCTTAATCTCATGGTTAGGTTAGTAAAATTAATGTGCTTCTGATAATCTGGTTTAAGTGTATTGTGCCTTTTCTTAGGCTATATAATTTATGAAAACTTTATTTCTAGCTTTGTACAGTGGCAGTATCATAGCCAATGAGGTTTATCTGAGGCATGATTATTGCTAATTGAAAACTTTATTTCTTGGGAAAATAGAATATAGCTATATCACTGACACAGATGCACAAGCTACTGTTTTAAAATAAGTTTATCAGTGCTAGTTTAGAAATTTGGTCACGTAAATGCATTTTTGCGGGATTGCCTGTTATTTTGGATTCTATCAGGTAGGATTATTATTTTGTATTTGAAAACTTATTTCATGGCTTATAAATGCTCTCCATTGACCTCTGGTTAAATCTATTATGGATTTAAAGTACAGTTGTCCCTCAGTATCCGTGGGAGGTTGGTTTCATGACTTCCCTTAGGTACCAAAATCTAAGCATACTCTAGTCCCTGACATAAAGTGGCATAGTATTAATATTTGCATATAACCCATGCACATCCTCCTGTATACTTTTTTATTTTTTATTTTTTTGAGACGGAGTCTCGCTCTGTCACCCAGGCTGGAATGCAGTGGTGCGATCTCGGCTCACGGCAACCTCCGCCTCCTGGGTTCAGGCGATTCTCTTGCCCCAGCCTCCTGAGTAGTTGGGATTACAGGCACCCACCACCGTGCCTGACTACTTCTTGTATTTTTAGTAGAGATCGGGTTTCGCCGTGTTGGCCAGGCTGGTCTCAAACTCCCGACCTCAGGTGATTCCACCCGCCTTGGCCTCCCAAAGTGCTGGGATTACAGATGTGAGGCACTATGTTCAGCCCCTCCTGTATACTTTAAATCATCTCTAGTTTATGTACAATACCTAATACAGTATAAATGCTGTGTAAGTAATCATTAATATGGTATGGTTTAGGGCATAATGACAGGGAAAAAGTTTGTACATAATCAGTACAGATGCACTATTTTTCCTGAATATTTTTGATCTGAGGTTGGTTGAATCCCATGGAGGGTTGACTGTGTGTACTTGATTGTTTTTCCCCTAGTGGGATATAATTTACATACCATAGATCTTAACTGTATAGTTTGCTAAGTTATAACAAATGTACAGATCTATTAATCCACACCCAAATCAAGGTATCGAGCATTTACAACCTCAGATCTCTTCTCAATAAATCTCCCACTCCCTTTCCAGGCAGCCACTGATGTGATTTCTATTATAATAGATTAGTTTTTCCTGTTCTTGAACTTCACATAAATAGAATCATACAGAATGTATTTCTTTTAAGGCTGATTTCTTCCTCGTAACATATTTGTGAGAGTCATCTATGCTGTTGTGTATTTCAGTAGTCATCCTGTTTATTGATGAGTATGGCATTGTAAGGGTTTACTGCAGTTTAGCATGTTAATGGATATGTGTCTCCTCTGACTAGAGACAGGATGGGATCCAGATCCAGTGCTGCCAGCTGTAGGAGTGAAGGATGCAAGGGCAGGAGCCAAGCTGTCATTAAAAAGACCAGTAGAACGCTTTCTTTACTATGTCCACTATGTGTTAAAAATACCTGGTGTGGAATTGTTCAGTAGTTCGTTCTGTTCGTGTCAACATTGTTTTATTTTCTAAGTTTCCTGAGATCAGAGGAGCTTGTTGTCCATTAAATTTTTCTAATATGATGATAGGTTATAGCTGTGTGCCAAGTCCATTTAATTTTATAATAGGATTGTTTGTTATAGCAAATACTTTAGAAATGTTAGTATTTTTAAAGCCATTATTAGTCTTTATTATTACTGATAACATTAATCATGTGGATTTACCATATTTTACTTAATTGTTGCCATATTGTTAGATCTTTAGTTGGTTCTGGTTTCTTTCCTACTCTTATAAGTAATGCTAAAGTAAAAGTCACTTATGTATCTTGTTCCATTTTTTGAACTTTGTTCTCAAGGTAGATTTTCAGAAACATAATTTTAGGGTCAAATGTTTTGAACGTTTGTATTTTTTGGTATCTATTGATCAATATTCCTTATTTTCTAAGATAGTTGATTAGTTTACAGGGACAGCAAAAATATGCTAAGGGACAAGGCTTACTATAGTTTGAATATATATTGTCTGGAAAAATTTTGTTGTTTGAATTGGGAGGTGCTAGAAAGAAAAGTAAACACATTTTGTATCGTAGTTATAAAATGCACTCATGGTTTTATATTTATTTGGTAACTAATGAGGCATCAAGTACATTTCTCATTTTTGTATGCTATGTTTCTTCTTTTGCAAATTTTCCCTGATTACATCTTTTATGTTGAGAATATTTGGTCAAAAAAGGAAGCTACCTATATTGTGAATGATCTGGGATAAAACGTCTTCTTATGCGGGAGAGAGTAAATCTTGCTGTTCTATTCTCATGGGGTAGAATGTTCAATCCAAGAAAAACAGCCTTGAGTCAGAGCTGACGTAATACATAGTCATTGCCATGCATGGTGGTAAATGGCTGACTGATACTTAATTTTTCAGCAACCTTGAGAGGTACGTGGTGTCTTCATTATCCATTTGAGCCGCTGTCAAATAAGTTGGACTTTTAAGAGAAACCTTGGGTTAAAAGTAGTAGAAGTAGCAACTGGAAAAAGGATAGTGTAGGAGAGATGGCTTTTAGTCTGCCTGAGGCCGCTTTGCCCCCAAATTTGTTCTCTCCATACTACCTTTGCTTTTCTACTTCATTAATTATAACGTTGGAAATTCCACCAATTGCAGTTGTATTCTGCTTAAAAGTCAACCTCTCTTAAAATGTTAAAAACCCCTAGAAGGGATTTATTCTGGAAGATCTTGTGTTATTAGCCATTAATATGAGCTAATAAGATAGTTTTTTTTGTGTGGGGGGAGGTGGTTGTTTTTGTTTTTTTTTAAACTCTGGGGCATACCTATTCCTAGGGGTGGAGTGTTGGGAGGAGGCAGGCGAGGTTGCATGTGGGGTACAGGAAAGGAGGAGGAAGAAAGTTTCCTTCCTCTTTCTGGGATGTAGGGGGCTGGCCCAGTGCAGAGTTTTGACATAGGAAATGTTTGTCCTTGGCATCCTGCCATCTCCTTATTCATACTTCTACATCTCAAAACCCTACGCCTTAGCTGCAAAACCCATGTGCATCCAACCATGACTCTCCACCCAGATCTGCCTTTCTTGTCACTAAGTGTTTCATCTTCTAAATGCATCACCCTTGCCTGCCTCCTCCCCACACTCCTCCCCAAGCTCCACCTTGCAGGATAACTACGGCTAGCCGAGTCAAAAACAACAGCAACAACAAAAGCTGTCTTTTCATGCTTGTATGTTTTCTTAGATATCTAGAAGTTATATGTATATGGAACAATCAGAACCCTTGGTAGTCTTTCCTAATAAACAAACTGCTAATGGCTCAGGATTTAAAAGACATACTGCATAAATTATTTCTCCCTATGGAATAAATGCCCAAGCTGAAAATAAACTACAGATCCTAATAGCCAAGCAGAAGGAGTATACTTGTCTAAGCGAAACATCTTATATGTAATTTGGCTTGTCAGACAATGTGAAGTAGGATGAAAGCATCTTACTTTAAAATGTGCAGCTGGTGTGAGAATGTCACACGGATGCTAGTTGTTTGGCTCAGTGTCTTCCATTTCTCATGCTCTACAGTGTCTTCACTAATCCTTGGTGTCTTCTCCCCCCGTTTCTTTGTTCATTGCAGAAAGTATAAAATGTGCAGCCTTTTATCTGTCTCCATTGGTTGGAAATCAACATATACAAATAAAAAAGTTTTTTTTTTCCTCTTTTACAAAATGACAACATTTTAAGTCAAATTTATTTAATCAGGGGGCTATGTCCTTCTACTTCATGTTTCTCCAAACTCTAAAGCTGTTGCTGTTCACCGAACAGGAATAGTAACGTATGGAGCCTGGTGACTGTTATACAAAACACTGGCTTGATGATCAAAGGTCTTTCAGACTCCAAAGGGCTTTCAACACGCCAAAGTGAGGCAATCTCTAGTGAGTGGAGGATAGTATTTCCTGGAGAAGCCACAGTCCATATATAGCTCCCCTTAGCCCTTGTTATATTTGCTAGCATTGTAGAAATCCAGAAAGACATTCCTTTACTTCCTTCTCCCTGACATTCTTTTAAATAATATTTGACCATTTAAATGGTACATAGAAAATGTACCAGTTAACAAATACATAAAATCTGACAAATACATAAAAATAAATAGGAAATGTTGGTATCACACCTAACCAGAGACAAACCCTATTAACAATTGTGGTATAGCCTCTAGTACTGTCTGTTGTTATGTACACGTGTGTTTACCCAAAAAAGGGGTCATACTGTAGATTCTTTTAGAAACTAGCTTTTTATATTAAATGTATTAGAAATATTTTTCCAAGTCATTAAATATTTGTCTACTGTATCTCTTTTAAGAGCTGTAAAATATTTAGTTTCACTGATATTATAGAATTGACTTCATTTTTCTCTTGTTATTGGACATTTAAGTTCTTTTCAATTTTTTATATTTTAAACAGCACTATAATTAATAGTTCTATAGCCAAGTATATTCACATTCACAGTTTGTTCCATTGTGTAATATAACAGCTTGGGGTTCTTCTGCAAGCAAGGCTTATGTGCAGTTCATTTATTTGGGAAGTGATCCCAAGGAGCCACAGTAAGTGAATGGAGGACTTGAGCTGGAAAGGAGGGAAAACCAGTTCATAGGTGCAGTACAGATCTGGCCATAGCTACATGTGACAGGACCTTTGAAAGCCTTATGAAATATGTCTCAGAACTGTCTTCTAGGAGAGTACCAGGGGGAAGTATTTCTCTTCCTTTGATCCATTCTTCACTAGTCAAGGGTGATCCCACAGCATTATTTCCCACATACTTCCAGATTGTGTGGGTATGAGCCCAGTGCATCACTGAAGTCCTAGGATAGGAAGCCGGAGAGAAGTATGGGTGGGGGCTGGGGTGAGGCCCTGTTACGTTACATCTTCAGAAAGATGGTCAAAGCCTGCCAGGGCCTCGTTGCTGCAGTGGTGGCTTGAGCCAGAAGTAAGGCTGAGGGACTTTGTAGTAGGATGCAAGAAGTGTCTGGTACACATACATTCCTGGAAACAGAGTTTGTAATTTTGTCTCAAAGGACACACAGAATTGTATCTCTTAAATACAAATACACATGGGAGTCATAAAATTATGTTCAGGTTGATTCATTTATGAGGTATACATTCTAAGACCTGCGGATGTGGCAGGGGGCGAAACAGATGCAATCCTACTGCCACAGAGCTTACATTCCTCTGCAGGAAGGTGGTAAACATGGGAACAAATACATAACATCAGTGCTGACAGCAGTAGGTGCTGGGAAGCAAATGAAATGAAGCAGTGCTGTTAATAGTGACTTGAAAGGGACTGAGCCCATGCTGAGAACACCAGGTTCTCATGATTTTAGATGGCACACAGATAAACTCAGAGTGAAGAGATTCGGGGTTGGGTCGATGGAATAGAACTAAAGGAGAAGGATGTAGGAAGGAGGGGCGAGGGCCTTTTTACATTCACCGTGTGCTTTACATTTTTCCTAGAGGCAGATATACCCAAGAGAGAGATTTTGGCTTTTGGAGTGTGGCCTTCCCTCAGTATATACACTATATGGAATTTAATCACTCTTCGATTCTTAGAAAATATCATTAATATTCAAAATATATAGCAAATTATAATTGCTTCATCTTTGATGTTTTGGAATATACTTCAGGATCAGGATCATAGCGTGCCTTGGGGTTATTTTAAATCAATCTCAGGGTTAACACCAGTGCAGCACAAATAGATGGAAATTTCCATTAGATGGTGACTGGGGGTTTATTGTATCAATGTAATTCTACTTCATAGACGAAGCAGCACTGTTCACCTGTTCCTTTGCTTTAGAGAGCTCAGAAAACAAGTTTCAAAGACATAAATTTATTCATTGGACCTTTTAGTTACAATGCCCAAGATATTTTTGTGACCTAAATAGCAAATTAAGAAATCACCTCTTTACATTGCTAGGTGTTTCTCACATTTGTTACCACTAGTACAGTTTATCCACTTCAGTAGAAAATAAGCCATGAGATTATGATAGCTCCAGATTAAAGCACATTCTTCTTTTTCAGTGATATGTAAAACCACAGGATCAGAATTATATTAGATATTGAAAGATTAGAATATTAAATCTGATCTCCTAAATCAGGGTTTTCCAAATTCTGATCACTTGTAATCATTTGTGTGCCAGCTTCAAGATTTTGCTATATTCTACAGGTGCTGATGCTATTACATTTTTGTTTTTCTCTACAATGAGTCAATTTTTGCTTAAATAGGTTTACTTGAGAAGGAATGTTTATATTATTGTATTATTGAAATAAATGGAAAATAACTTTAAGAAATATATTTCTAACTATGAACCTATATTCTTTTTTTTTTCTTTGAGAAGAGTCTCACTGTGTTACCCAGGCTGGAGTGCAGTGGCGTGATCTTGGCTCACTGCAACCTCTGCCTCTGAGGTTCAAATGATTGTCCTTCCTCAGCCTCCCAAGTAGTTGAGATTACAGGTGTGCACCACCATGCCCAGCTAATTTTTGTATTTTTAGTAGAGACAGGGTTTCACTATGTTGGCCAGGCTGGTCTTGAACTCCTACTCCTGACCTCAAATGATCTGCCCACCTTAGCCTCCCAAAGTGCTGGGATTACAGGTGGGAGCCACCAAGCCTGCCCTGAACCTATATTCTTAACTGTTGATGCAAGAAGTTTATCTGTGCATCATCTAAAATCATTATGCACATTTTGGTTAGTACTGCTCTCATAGCAGGCTTGGCCTGTCCCATACCAGGTGTATGACCTTTAGCAAGTTACCCAACTTCTCCTACCCTCTGTATTCACTTGTGTACGATGGAGATAATGAGATATTATTGTGTGACAAGTACTTAGCACAGTGCCTGATGTAGTAATTACTCAGTAAATGGAAGCAACTGCAATAATGTATTGTTGAAATGGTTGTTGCCTTTATTATTATTCATGAAAAGGACAGTGTTGGAGATTTAGAAATTATACAAATACTTCCATTCTGCACCTAAATTTGGGGTTGAAGGTATTAGAACAGTAGACCAAAGAGTTGACCAATTTAATTATATCCCTAGCTTTCCATGACTCGCTGTATGACTTGGTCAAGCCGTTTAACCCCTCTAGGGTGTGGTTTCTTCATCACACAAATTAGGAGGTTTGATTTGATTTGATCTCAAGACATTCAGCTTGCAGGGTGCCAGCTGTTTGAGTGGTTTTGATCATGGGATGTGGTTTATCTGAAGTCAGAGCATTTTAAATTTTGTTTTAAGTGGCTATTTGACACACAAAATAAGCTAGGAGTCGATGTGGCCCCAGCTGTTTTCCTGTTTTCATTATGAGTGACTGATGGTCACGAGGCGTCATGTTAGCAAGCTGGGTCAGTTAGTAATTGCTTTTGAAGCTGAAGTATATAATTAATTACATATATGAGCTGTTGAAGTTTAGTTCTAGTAAAACTACATCATAAAACCAAGGCAATTTCAAAAGATTGACAAAAGAAAAATATGAACAAACTTTTTGTACATTTGACTTACCTTTATTTTATGTTTAATATATATTTGTCAAGCATGTAACCACTTTTCACTGTCATCAATAAAAATTATATGTGAATATATTCTAGCCACGTGGACCACTGTTGAAATAACTTTTATATTTCTACCTAGATGACTTGTTATGCCCCTTCCAGATAGGAGAATCTACAGTTTTATGAATTTCAATCTCCTAATAAGGTAGATCTGAACTTGGTAATGATTAAGTTCAAATCAATAAAGCCAAATAAAATTTTAAAAGCCTGCTATAAATATAAGTGTGGGTGTATATGTTAGTATAATATACCAAAGACTATTTTGTTTTTTCACTCAGGAATGTATTTTAGAAATTATCTCATTTATTTCCTCTTTTGTTTGAATGACTGCCATTGAATAGATGATTCTAATTATTTAATCAATCTCCTTATGATGGACATTTGGGCTTTTTTCTAACTTCTATTACCCACAATAATGCTGTAATGAATATCTTTCACGTGAGATTTTGTGCATGTGTTAGCATATCTATAGTTTAAATTGCTGGGTCAGGGGACATGTGCATTGGTAATTTTGAATTTGAAATAAACAAATTGTTCTTCATGGAGGTTGGACCAATATGTGCTCCCACCAACAATGTGTAAGTGAGCCTATTTTCTGCCCAACCACTTTTTCCTCATCATTCTGTGTGACCAAACAATTTAAATATTACACTGTTTTCTCTAGGAAAATGCTAATTAGAGGGGCGATCATACTATTTGTGCAGATTTCACAGAGATCGAATATTACACTGAAGACCACTTTCTAAACTATATGTAGAAATTTAATTTGCTGAATTAAATGGTTAAACATCTTGGAACGCACTTTATGTTGCTTTAGAGCGCAATTACACTGGCATGGAAAAACCTGCAATTTGAAAATTATCAACAAATTAAAGCCTTCTGTGGATATTCATTCTCATAATGAAACCTACTATACATATCATGCAAAAAGTTTTGCTATAACGTTATTTATACTTTATTTTCTGTTTTTATTTTTATTTTTTGAGACGGAATCTTGCTCTGTCACCCAGGCTGGAGTGCAGTAGTGGATCTTGCCTCACTGCAACCTTTGCCTCCAGGGTTCAAGTGATTCTCCTTCCTCAGCCTCCTGAGTAGCTGAGACTACAGGTGTGTGCTACCACACCCGGCTAATTTTTGTATTTTTAGTAGAGATGGGGTTTCACCATGTTGGCCAGGTGGTCTCAAATTCCTGACCTCAAGTGATTCACCTGCCTCGGCCTCCCAAAGTGCTGGGATTACAGCTGTGAGCCACCACACCTGACCTATTTTTCTTACACTCAGAAGGAAAAGGCCTTATGTCTAGATACTGTTTCTATTTTTTCTTGAGGCTTTAGGTTCATGAGTTAAAGCTTCTGTGCTTCCTTTAAGAAAGTAAGAAGTTTGTTCCAAAGAGATGTGAATGATGTCTTTCTTTTCTATGTTTAGGACTTATTCCATAGATTTAGGAAAGTCATAACATATAGTCATAAACCATTATTATTTTTCTGTCTTTGGGCTGCAGTGTAACATATATGAATGTCAATTTCTGAAGGAACTTAGGTCTTTTCTTTTAACACTATGTAGTCTTTTCTAAAATTTACCATTGTTCGAATAGTTGAAGGTTTTTTTGCGGGGTTTCTTTGGCTTTTATGAAGGATCACCAGATATTCAATAACTTTTTTTTGAAGTTTTTCCTCCTTAATTTGACTTTCAAATATGGTCCTTTATATAGCACTGTAATAATTCACTTACAAGGAAAAATATTTTTCTGTTATTGACTTACTTGAAAAGTACTTGTAGTGTTAGATATAGTATTTATAGTGAAGATAGTGGTTCAATCCCACAGAATAACCTATAATTAATATAAAATTACTTGGAGTTATTCAAATAAAATGCAAATTAAAAAGTTATTAGATAATCACCTATTACATTTTCCTTGTTAGCACATATATTACATTCTAGAGAAGCTGTCTGCTTATAGGTAGAGGCTGTTGTTGAATTTTAAATTGTTCTACCCCGTAAGGAAAGCAGTTGTTATGATACTCACACAGTGGAAAAACAGGCCTTCAGCAAAATGAGGCTTTGTTGTGATATGGATTACTCTGGGGCCACTCCTTCCCCACAAATCACTGAAACGCATGACTGCTTGAACTAGGAGAACAAAACCATTTTCATTGAATCACAGCACCCCCTAGCATCCTAATAATTTACGGGGTTTTTTGTTGTTGTTGTTGTTGTTTGTGTGTGTGTGGTTTTTTTTTTTTTTTTTTTTTTTTTTTTTTTGATGGAGTCTCACTCTGTCACCCAGGATGGAGTGCTGTGGGGTAATCACAGATTACTGCAGCCTCAACCTCTCAGGCCCCAGTGATCCTCCCACCTCAGCCTCCTGAGTAGCTGGCATTACAGGTACGTGCCACCACACCGGGCTAATTTTTGTATTTTTTGTAGAGATGAGTTCTTGCTATGTTGCCCAGCCTGGTCTCAAACTTCTGAACTCAAGCGATCCTTCTATCTTGGCCTCCCAAAGTGCTGGAATTACAGGTGTGAGTCACCATGCCCAGCCAAGAATTTGTGTTTTTAGAAGTCAAAGGAACATTTTGTTTATGCTTATAAAACAAACCATGAATCTAATAAGATCTGATAACTCATATTCTTCTGACCAAGGAGAAGAGACCTTTGAAAGATTCCATGGAAATTATGGGGAATGTGAAGAGTCATCATTGTTATTGAAAATAATTGTTACATTTGTTTTCTATGGAATATGGGGGTATGAATGCAGATAATAAACTATGGCTGAACCTCTTGTGTAGAAGTGGTCAGAGAGACAGTGTTTTTCCAGCCAAGTGCCTAAGAATATTAATGTGTGTGTTGCAGGTACTTCTCCCAGCAGCTGGTCTCTTACAGTTACAGGATGTGAAGAAGACTTGTTGTGAATTTTTGGAATCCCAGCTTCACCCTGTCAACTGCTTAGGAATCCGGGCTTTTGCTGATATGCATGCATGTACCGACCTTCTGAACAAGGCCAACACCTATGCAGGCAAGTGGAGTAGACCTCAGCTGAATTTGGGAGGAAACTGGCTTGATTTTTGATATGATTCCACAGTGGTCTCTGGAAAGTCATGTCATATTTCTGGATCTGGGCTTTATAAAAATACATTTAAAATCTTATAATGGTCACCCTGCATAACTGAAGCATACTCATAAAATTCTGAACTTCATAAACAAGCAACTATACATTGGGATTGGGCCTGAATAATAGCTAGGAATAGCTAGGGTTTTGTTTTGTTTTGTTTTTTTTGAGACGAAGTCTTGCCCTGTCACCCAGGCTGTGGTGTGGTGGTGCAATCTTGCCTCATTGCAACTTCCGCCTCCACGGTTCAAGAAGAATAGCTGTATGTATTTTTCTTTCAAATTGTTAAATGAATAGGCATATGAGAAAGTGTATGCATGTGAAGTTATTTTAGCTCTAATTTTTTATGTTCTTTTTTTTTTTTTTTGCACCCATGAAAACAATTTTGTGGCTTAAAAAATCTTCAGAGCAGGCCGGGCGTGGTGGCTCAAGCCTGTAATCCCAGCACTTTGGGAGGCCGAGACGGGCGGATCACGAGGTCAGGAGATCGAGACCATCCTGGCTAACACCGTGAAACCCCGTCTCTACTAAAAAATACAAAAAAGCTAGCCGGACGAGGTGGCGGGCGCCTGTAGTCCCAGCTACTCGGGAGGCTGAGGCAGGAGAATCGGTAAACCCAGGAGGCGGAGCTTGCAGTGAGCTGAGATCCGGCCACTGCACTCCAGCCTGGGCGACAGAGCGAGACTCCGTCTCAACAAAAAAAAAAAAAAAAAAAAAAAAAAAAAATCTTCAGAGCAGTGAAATGTAGATACGTTTGGTGGAGTAGAAAAGTAGACCACCAATAGAAGCAGCCCACTCCTTGCACAATGGTTCCATGGCCTACTGCTGGCATCTCCCTGTGGTGGAGGGAGGGCCTATTGCTGTTTTCAAGGAGCCCTTGCTTTAGCTGCTGTTCAGGCCCTTCAGGCCTCTCGTCTCTGCAGTTGGGGAGGGGAGATTGTTATAGCTTTGAATGTACACACATAGTTCACAAATGTAATCTATATTTTATTTAAGGTTTATAAACAATTAAAAATATATATTAAAAGTGATTATTAGGAAATTTCTTTTATTTTTTTAGTTTCTTTATGCTTTCATTTAATTATTACATCCTTTTTTGTTGTTGTTGTTCTAATAGCTTTAGGAGTACAAGTGCTTTTTGGTTACATGGATGAATTGTATAGTCATGAGGTCTTGGATTTTAATGTACTCGTCACCTGAGTAGTAGACATTGTACTCTAATTGGTAGTTTTTCATCCATCACCATCCTCCCAACCTCCCCACTTCTGAGTCTCCCATGTCCATTATACCACTCTGTCTGCCTTTGCATACTGATAGCTTAGCTCCCACTTGTAAGTGTGAACATGTAGTGTTTGGTTTTCCATTTCTGAGTTACCTAACTTAGAATAATGGCCTCCCATTTCATCCAAGTTGCTGCAAAAGACACTCTTTCTTTCTTTTTTTATGGCAGAGTAGTATTTCATCATATATATACACACATACGTACGTATATACACGTGTATGTATGTATATGTGTGAGTATATATGTATATATGTCTGTGTATATATATATAACATTTTCTTTATCCACTCATTGGCTGATGGGCACTTAGGTTGATTCCATATCTTTGTAATTGTGAATTGTACTGTGATAAACACACACATCCAGGTGTCTTTTTGATATAATGATTTCATTTCCTTTAGGTAGATACTCAGTAGTGAAATTGCTGGATTGGATTTTAATTCTTTGAGGAATCTCCAGACTGTTTTCCATAGAGGTTGTACGAATTTACATTCCTACCAGCAGCATATAAGCATTCCCGTTTCACCACATCCACACCAACATCTATTGTTTTTTCACTTTTAATAATAACTATTCTGGTTGGGGCAAGGTGGTATCTGGCTGAGGTTTTAATTTGCATTTTCCTGATGATTAGTGATGTTAAGCTTTTTTTTTCATGTTTGTTGACCATTTGTGTATCTTCTTTTAAGAAATATCTGTTCATGTCATTTGTCTACTTTTTGATGGGCTTATGTGTTTTTTTCTTGCTGACTTGTTTGAGTTCCTTTTAGATTCTGGATATTAGTTCTTTGTCAGGGGCATAGTTTGCAAATATTTCCTCCCATTCTATAGGTTGTGTGTTTACTCTGGTGATTATTTCTTTGGTCTTGTGGAAGTTTTTTTTTTTGTTGTTTAATTAGGTCCCATTTATTTATTTTTGTGTTTGTCACATTTGCATTTGGGGTCTTTGTCATAAATTTTTTTGGCCAATGCCCAGAAGTTTTTCCTAAGTTTTCTTCTAGAATTTTCATGGTGTCAGGTCTTAGATTTAAGTCTTTAATCCATCTTGGGTTAATTTTTATATGTGGTGAGAGATAGGAAACCAGTTTTATTCTTCTACATATGGCTATCCAATTTTCCTAATACCATTTCTTGAATAGGATGTGCTTTCCCCAGTTTATTTATTTATCTGTTTTTAATACTTTAGGTTCTGGGGTACGTGTGTACAACGTGCAGGTTTGTTACATAGGTATACATGTGCCATGTTGGTTTGCTGCACCCATCCATTCGTCATTTATATTAGGTATTTCTCCTAATGCTATCCCTCCCGCAGCCCCCCATTGCCTCAACAGGCCCCGTTGTGTGATGTTTCCCATTCTGTGTCTGTGTGTTCTCATTGTTCAACTCCCACCTATGAGTGAGAACATGTGATGTTTGGTTTTCTGTCCTTGCAATAGTTTGCTGAGAATGATGGTTTACAGCTTCATCTATGTCCCTGCAAAGGACATGAACTCATTCTTTTTTAATAGCTGCGTAGTATTCCATGGTGTATATGTGCCACATTTTCTTAATCCAGTCTATCATTGATGGACATTGGGAGGTTCCAAGTTTTTGCTATTGTGAATAGTGCCACAATAAACATACGTGTGCATGTGTCTTTATAGTAGCATGATTTATAATCCTTTGGATATATACCCAGTAATGGGATGGCTGGGTCAAATGGTATTTCTAGTTTTAGATCCTTGAGGAATTGCCACACTGTCTTCCGCAATGGTTGAACTAATTTACACTCCCACCAACAGTGTAAATCCATCCTATTTCCATCCAGTGTAAAAGCATTCCTATTTCTCTACATCCTCTCCAGCATCTGTTATTTCCTGACTTTTTAATGATCGCCATTCTAACTGGCCTGAGATGCTATCTCATTGTGGTTTTTGATTTGCATTTCTCTGATGACCAGTGATGATGAGCATTTTTTATATGTCTGTTGGCTGCATAAATGTCTTCTTTTGAGAAGTGTCTGTTTATCTCCTTTGTCCACTTTTTGATGGAGTTGTTTTTTTCTTGTAAATTTGTTTAAGTTCTCTGTAGATTCTGGGTATTAGCCCTTTATCAGATGGGTAGATTGCAAAAATTTTCTCTCGTCCTGTAGGTTGCCTGTTCGCTCTGATGATAGTTTCTTTTGCTGTGCAGAAGCTCTTTAGTTTAATTAGATCCAATTTGTCAATTTTGGCTTTTGTTGCCATTGCTTTTGGTTTTAGTCATGACGTCTTTGCTCATGCCTATGTTCTGAATGGTGTAACCTAGGTTTTCTTCTAGGGTTTTTATGGTTTTAGGTCTTACATTTAAGTCTTTAGTCCATCTTGAGTTAATTTTTTATACAGTGTAAGGAAGAGATCCAGTTTCAGCTTTCTGCATATGGCTAGCCAGTTTTCCCAGCACCATTTATTAAATAGGGAATCTTTTCCCCGTTGCTTGTTTTTGTCAGGTTTGTCAAAGATCAGATGGTGGTAGAGGTGTGTTGTTATTTCTGAGGCCTCTGTTCTGTTCCATTGGTCTATATCTCTGTTTTGGTATCAGTACCATGCTGTTTTGGTTACTGTAGCCTTGTAGTATAGTTTGAAGTTAGGTAGCGTGATGCTTTCAGCTTTGTTCTTTTTGCTTAGGATTGTCTTGCCTATGTGGGCTCTTTTTTTGTTTCCATGTGAAATTTAAAGTAGTGTTTTCCAATTCTGTGAAGAAAGTCAGTGGTAGCCTGATGGGGATAGCATTGAATCTATAAATTATCTTGGGCAGTATGGCCATTTTCACAATATTGATCTTCCTAATCATGAGCATGGAATGTTCTTCCATTTGTTTGTGTCCTTTTATTTTTTGAGCAGTGGTTTGTAGTTCTCCTTGAAGAGGTCCTTCATATCCTGTGTAAGTTGGATTTCTAGGTATTTTATTCTGTTTGCAGTAATTGTGAATGGGAGATCATTCTGATTTGCTCTCTGTTTGTCTATTATTGGTGTATAGGAATGCTTGTGATTTTTGCACATTGATTTTGTATCCTGAGACTTTGCTGAAGTTGCTTATCAGCTTAAGGATATTTTGGGCTGAGACAATGGGGTTTCTAAATATACAATCATGTTATCTGCAAACAGAGACAATTTGACTTCCTCTCTTCCTCATTGAATACCCTTTATTTCTTTCTCTTGCCTGATTGCCGTAGCCAGAACTTCCAACACTGTGTTGAATAGGAGTGGTGAGAGAGGGCATCCTTGTCCTGTGCTAGTTTTCAAAGGGAGTGCTTCCAGTTTTTGCCCATTCAATATGATATTGGCTGTGGGTTTGTCATAAATAGCTCTTAGTATTTTGAGATACGTTCCATCAATACCCAGTTTATTGAGAGTTTTTAGCATGAAAGCGATTTAATTTTGTTGAAGTCCTTTTCTGCAACTATTGGGATAGTCATGTGGTTTTTGTTGTTGGTTCTGTTTATGTGATGGATTACGTTTATATGTTTGCATATGTTGAACCAGCCTTGCATCCCAGGGATGAAGCCCACTTGATCGTGGTGGATAAGCTTTTTGATGTGCTGCTGGATTTGGTTTGCCAGTGTTTTATTAGGATTTTTCCATCGATGTTCGTCAGGGATATTGGCCTAAAATTCTCTTTTTTTGTTGTGTCTCTGCCAGGCTTTGGTATCAGTATGATGCTGGCCTCATAAAATGAGTTAGGGAGGATTCCCTCTTTTTATATTGATTGGAATCGTTTCAGAAGGAATGGTACTAGCTCCTCTTTGTACCTCTGTTAGAATTTGGCTGTGAATCCATCTGGTCCTGGACATTTTTGGTTGGTAGGCTATTAATTATCACCTCAATTTCAGAACCTGTTATTGGTCTATTCAGAGATTCAACTTATTCTTGGTTTAGTCTTGGGAGGGTGTATGTGTCCAGGAATGTATCCTTTTCTTCTAGATTTTCCAGTTTATTTGCATAGAGGCATTTTATAGTATTCTCTCATGGTAGTTTTTATTGCTGTGGGATTGGTGGTGATATCCTCTTTATCATTTTTTTATTGCATCTATTTGATTCTTCTCTCTTTTCTTCTTTATTAGTCTTGCTAGCGGTCTATCAATTTTGTTGATCTTTTCAAAAAACCAGCTCCTGGATTCATTGATTTTTTTGAAGGGTTTTTTGTGTCTCTATCTCCTTCAGTTCTGCTCTGATCTTAGTTATTTCTTGCCTTCTGCTACCTTTTGAATTTGTTTGCTCTTGCTTCTCTAGTTCTTTTAATTGTGATGTTAGCATGTCGATTTTAGATCTTGTCTGCTTTCTCTTGTGGACATTTAGTACTATAAATTTCCCTCTACACACTGCTTTAAATGTGTCCCAGAGATTCTGGTACGTTCTGTCTTTGTTCTCAATGATTTCAAAGAATATCTTTATTTCTGCCTTCATTTCGTTAAGTACCCAGTAGTCATTCAGGAGCAGGTTGTTCAGTTTCCATGTAATTGTGTGGTTGTGAGTGAGTTTCTTAATCCTGAGTTCTAATTTGATTGCACTGTGGTCTGAGAGACAGTTTGTTGTGATTTCTGTTCTACATTTGCTGAGGAGTGCTTTACTTCCAATTTGTAGTCAGTTTTAGAATAAGTGTGATGTGGTGCTGAGAAGAATGTATTTCCTGGTGATTTGGGATGGAGAGTTCTGCAGATGTCTATTAGGTCTGCTTGGTCCAGAGCTGAATTCAAGTCCTGGATATCCTTGTCATTAACCTTCTGTCTCGTTGATCTGTCTAATGTTGACAGTGGGGTGTTAAAGTCTCCCATTATTGTTGTGTGGGAGTCTAAGTCTCTTTGTAGGTCTCTAAGGACTTGCTTTATGAATCTGGGTGCTCCTGTATTGGGTGCATATATATTTAGGATAGTTAGCTCTTCCTGTTGAATTGATCCCTTTACCATTATGTAATGCCCTTCTTTGTCTCTTTTGATCTTTGTTGGTTTAAAGTCTGTTTTATCAGAGACTAGGATTGCAACCCCTGCTTTTTTGTTTGTTTGTTTTCCAGTTGCTTGGTAGATCTTCCTCCATCCCTTTATTTTGAGCCTGCATGTGTCTTTGCATGTGAGATGGGTCTCGTCAGTACAGCACACCAATGGGTCTTGACTCTTCATCCAGTTTACCAGTGTGTATCTTTTAACTAGGGCATTTAGCCCATTTACATTTAAGGTTAATATTGTTATGTTTGAATTTGATCCTGTCATTATGAGGTTAGCTGGTTATTTTGCCTGTTAATTGGTGCAGTTTCTTCATAGCATCAATGGTCCTTACAATTTGGCATGTTTTTGCAGTGCCTGGTACCAGTTGTTTCTTTCCACATGTAGTGCTTCCTTCAGGAGCTCTTGTAAGGCAGGCCTGGTGGTGACAAAATCTCTCGGCATTTGCTTGTCTGGAAAGGATTTTATTTCTCCTTCACTTATGAAGCTTAGTTTGGCTGGATATGAAATTCTGGGTTGAAAATCTTTTCTTTGAGAATGTTGAATATTGGCCCCACTCTCTTCTGGCTTGTAGAGTTTCTGCCAAGAGATCTGCTGTTAGTCTGATGGGCTTTACTTTGTGCATAACCCGACCTTTCTCTCTGGCTGCCTTTAACATTTTTTCCTTCATTTCAACCTTGGTGAATCTGACAATTGTGTGTCTTGGGGTTGCTCTTCTCAAGGAATATCTTTGTGGTGTTTCTCTGTATTTCCTGAATTTGAATGTTGGCCTGCCTTGCTAGATTAGGGAAGTTCTCCTGGATAATATCCTGAAGAGTGTTTTCTAACTTGGTTCCATTCTCCCCATCACTTTCCGGTACACCAGTCAAACGTATATTTGGTCTTTTCACATAGTCCCATATTTCTTGGAGGCTTTGTTCATTTCTTTTCACTCTTTTTTCTCTAATCTTGTCTTCTCATTTTATTTCATTAATTTGATCTTCAATCACTGATATCCTTTCTTCCACTTGATCGAATCGGCTGTTGAAGCTTGTGCATGCATCACGAAGTTCTCTTGCTGTGGTTTTCAGCTCCATCAGGTCATTTAAAGTCTTCTCTATACTGTTTATTCTAGTTAGCCATTCGTCTAACCATTTTTCAAGGTTTTTAGCTTTCTTGTGATGGGTTAGAACATGCTCCTTTAGCTCAGAGAAGTTTGTTATTACCGACCTTCTGAAGCCTACTTCTGTCAATTCGGCAAACTTATTCTCTGTCCAGTTTTGTTCCCTTGCTGGTGAGGCGCTGCAGTCCTTTAAAGGAGAAGAGACGCTCTGGGTTTTGGAATTTTCAGCTTTTCCTCTCTGGTTTCTCCCCATCTTTGTGGTTTTAACTACCTTTGGTCTTTGATGTTGGTGACCTGCAGAGAGGGTTTTGGTGTGGATGTCTTTTTGTTGATGTTGATGCCATTCCTTCCTGTTTGTCAGTTTTCCCTCTAATAGTCAGGACCCTCAGCTGCAGGTCTGTTGGAGTTTGCTGGAGGGCCACTTCAGACCCTGTTTGCCTGGGTATCACCAGCAGAGGCTGCAGAATAGCAGATATTGCTGCCTGATCCTTCCTCTGGAAGCTTCGTGCCAGAGGGGCAGCCCCTTGTTTGAGGTGTCTGTCAGCCCCTACTGGGAGCTATCTCCCAGTCAGGCTACACAGGGGTCAGGGACCCGCTTGAGGAGGCAGTCTGTCCATTCTCAGAGCTCAAACGCCATGCTGAGAGAACCACTGCTCTCTTCAGAGATGTCAAACAGGAACGTTTTAAGTCTGCAGAAACTGTCTGCTGCCATTTGTTCTCTCCAGTTTATGTTCTTGTATGCTTTGTTGAAGATTGGTTGTTTGTAAATGTTTACTTTATTTCTGGGTTCTCTATTTTTTTTTTTTTTTTTTTTTTTGAGATGGAGTCTGCTCTGTCGCCCAGGCTGGAGTGCAGTGGCCGGATCTCAGCTCACTGCAAGCTCCGCCTCCCGGGTTTACCCCATTCTCCTGCCTCAGCCTCCTGAGTAACTGGGATTACAGGCGCCCGCCACCTCGCCCAGCTAGTTTTTTTTGTATTTTTTAGTGGAGACGGGGTTTCACCGTGTTAGCCAGGATGGTCTCGATCTCCTGACCTCGTGAACCACCCGTCTTGGCCTCCCAAAGTGCTGGGATTACAGGCTTGAGCCACTGCGCCCGGCCCTGGGTTCTCTATTCTGTTCCATTGATCTGTATATCTACTTTATGCCAGTACCATGCTGTTTTGGTTATGATACCCTTACATTAATATAATTTGAAGTCAGGTAATGTGATGCCTCTAGATTTGTTCTTTTTGCTTAGGATTACATTGGCTATTGGGGCCTTTTAAAAAAAATTCCGTGTGCATTTTAGGATTGTTTTTTTCTAATTCCATGAAGAGTGATGGTGTTTTGATAGGAATTGCATTGACTCTGTAGATTTCTTTGGACAGTGTGGTCATTTTCATGATATTGATTCTTCTAATCTGTGAACATGGGATGTATTTCCATTTGTTTGTGTCACCTATGATTTCTTTAAGCAGTGCTTTGTAGTTCTCTTTGTAGAGTTCTTCACCTCCTTGGTTAAATATATTCCTAAGTATTTTATTTTATTTTGTAGCTATTGTAAAAGGGATTGAGTTCTTGATTTGATTCTCAGCTTGGTCATGTTGGTGTGTAGCAGTGCTACTGATTTATGTACATTGATTGTGTAACCTGAGGCTTTACTGAATTCATTTGTCAAAGCTAGGTGCCTTTTGGAGGAGTCTTTAGGGCTTTCTAGGTATAAGATCATATCATCAGCAAACAGAGATAGTTTGACTTTCTCTTTTCCAATTTGGATGCCCTTTCTTTCTTTCTTTTGCCTGATTGCTCTGTCTAGGACTTAATGGAAGTTGCTAATTTGTTTTTAAACCATATTTCTGGAAGATAAATCTGGTAGAAGTTACAATCCACCAACTGCCTGCAAGACTCTGCTTTGCATCTATGAGACTCAATAGGAATAGTTCCTATGGAAGCTTCTGTGTTCACTGCTCCTTTAATAGGCTCTAGAAACTGTAACTTGCCCCAGCCTTCAAATGCAAGAGCCCTTTGTCTAAACTCTGCTTCAGTGTGCTTACTCTGATGAGTAAGGAAGCTTTTGGTACATAGATCTGGGTAAGGGAGAATGCATGTGCATATATATATATGTGTGTCTCTGCCTGCACAGAGCATTGGAGAGTAGTAGTCCTAAAATCCCTATTTCATTTACCAAATAAATAATGGTTCAAAGTGGTTAGTTGAAAAAACAAAAACACAGTGCTTCACTAAAGTACAGTAGGTCCAATAAATTTAGACTTTATTGATTTCTATTGGGTGGCCTGATGGCCTAACTGCCCTTTAGAAAATTATTTCAGTGAAAAAATGTGATCTGAGTTCTAGGAAGCCGATTTACAGATGAGCTTTTAGAACACAACCCTTCTGTAAGTTGGGGAATGCCTGTAGTGTTTAACAATATTCATGCAGCCCTTTTGAATAGGATGAAGCATTTCATGAAAAACCAAAGACAAATATGAATTTATTGGTGTATTCCAATGCAACCAATTCTGTTCAACTAAATAGAAAATATTACTTCTAAATTCAGATTCCATTAACTGCTAGACTTAATGCACCTGTTATAGGTGACGTCTATTAGGAAAACCAAGAAAACTTTCATATTTTTAGATATTTTTTGCTACGTGAAACAATCACTGTGTAACATTTTATCTTTCCTGGGCTGCCAGTTGTCTCTGTAGTGCTTGATAAATGTTACTGACTGCTAATGAGGAAAGGAGGGTCAGTGCCTGCGGAGAGAATGAATAAAGTAGGATTAATGCACAGGATATCCAAACATAATTCATATGATATACTAGAACTCTTAATTTTGCCTATATTAGAAGCAACTCATTCACTGTGTTTTTAGGAGATCATTAGATTTTTAAAAATCTTTCTCTTATTTAAAATCTTAAATTTATTCTAGTATACTACAAAATATAAACAATTTTCCACCAAAATTAGAACACCTGTTTCTTAGTTTGTAGAGTCCTCCTTTGTAATTTTTCATGAAAAATTATTCACTTTCAGTAAAATTATAAAGAAGCATTGATTCTTCATTTTTAGTGCACTGTATTTTGCATCTGAATCTAGCTTTAAAGGATGTACTGCTTTTATACCACGCTTCTGAATCTTGTATTTGCTTGAGTTTCTTAGGTTTTAGGTAACATTTTAAAACATCTTTCATTATGAAAAATTGCAAGCATGTACAAGAATAGAATAGTACTCATCATCCAACTTCAACAGTTGTCAACTCAGGGATAATTTTGTTTTAATTATAACCCTCATTACTTCCCTTCCCTTTTTTTATATGCAAACATTTTACTGAAGTCCAATGTACATGTAGAAAAGTGCACAAATCATGTCTACAGCTTGAGGAATTTTTTACATCCTCTTGTATTATCTTGAAGCAATCATCATGCTTTAACTATATATTTCATCCTTGTATTTTAAACAAATGCCATTACAAAGACCATGCTTGTATAATGAAGCTATTTCCATATCTTTGGTGTATTGATAACTAATTGCAACAAACTTTCCAAAATAATCCAGAATAATACTATAAAACAGTTTGATATGATTTGGTTGTGTCCGTCCCCACCCCGCCCCCAATCTCATCTTGAATTCCCATGTGTGGTGGGAAGGACCCAGTGGGAAGTAGTTGAATCATGGGGGTAGGTCTTTCCTTTGCTGTTCTTGTGATAGTAAGTCTCACAAAATCTGATGGTTTTAAAAATGGGAGTTTCCCTGTATAAGCTCTCTCTCTTTGCCTGCTGCCATCCTGATAAGACATGACTTGCTCCTTCTTGCCTTCCGCCATCATTGTAAGGCCTCCCCAGCTACGTGGAAGTGTAAGTCCATTAAACCTCTTTCTTTTGTAAATTGCCTAGTCTTGCATATGTCTTTATCAGCAGTGTGAAAACAGACGAACACACAGTTGTTCTTCATAGTGAAACTACCTGATTGTTGTTGACATTTTAAGCAAATAGGAGGTGGGGAGATAAGGAGTCCATGCAATAAGATGTCTATAGCTCCTTTTCTACCATAAACAAGTAATTGTTTAGGTGATTTGTCTTTAAAGCACTCTATTTGTCCAGAAAATTTACCCAAACCTTCAAATTACTTTCAAGTCAAATCACATAGCATGTGAAGAACTCCAAGAGGGTGACGGGACACAGTGACAGTAAAGTTAATATTTTTCTTTTTCTTTTTCTTTTCTCTATCATAGGCAGTAGGACTTGTGACAGGCTTTTCTAGGTAGGAAAGCAAAGAAGGAAGGGAAGAAATAAATAGCAATAGATGACTCGATACGTACATACATATATGTATGTAAAGCAGAAGGGAGGAGAAAGAAGCTGAGGGAGAAAAGGATGGATAAGGAGAGAAAGCCTGCAGGACTTCAGGGTATTGTGTGGTACATGGTGTGACTGCACATAAGAAGAGCACTCTCTATCCTTTGAAAACTCACTAGAGATTCTGGACATAAGAACTTCATTTCTTTCTCTTGCCCATTGGACACAAGCTTTCTAGAATTCATTATAATTAAATTAAATTGTACAGATATAATGAAAAAATTACAGTGTTCCATGGAGATCTCTTCCATGAACTCATGCTTATTTTTAATGACATCAGTATCTTTAGGGAAAGTAAAAATGTGAGCAACCAAATGGGTAGGTTATAGAGTGAGAGTAGGGGAGGACGTGGAATCCATGCTCCTCACCCTCAGATGCTCTTGTGGCTTCAGCAGTGTGGTGCTGGCAGTGACAGCCTGTCACACTGACCACGCTGCTTCTCCAAGGCGTGGAGTGACAGCTCAGTGTCACCAGACCACCCAGGTTAAATGGCCTGTGGGGTGAGGCATGGTGTTCTGGACTATGGTCAGCCTTTGTTATACTCCTGAAAGATTTATTTTATTTTATTTTATTTTAGCTTAAAAAGCTATATGAAATTATTTTTTGCATCATGTCTAAAAATGAAATTTTTCTCAGTTAACCCCAAATGCACTGACTTATTCAGAGAGTGCTGGTTTGTGGACTCTTCTCATGTTTTTTGGGTGGTATCTATATTTTAACCATTTCTCAAATCATTAGCACCTTTATTTTTAGCATTTTTGGCAGGCCGAAAATATACAGGAGATAAAAATTGAACTCATCAGTTTAAATGCATTTTAATAGTTCTAGCAAAAGACTCTTTGGAAATTGGATTTTAATTGTAACTTGAAATATGAATTTTATTCAGTGTTTCTTATTGATAGCCAAGCACATTTAAGGGGAAAAAAAATTGTTTCAGATTTTTAGTCATTCCTATACCTCACCACTTCCCATACTGAAAATTTGAGAAACTACTTAATACTAGTTCGCACTGATCTTTGGGGAAGTTTGTGGTATCATTTTCCCTTTTAAAATAGAGATGGGCTCTTGCTGTGTTGCCTAGGCTGTTCTTGAACTCCTGGCCTTAAGCAGTCCTCCTGCCTTGGCCTCCCAGAGTCGGGATTACAGGTGTGAGCTACCACACCCAGCTTGACTGTCATTTTCAAGCTAGAGCTGTAGCTGAAATTCTGGGCTTGGTAAGCACTCAGCATTCCTCAATAACAGGAGTGCCTATGGAGAATTCCTTCAGAGCCGGGCATGGTGGCCCACACCTGCAGTCCCAGCACTTTGGGAGGCTGAGATGGTCAGATTGCTTGAGGCCCAGAGTTCGAGACCAGCCTGGCCAACATGGTGAAACCTGGTCTCTACTAAAAATACAAAAAGAAAAAAAAAAAAAAAAAAGGAGCCAGGCATGGTGGCATGTGCCTGTAGACCCAGCTATTCAGGAGGCTGAGGCACAAGAATCACTTTAACTCAAGAGGCAGAGGTTGCAGTGAGCTGAGGTCGCACCAGTGCACTCTAGCCTGGGCGACAGAGAGACTCTATCTCAACAACAACAACAACAAAGAAGTCCTCCAGTTACTGATGTGCTTTCATTTTATTTTCCATTCTTTGGCTCTTAACCCTGTTATTAGTTTATATATCCCAGGCCCCGGCAGTAGTAACTACTTTATCCAGACCTGTTCAGGCACCCCTCACTATCCTGCTTCTGTCCTTTCCACTAGGCCTATAAAATGATCAAACTTTTTTATATGCGCAATTGTTTTCATGTGTGTCCCCTCTGTCTTTGTTGTAAATGAAACTTTGTGTTTCCCTCAAACCTGTATGTCATGGGCAGACTTCTTGAAGGGATTGCTACCCACAGCTCACTGGGAACCTAGGTGAAAGGGTACCACTTCCAGACCATTGCTCTCTCACTGCCATCAGCCTCACTTTTTTTTTTCTTCACTGTTTACTACAAAACAAAGTAATTTTAAGATATTTTTAAAAATTGGCGTTGAGAAGCTAGATTAGGTAACTTATGTGACATTAAATATTTTGAGAAATTATTGGTTTCGTTGGAAGGCATTTGTAATGATAAACTTTTTTCAATTATAATGAGATACTACTGAGTAGAGATAATTCTGTCATCCCAGATAGCAATTTCTTGTTAACAATTGATAACATTTGAACTGAAAGAGATTCTTGGCTTTATTTCTATATTTTTTTCTACTTAGGTATTTAACTCCTTTGACATCCTCTTATCCCCTCAATAGGATCCAAAATATGTCTAAAATTAATTCAAAAGAAAAATAACTATTTGAATTATTGCTTGTGTTTGAAAACAATATTTACTGTAGTATTCCACAGTTTCCTCTTCTTCTTTTTTTTTTTTTTTTTTTTTTTTTTGAGACAGGGTCTCGCTCTGTCACCCAGGCTGGAGTGCTATGGCCGGATCTCAGCTCACTGCAAGCTCCGCCTCCCGGGTTCAAGCCATTCTCCTGCCTCAGCCTCCCGGGTAGCTGGGACTACAGGCGCTGCCACCTCGCTCGGCTAGTTTTTTTTTTTTTTTGTAGTTTTTAGTAGAGACGGGGTTTCACCGTGTTAGCCAGGATGGTCTCGATCTCCTGACCTTGTGATCCGCCCGTCTCGGCCTCCCAAAGTGCTGGGATTACAGGCTTGAGTCACCGCGCCCGGCCCTCTTCTTTTTTTAAGTTAAGACAATTAAATAAAAATGTAAGGGATAAGAAATATAGTTGAAGTCATAATAAAGTATATTTTCTTTTATGGATATAAAACAAATTTTAAATGTTGGCTCTTTAAGAAAAAAATTCTCTTGGTAAATATTATGCGTAACTGTTGCCCAAAAATGTATACAGCTGTTTTCCAACATATTTATACATATAGTGGTTCACTTAAGACCAGCCCTGTTAGAACCTTCTGAATATAATGTGCTCTTAATTTATAAATGGGCTACCCTCAGTGTATAAAATACATAGGCATGTATGTTATACATACAAAGTAAAAAATATATAAAGGAAAGATGGAAGAAAAAAGGAAGTATCCTTTCCTTTAAGATCCAGACAGAAAGTCATTGTAATTAGTGGGACCATGGAAAATATCTGAAGGATTTCAGTTTTGGCAAATAATTTTCAGAAAAATATCCAAGCTGTGAGAACACTAAATGTCTATTTTAATAATTTAGTAGAGGTTTCTATTCAAACATTCAGTGAAGGTGTTGCCATCTTCTACTATGAAAAAGAAGACTATGAAAAGAAGACTTTTGGGGTGTCTGTTAAAAGCAAAGAGCTGCTCATTTTTAACAGGTTACTAATAACCTTTTAATCAAGTATATGTCATGCAGAGACTCAAATCCTGATCCAACAGTGTTTGAGTCTGTTTGATGGAAGATTCCAATGGTGAGGATCCGAATTCATCCTACATCTTAGAGGAGCAGGATGTTTTGGCAGTGGAGGGGGTCAGCCCCAAAGGTAGCTGGCCCAACCTTAACTGTGGATGTTAAGCAACAACAACAACAACAACAAAAACACCAAATGTTTCTTTTTGCTGCATTTTCTTTATTTTAAGGCACAGGTCTACTTGGAGGGTCATGCAGCAGCAAGTAGCTAATAAATAAAATCAAAGTCTATGAATAGTGTCATCACATTAAGAGACAGAATTGCTGGGTTCTTTCATTATTTGAAAAGCTCGCATCTTGGGAATCCATGAGTTGGTAGGTTTTACAGAATACCTGAGATGTACCTTGCTCCAATTAACATTACCATGCTACTCACTATAAAGAAGCCCAAGGGCAGACTACAGAAGATACTAGGGTCACCACTTTCTGGAGATTGATTTGTAACCCAACCCATTGACTTCATCACAGCTTTCTTCCATGTAGAATAACGAATTTCACTTTCCTCAGCATTAATCTGAGGTTCAAACCGCTCCATCGTGACGGCGGACAAATCCTCGGGTTCAAGACTCCATACGTTGACTCCTTCTGCAGCCCCTGCCACCATGGCAGCACCCAGTGCGGTGGTTTCGGGCATCGAGGGCTTCACTACTGGAATACACAGAATGTCTGCTTGTAGCTGCATAAGAATGTTGTTGCTGGTCATTCCTCCATCTACCTGCAAATGACTGAGTGGAATTCCACAGTCTCGATTCATGGCATCCAAAATCTCTCGAGTTTGGAAACAAACAGCTTCTAATGCAGCAAAAGCAATATGGCATTTATTGGTGAACTGAGTGAGTCCACAGATTATCCCTCTTGCGCTGGGCTCCCAATAAGGTGCATATAACCCCGAAAATGCTGGGACGAAGTAGCAGCCATAAGAAGTACCTACTTCTTTAGCAAGTTTTTCAATTTCTTCTGAGGTCTTTATAATTCCAAGATTGTCTCTTAGCCAGCGAACAACAGCACCAGCTATAGCTACAGAACCTTCCAAAGCATAATATACTGGTTTGTCTCTGCCAAGTTTGTAAGCCACTGTGGTGAGAAGGCCATGATCAGAAAATACACACTTATGGCCTGTATTACATAGTAAGAAACATCCTGTTCCATACGTATTTTTGGCTTGTCCAATCTGGAAGCACATTTGTCCCACCAATGCAGCAGACTGGTCCCCTAAACACCCAGATATTGGCACACCTTCCAAGGCCCCAGCTTTCATTAGGCCATAGATCTCAGAAGAACTCCGGACATTTGGAAGAATTTCCATTGGAATTCCAAAAAAATCGCAGAGTTGTTTATCCCATTCCAAAGAATGAATGTTGAAAAGCATAGTCCTACTTGCATTTGTTACATCTGTACAGTGGACACCTCCACTGACGCCTCCCGTCAAGCTCCAAATAAGCCATGAATCAATAGTCCCAAAAAGAGCTCGTTTGTCTTCGACGGCCTTTTGAACTTTTCTCACATTGTCAAGGAGCCAATGAAGTTTCACTGCACTGAAGTAAGTGCTAAGTGGAAGGCCTGTCTTGGACTTGACAAAGTTATTATTTCCTGGAATTCTTTTACTAAGACTCTCGACGGTAGACTGGGTTCTTAGATCAAGCCACACCACAGCATTGTAGAGAGGCTCTCCAGTTATCTTGTCCCAAACTACAGTGGTTTCCCTCTGGTTGCTGACACCGATAGCTTTTATGTTGGAAATATCAATATTGAGCTGTCCAAGTTTCTCACATGTTTTCTCTATACACTCATAGACAGAATGTAGAATTTCCTTAGGGTCCTGTTCCACCCATCCTTCTCTTGGGAACTCTTGTTTTATTTCCACTTGATGATGACTAAGTAGTTCAGCTGTTTTTGAATTGAAAACCAAAAAGCGCGTCGAACTGGTGCCCTGGTCCACAGCCCCCACCAATGGCCCCCAAACTGCCCTCTTGGAGGCTGCCATGAGACCAGCTTCATGTCGGCCGGCGATTGCGGCCGGTTTCCTGGGTGACGGCGGCGCGAGGGGGAGGGGCGGGTGACGAGTCCAAAGAGCGAGGCCGCGCATGTCTGGTGAACCAGCCTCACTTGGCTGACTGGCTGGCTGGCGGGCTACTGAGTTCTCTGTGCAGCTCATTTTCTCTCTTGGCTTCCGGGCATACTTCTGTCTTTAACACTGAGATTTTCTTTCCCTGTGTATTTTGTTTCTTCTGCCATCAACGCCCTTCAGAATCTATATTGTTGGCTCACGTGAGACTCTTCATAGCTCCTTGTAACCCTCATCTTCCCCCCACAGACCCATTCATCACCTTAGACTACAGTTCCAGGGTCTGTTGGATCTTTCTGGTATTTAGAACTCTGGGGTTTCCACCTTGGTTTCGACTACATGTGTACCTTCTCATTCTCTTGTATTTCTTCATAAATCTGTGCTCTTTGGTCCTTGTTCTTCCAGCCAACTGTTGATCGTTCAGCCCAGACCCAGTAGTCAATCATTTCAAAGCTATCCTCTTTATGTGCCTGGCATTGCCCACACTGTTGTGGGTGATAGATAACAGGCTCAATACAATTTAACCCTTGCTTATAATCTAACTTTGTAGTCCAGTAACAATAAACTCACATCCTAATTAAGTATATTTGGAATATGCGTTATTCTCTGTAAAACCAGTTTTTATAACAGTTTCTTCTATAGAAAATTTACTTCAATCATTTGCCCACCTTTCTATAATTTAGGCGAGGAATCACTGCTTGAAATAAACATCGGTTAGAATAAGCTCATGATTTGAATACTGCCCTCTTGAAAGAAATGTGTGTTGAGTGAGTGGTTTTAATAATAGTATTACTAGCCTTAGCCATGGGATATGCATGCCAAAGAATAGATGCTGATTATTCAAGGGTCTACTGCAATGTTAATTTACTGATACAGAAGATTCTTCCTTTGGAGAACTGTGAAAGCACTTGATACCCAGCACTTTTTAGCTGAAGTCATGCCAACTCAAATGACGCTTCTTGAAAGAGTTAATTATTTGTATACTCATGCATTCATTATGGTCCTCTTTATTCCTTAGTAAACGACATACAGTCTCTGCTGTGCCTTGTTGACAGGTTTTTTTTCTGGCTTACATGAGTTAACTGTTTTCAGGTTTCATTAAAACTGCCTTATGTTAATAGAACTGCTGGAGACATATATGATTTTTTTTCTCCTAAAGATTAATAGTGTTGAAAGTCAAAGAATCACAGAGTATTAATGTTATAGGAAATCTTAGCAGTTATCTAGTCCCACACTTTCATTTTATTAATTAGGAAAATGAAGACCAGAGATATGTCTGTTTTCCCAAAAACACTTTGTCTGTTAGGGATGAGCTGCTTGTGGATCTAAGATACTATTGTTATTCATACTTTTGCCCTCACTTCTCAAATGAGACTCTGCATTGAGTATAGAGGAATTATGGAGACCCATCATGGCATTTTAATTTTGTTCAAAAAAGTGCTTGGCATTTAGAAATCAAATACAAAGGGTGCTTTGTACCTTATTACAGGATATAAAACAGAACAAGTAAGACTTGGGACTTATATTGTTGATATTGTTACATTTATTTGGGTGAGGGTCCTAACCTGATGCTCTCTCTCTTTTTTTTTTTTTTTTTTTTTTTTGAGACGAAATCTCGCTCCATCACCCAGGCTGGAGTGCAGTGGCAAGATCTCGGCTCACTGCGAGCGCCACCTCCTGGGCTCTTGCCATTCTCCTGCCTCAGCCTCCCCAGTAGCTGGGACTACAGGTGCTCAGCATCACGCCTGGTTAATTTTTTGTATTTTTAGTAAAGATAGGTTTTCACCGTGTTAGCCAGGATGGTCTCGACCTCCTGACCACGTTATCCACCCACCTTGGCCTCCCAAAGTGCTGGGATTACAGGCGTGAGCCACCGCGCCCGGCCCTGATGCTCTCTCTTAACCTGGTATGGCAAATTCTAGGAACTGTCTTTCATTTCATGATTAGCTTATTTTATTTCCTGGAGGGAAACAGAAAAATTCAGTTGCTCTAGAGAGTAATGAACATACATGTTCATTATAGGAGGAATGAAATGTATATTCCATATACACATATGGAAGGATGCATATATATACACATTATATGTGTGTAGTTTGTGTTTACGTATATAGCATATTGATAGCATAGTCTTTACTACTGGGAATTGTGCCCTATTGCAGTTATGGTATTTGTTCAGAGAGAGAAACCGATGATTAAACGTCAGTATAACTATGTTGGGCTTTATTCAGTGGCCAGCGGTGAACTACTGAAGGTAAATTACTAATGTTACAAGCTATGATCCATAACAAGATGTCCAGTGAATATGTGGGTGAAAGGTTTGGAAGCAATAATTGAGGTTGGTAATAGGGTTAGAACTAGGGTAATGAACATAGAGAGGAGGTGAATGAAGCAAGATCATAGATATGGGAACTAACTCTGAGTATAAGTGGAGGAAACAGATTACACTCTGAGATGACCTGCCTTTTAGCATTACAGTTTAGATAAATTCTTTGTAGGTACATTTTAGTGTATGCATATTTATAGCCAGTGTGCAGTAGCTGCTGATTTTTACTGTACCTTACTGAGATACAGTAGGCTGAAAAAGAATTCATTCTCTGAAAAGGAAGAATTTTTCACTTTGGCTGTGTTGTGTTAGGCTTTTATTAACCAAACGAATGCAAAGATGTTAGGCTTTTAGTTGATGGTATATTCAATGGGAACCAATTATGTAATCGTATCCAGAAAGGTGTAAGGTGATTATCCTATTCTGTTCCGTCCAGATCAGACCATAGCTATGAAATTGAGTTTATTTTTAGGTTCAGTGTTTTGAGAGAGACTGATGCACTAGAGCCCTGAATTTATAGCAAGGGTGATGATGAAGACCCCAAATCATGTTGTGCAAGGAATGGTTGAAGGACATAGGATTGTATAGACCATTGAAGGATAATTTAGGAAAATACAATGCTCTAAGATTTTGAGGAATTTAATCTTGTTCTGTTTATTGTGGTGGCAGAATTATCAGTGTTACAATATAAGAGTGAAAAAGATTTTAGAGCAACGTACAGAAAAGCTTCTAATAGCAAGTGTTCGTATTAGTCCATTTCCGTGCTGCTGATAAAGACATACCCGAGACTGGGCAGTTTACAAAAGAAAGAGGTTTATTGGACTTAACAGTTCCACATGGCCGGGGAGACCTCACAATCATGGTGAAAGGCAAAGAGGAGCAAGTCGTATCTTACGTGGATGGCAGCAGGCAAAGAGAGCTTGTACAAGGAAGCTCCCATTTTTAAAACCATCAGATCTCATGATACCCAATTCACTATCACTAGAAGAGCATGGGAAATACCCATCCCCAAAATTCAGTCATCTTCCACTGGGTCCCTCCCACAACACATGGGAATTATGGGAGCTGCAAGATGTGATTTGGTGGAGACACAGAACCAAACTATAGCACTCCACCTCTGGCCCCTCCCAAATCTCATATCTTCACATTTCAAAACCAATTATACCTTCCCAACAGTCCCCCAAAGTCTTAACTCATTTCAGCATTAACTCAGAGGTCCATAATCCAAAGTCTCATCCCAGACAAGTCAAGTGCCTTTCACCTATGAGCCTGTAAAATCAAAGGCAAGTTAGTGACTTCTTAATACAATGGGGATACAAGCATTGGGTAAATACAGCCATTCCAAATGGGAGAAATTGGCCAAAACAAAGGGGCTACAGGCCCCATGCAAGTCTAAAATCCAGTGGGGCAGTCACATCTTAAAGCCCCAAAATGATCTCCTTTAACTCCATGTCTCACATCCAGGTGACACTGATGCAAGAGGTAGGTTCCCACAGTCTTGGGCAGCTCCTACCTCCCAGCTGCCTTCAGGGACTGGTGTTGAGTGTCTGCGGCTTTTCCAGGCACATAGTGCAGGCTGTCAGTGAATCTCCCGTTCTGGGTTCTGGAGGATGGTGGTACTCTTCTCACAGCTCCACTAGGCAGTGCCCCAGTAGGGACTCTGTGCGGGGGCTCTGACCCCACATTTCCCTTCTGCACTGCCCTAGCAGAGGTTCTCCATGAGGACCCTGCCGCTGCAGCAAACTTCTGCCTGGGCATACAGGCATTTTCATACATCTGAAATCGAGGTGGAGGTTACCAAACCTCAATTCTTGACTTCTGTGTACTCACAGGCTCAACACCACATAGAAGCTGCCAAGGCTTGAGGCTTGCATCCTTGGAAGCCACGGCCTGAACTCTATGATGGCCCCTTTCAGCCACAGCTGGAGTGGCTGGGACACAGGGCACCAAGTCCTTAGGCTGCACACAGCACAGGGACCCTGGGCCTGGCCCATGAAACCACTTTTTCCTTCTAGGCCTCTGGGCCTGTGATGGAAGGGGCTGCTGCAAAGCCTTCTGACATGCCCTGGAGACATTTTCCCCATTGTCTTGGTGATTAACAGTTGGCTCCTTGTAACTTATGCAAACTTCTGCAGCTGTCTTGACTTTTGCCTCAGAAAATGGGATTTTCTTTTCTGTCATATTGTCAGGCTGCAAATTTTCCAAACTTTTATGCTCTGTTTCCCTTTTGAAACTGAATGCCTTTAACAGCACCCAAGTCACCTCTTGAATGCTTTGCTGCTTAGAAATTTCTTCCACCAGATACCCTCAATCATCTCTCTTAAGTTCAAAGTTCCACAGTTCTCTAGGGCAGAGACAAAATGCCTCCAGTCTTTTTGCTAAAACATAACAAGAGTCACCTTTGCTCCATTTCTCAACAAGTTTCTCATCTCCATATGACACCACCTCAGCCTGGATTTCATTGTCCATATCATTATCAGTATTTTTGTCAAAGCCATTCAACAAATCTGTAGGGAGTTCTAAACTTTCTCACATTTTTCTGTCATCTTCTTCTGAGCTCTCCAAACTGTTCCAACCTCTGCCTGTTACCCAGTTCCAAAGTCGTCCACATTTCTGGGTATCTTTTCTGCAGCACTCCACTCTACTGGTACCAATTTACTGTACTAGTTCACTTTCACACTGCTGATGAAGACATATCTGAGACTGGGCAATTTACAAAAGAAAGAGGTTTATTGGACTTAACAGTTCCACATGGCTGGGTAGGCCTCACAATCCTGGTGGAAGGTAAGGAGAAGCAAGTCACATCTTACATGGATGGCAGCAGGCAAACAGAGCTTGTGCAAGGAAAGTCCCATTTTTAAAACCATCAGATCTTGTGAAACCCATTCACTGTCATGAGAACAGCACAAGAAAGACCTGCCCCCGTAATTCAGTCATCTCCCACCGGGTCCCTCCCACAACACATGGGAATTATGGGAGTTACAAGATGAGATTTGGATGGGGACACAGAGCCAAACTTTATAAGTGTTCAAAGATGATATGACTGTCTTGCCATCTGTTGATGTGTGTAAACTATAGCTAGATAACCATTTATTGTGAAACTTTTTGAGGTTACACATACATATTATAGAAGCTGTGTCAGGTGACCTTTCAGATCCCTTATACCATTAAATCTTACCATTTTTATGGCATTACTGAGAAAGAATTAACAGGGTTTATGAAACAATTCACATTAGAGGTTAAAAAAAGATTGGGATGACGAGGGAAAGGGTAGTTATTTAATGAATTTCATATTTGCAAGATGAAAATGTTAGATCTTTTTCATAACAGTGTGAATATACTACTTTTTTTGAGATGGAGTTTCATTCTTGTTCCCTAGGATAGAGTGCAGTAGTACAATCTCAGCTTACTACAGCCTCCGCCTCCTGGGTTCAAGCAATTCTCCTATCTCAGCCTCCCAAGTAGCTGGGATTACAGGCTCACGCCACCATCCCTGGCTAATTTGTGTATTTGTAGTAGAGATGGGGTTTCAACATGTTGGCCAGGCTGGTATCGAACTCTTGACCTCAGGTGTTCCACTTGCCTCGGCCTCCCAAAGTGCTGGGATTACAGGCCTGAGCCGCTGTGCCTGGCCCAGTGTGGATATACTTAACACTGTTAAACTTTACACTTAAAAATGGTTAAGGTGGTAAATTTTATTGTTTTTATCAGATAATAAAAGAGAGGGAGGGAGGTGAGAATGACTGTGACTAAGACTTCATTCAGCCTTAGAATCAGAGTGAAGCCATTAGGACACAAAGGGAACATGGGAGGTCCAACAGGTGTCTGGAGAAGGGCACTGAGACGGTTTGAAACGTAGGTATATCCTCGTCTTGTTTGCTTGAGGGAGAGCCAGCAGTGAAGTGCAGTATCAATTTAAAGGTTCTCAGATTGGGCAAGATGTTTAACAGTAGCCAAAGACAGCTTGGCCAGAGGAAGCACTTGATTTATGTTGAGAGGAATATCAACAGACATAGAGAATCTTTGTCAAGTATCAGGCCAAAGAGTGAAGCACAGCATCAGTGGAAAAATGCACAATGATGAAAAGTCAGACTATAGAGCTCAAAACAGGCCAAGGTAAGTGGCCCAAGGTAGTAATTAATGTGAGGGTTTTAGAGGAACTGCTTGTATGTGGTACTGGTTTCACGGTGTGTGGGTGGCTCTGTCTTGTTTAAAAGAGCCATGACGGTTAGATCATCTTCATATGGAGACTAACAGACAGCTAGAAATTCAAACATTGGGGTTTGGGGGAGAGGTTGGATTTGGGAGCAACAATATTAGGGTAATAAAGATAACTGTGGACAGTAATGTACATGAGATAGTTAAGACAGAACAAGTGGAGAATCAAAAGTAGGCTCAAGGCGGGCAGGACCATAGTAATACCTAGTTTTAGGGGAGGTAAAGGAGGCAGATTGACTGGTCAGACAGGTAGAAAAATACATAGAATCCTAACCAGTAGAGAAGGCCATTAAGGTTAAAATCAGCAGAGAGGTCGAGAAGGACTAATATCAAGAAAAAGACTTCCAAAGAACGATTTCAAGGTAAAATTGAGCCAGAGGCTATGCCATAACATAAAGATGTGAGTGTGCATCAGCACGCAGAGGCTTCAGTATTCAGATCTGCTCTTGAGAAGTCTCGTATGGAGGCTGACAAGGTAGGACAGCGGCCAAACGTAGGGATGTTAACCCAGTGATCTTTGGTTTTTAGCAGAGCAGGTATTTGTCCACTGAAGTCAAGACAGTGACGTGCATTTACTGTCTATAGCAACACTTCCTTTCTCACTGGGAAAGGAAAGTAGTTGGATCTAGTTGCTTGTTTTGTTTTTGTATTTGTTTTTTTAATTTTCATCACCAGTGTTTTCAAATGGTTATAAACTTTTAAAAATATTTGTGGTAAAGAACATGTAACCTGAAATTTACCAACTTAGCCATTTTTTTTTTTTTTTTTTTTTTTGAGACGGAGTCTCGCTCTGTCGCCCAGGCGGGAGTGCAGTGGCCAGATCTCAGCTCACTGCAAGCTCCGCCTCCCGGGTTCCCGCCATTCTCCTGCCTCAGCCTCCCGAGTAGCTGGGACTACAGGCGCCCGCCACCTCGCCCGGCTAGTTTTTTTTTTTTTGTATTTTTTTAGTAGAGACGGGGTTTCACCGTGTTAGCCAGGATGGTCTCGATCTCCTGACCTAGTGATCCGCCCGTCTCGGCCTCCCAAAGTGCTGGGATTACAGGCTTGAGCCACCGCGCCCGGCCAACTTAGTCATTTTAAGTGTTCCATTCAGTAGTGTTATGTGTAAGTATTTGCTTTGTTGTGAAACAGATCTCTAGAACGTCTTCATTTTACCAAACTGAAACTCTGTACCTTTTAAACAACTTATCTTTTCCACTTTCCACTAGTCCCTGGCAAGTATTATTACACTTCCTGTTTCTATAAATTTGATTCCTTTAGATACCTCATATAAGTGGAATCATATGATATTTTTTTATTTTTGTGACTGGCTCACCACACTTAGCATAGTGTTCTCGAGCTTCATCCATGTTGCATTGTGACAGGATTTCCTTCCTTCTTAAGGAATTTTATGTATATATAGTGTGTGTATATGCCAATTTCACTTATTCATTCATTAATCAGTGGATACCTGCTTCTGCCTCTTGCTATTGTGAGTCATGCTCCTGTGAACATGGGTGTACAGATATGTCTTCAAGACCTTGCTTTTCATTCTTTTGGATATATACAGCAAAGTGGGATTGTTGGATCGTATGGTAGTATGATCCAACTTTTAATTTTTTAATTTTTTGAGTAAACTGCATGCTTTTTTTTTTGAGTAACCTCCATGCTTTTTAAAATAATAGTTGGATTATTTTATAATCTTACCAACAGTGCACAAGGTTTCTAATATCATCACATCTTTGCCAACAACTGTTATTTTCTGGTTTGTTTATTTGTTTGTTTTGTAGTAGCCACCCTAATGGGTGTGGGATAATATCTCATTGTGGTTTTGAGTTGTATTTTCTCTGATGATTAATGATACTGAACATCTGTCATCTATTCATATGCTTATTGGCAGTTTGTATATCATCTTTGGAGAAACTTTTATTCCAGTCCTTTGCTCATTTTTAAATTGGGTTATTTGATTTTTGTTGTTGAGTTGTAGGAGATATTTTTATATTCTGGATATTAACTCTTTGTCAGATACATGACTTGCAAATATTTCCTTCTCTTCTTTAGGTTGCCTTTTTACTTTATTGTGTCCTTTGATTCACTGAACTTTTAACTTTGATGTAGTCCCATTCATCTTTGTTGCCTGAGCTTTTGGTGTCATTTCCAAGAAATCATTGACAAATCCAGTGTCACGAAACTTTCCCCCTGTGTTTACTTCTAGGAATTTTATAATTTTGAGTCTTACATTTAGACCCTTAGTCCATTTTGAATTAATTTTTGTGTATGGTGTATATGATCCACCTTCATTCTTTTCCATGTGGATGTCTAGTTTTCCCAGCACAATTTGTTGAAGAGATTGTTCTTTTCCCATTGAGTAGTCTTGGCACTCTTGTCAAAGATCATTTTACCACATACATGAGGATTTAAAAGTGTTTGAAAGGTATACCTTGAAAGAGTCATCCTTTTACCCTTTTTCCTCGTTTCTCTTCCCTCTAAAGATAATCACTATTATTAGTTTCTCAGTTTTGTTTTGTTTTCTTGCATGGAGAGAATAAGTAATCCTTTCACATGATTCATAGAACAAACAATCTAGCCACTGAAAAAATGTATTCCCACATCTGTCCTGCTTCCTTTCTAAGCTGACAGTATTTCCTAAAGCTTTTTTCATATTATGAGCTTCCTTGTTCATTTTTACAGATGCAGAATATTCCACTGTATGGATATACTATGTTTTAAACTAGTGTCTACCTAATGAACTCTCTTTTGTAATTGTTAAAAACAGTGCTACAGTGAATAACTCAGAGTATGTCATTTCATGAGTGGTCAAGTATATTGTAGGATGAGATTTCAAAATTGCTCTCTGTAGAGATTGTGCTGATTTATACTCCCACCAGCAGTGTGAAATAGCATACTCTTTCATAATAGGGTTGTTGCTTTTTTTTTTTTTTTAACTTTGATCTTTGTGGTTTTGTGGCTTGAGGCCAGGGAAGGAATGTTCATGTTATATCATTTTTATTAGTGCTAGTGGTAGTATAAGAGCATTTACTGTCATGAACTAAGCACCAGAGAGACTGATAGTGATTTATTTGCATCAAGAACGTATAAAATAACAGGTGAGCTGCACTAGCCTTCTTGCCTTTCTTCCCATATAATTTTCCATGCATATCTTAGAGTGACTTTGCCAGTCATCTAGTGCTTCCTGTGTGAAGTGTTGGGTCCTTAGGAAGTGTGTTACAAGCAACAATCTCATTAAATCGCCTATCAGTTAATGCTGTAGAACACTTGAAGAAATATACAGTTAATATAAATAGAAGAAAGGTAGGCCCTAAAGTAAACTGATTTACTCCAGATGTTGCCAAATAGTGCCCTCTATATTTTAGTAATGTTCCGTGTATATTAACCACATCCTTTCCAAAGAAAGCTCAGTATAAGAATGTAAACATTAGATACCAATACTTAAAAATTTTTCTAAGGAGGAGGGATTGTTCCAATAGAAAATAAAAGTATTTGAGAATTGGAAGTATTTAAAAACATGTATATGTTCACAATGAAAGTTACTTTTAATTTGAATATTTCTTCTTCACTTTTCCTTTAGGATAATGTTTTTTTTTTTTTTTTTTTGCAAGTGGTGAAGGGTTGGTGTTTGTTTGAGTGATAGCTATGTCATGGTTTTGTCAATAAAATTGTAATAGTTGACTATTTTCCTTACCCTCTTAACCTTCTTTGACACACTAGGAAAGAATACACAATGAATTTAGATCCCAGACTTGGTTTTGGATAGAGTTTACTAATGCCCTTCTACATTTATGTAATTGCTGACTTTTAAAAAATCACCACCAAGTTGGCTTTTTAGCAAGTCCATTTATTTCTGATCAGTGAAGCAGAGACTAAGACAACACATAGTCACAGTATGGAAGAGTTATGTTCTCTCAGTTATGTTTGTTACCACTGGAGAATTCTTTTCCCTCATGAAAAGCATAAGGAGGCCAGCAATCTCTTGCTTCAATTCAGATTTAAAATATGCAGAAGCAGCTTAACCCAAAATCACTGTAGACATACATTTTGAAGGTGAAAATATTTTTATAACGGATAGAAAGAGGTTTATGTTAGCTTCTCTTTTGTTCAGTGGCTGCTATGTTTTCTGTTTGAATTTCCAAGTTGGTATACATAAATGTTTCTAAATTTATATACTGTTTGCCAGCTTTTCATTAAAATGAATTTATTTCTCATTATTTTAGAACTCTTTTGTTTTTTGTTTTTTGTTTTTTTTGAGACAGGGTCTCACTCTGTCGCTCAGGCAGGGGTATAGTGGCACGATCGTGGCTCACTGCAGCCTTGACCTCCTGGGCACAGGTGATCCTCCCACCTTAGTCTCCCAAGTAGCTGGAACTACAGACATGCACCACCATGCCCAGCTAATTTTTTGTAGAGATAATGTTTTATTATGTTGTCCAGACTGGTCTTGAATCCCTGGACTCAAGTGACCCACCCTCCTCAGCCTCCCAAGATTCTGGGGTTACAGGCGTGAGCCACTGCACCTGGCCTACTTTGGAACTCTTAATATAAAGAACCTTGTTTTTTGTTTGTTTGTTTGTTTAAATATGTTCAGTCTTTAAAAAACAAACTCAACTATTGAAAAAGTTTTCCCTTTTTTCTTAACGTATAAAGAAAACTTTCTTAGCATATAGTATTTTTTATATAAACTTCTGGTAAAGCCAGGAATTAGCGAGATTATATTTTAGATATAGAAGGTACTATTGCAATTAGTCATGATGGCTTTTTAAAATCTGTAATCTGGCTGGGTGTGATGGCTCATACCAGTAATCCCAGCATTTTGGGAGGCTGAGCCTGGAGGTTCACCTGAGTCAGGAGTTCGAGACCAGCCTAGCCAAGATGGTGAAACCCTGTCTCTACTAAAAATACAAAAATTAGCTGGGTGAGGTGGCATGCACCTGTAATCCCAGCTACTCAGAAGGCTGATTCAGGAGAATTGCTTGAACCCAGGGGGTGGAGTTTGTTTGATTTTGGAAGAAACTGCCAAACTGATTTCCTACCAGCAGTGAATGAAAGTTCCTGTCATTCCATGTCCTTGTCAGCATTGGTGTTGTCAGTGTTTTGGATTTTAGCTATTCTAATAGATATGTAAATGGTATCTCATTGATGTTTTAGTATGCAGTTCTCTAATGACATGTAATATTGAGCATCTTTCCATATGCTTATTTGCCATCTGTGTATGTCTTCTTTGGTGAAGTGTCCATTTAGATCTTTTTGCCCATTGTTTAGTTGAGTTGTTTATTTTCTTATTGTTGAGCTTTAAGTGCTCTTTTTATATTTTAGGTAACAGTCCTTTATCAGTTATGTGTTTTGCAAAGATTTTTCCCCAGTCTGTGACTTGTCTTTTAATTTCTTAAGAGCATCCTTTGCAGAGCAGAAGTTGTTAATTTTAATGAAGTCTAACTTAACCATTTTTTTTCCATGGGTAATACTTTTGATGTTGTATCTAAAAAGTCATTGCCATACCCAAGGTTCGTTAAATTTTCTCCTATGTTATCTTCTAAAAGCTAAGTTTTGTGTTTTACATTTAAGTCGCTGATCCATTTTGAGTTAATTTTTGTGAGAGGTGGAGTCTGTGTCTAGATTTACTGTCTTGCATGTTCAGTTGTTGCAACATCATTTGTTGAAAAGACTGTTCTTTCTCTATTGAATTGCCTTTGCTTCTTTGTCACAGGTCAGTTGACTGTGTTTTTGTGGGGTCTGTTTCTGGGCTCTCTATTCTGTTGCTTCAATCTATAGTCATCCCTCGGTATCTACATCCATGGGGTATTGGTTCTAGGACCCCCGACAGATACCAAAATCCATGGGTTCTCCAGTCCCTTATATAAAATGCGGTAGTATTTGCATACAACCTATGCACATCCTCCCATATACTTTATTTTTAATTTTTTTTTTTTAAAGAGACAAGTCATTACCCAGTTGCCTAAGCTGGAGAGCAGCGGTGTGATCCTAGCTCACTGCAGCCTCAAACTCCTCCTGCCTCAGCCTCCCAAGTAGCTGGGACTACAGATGTGCACTACTGTGCCTGGCTAATTTTTAAATTTTTTGTAGAGACAGGGTCTTGAACTCTTGGTTTCAAACAATTCTCCTGCCTCAGCCTCTCAATATGCTGGGATTACAGGTGTGAACCACTGTACTCGGCTTCCCATGTACTTTAAATAATCCCTAGATTATTTATAATACCTAATATAGTGTATGTGCTATGTAAATAGTTGTTTTTCATTGTATTGTTATTTTTTTCCTCAATATTTTTGATTTGAGATTGGTTGAACTACTGGTTGGTTGAATCTGCAGATGTAGAACTTGTGCATATGGAAATCCAACTGTATTTGTCATTTTCATCTTCAATTTCATATTTATTTCAGTGCAGTACCTCTCTTGGTCAAGTCTGAGTTTCAAACAATTGTGTGTCAAAAAATTTTTGAGTTTCAAAAAAGTTTGTAAATACAAACATTTTAGAGCTGCTTATTATTTTTACAGTTATCTTGGGGTGAACTTTTTTTTTTTTTTTGGAGACAGAATCTTACTCTGTTGCCCAGGCTTGGGTGCAGTGGCGTGATCTCAGCTTACCTGCAACCTCCCCCTCCCAGGTTCAAGCAATCCTCCCTCCTCAGCCTGCCAAGTAGCTGGGAGTACAGGTGTGTGCCACCATGCCGGGCTACTTTTTGTATTTTTCGTGGAGACAGGGTTTCACCATGTTGTCCAGGCTGGTCTTGGACTCCGGACCTCAGGTGATCTGCCCACCTTGGCCTCCCAAAGTGCTGAGATTACAGGTGTGAGCCACCATGCCCTGCCAACCTTTTGTAAATTGAATAGTTTTTCATGAGATTTATGAAAATGCAGATTTTATTTTTCAAATATCATTGAAGGGGAAGCCAACTGTTCCTTTTTATGGGACGTTGAAATACATATTTGAAATGAATCTTTTATTTCACCTTATAAAACAGTTTTATAAACCCTATTTATAAGGATTTTATAAGGTGAAATAAATATGGTTCATTGTGATGACCTAGAAATTAACCTAGATTTTCTAGCAAAATTTTACTTTAGAATTTAGAATATTAACAAGAGCTAAATTATTGCATCCTTACTGTCTACAGACACAGTTCTAGGTGCTTTATAAACCACTAGCTTATTTAATCCTCACAGCAATCTTATTATTATTTTTATTATCCTCATTTTACAGATGAGGAAACCAAGGCTTAGGGAAATTACATACCTGCCCAAGGTTGTACAAGCTAGCATGTGGCAGAGCTGGGATTCAACCCTGGTATGTCTGACTCCGCAGCCCATACCACCCCATTTCCTTGTGAGGTGGATTCGCAAGAAAGGTTATTTTATAAAAGATTCGTTCTTTGTAAGTTTTTCACTCATTACCCTTACAGTCTTTTCCCCCCTTGGATGGAGAACGTATCGGATGTTAAACTGATAAGAACAGATACTACACTTGATCTTAGCCAAAAGGCCAAGAAGTGATCTTTTTTCCCCTTGGGAAGAGTGGCCATATTTGTGAAATCAAGGGAAAAATGTTTTTTAAGTATTTAAGAATTACTAATTTTACAAGTTTCTGGAAATGGGTTGAAGCATAAAATCCTGGAAATTGATCCTGAAGTAAACTGTTTATTTAGAATTCAGAGCTATCTATATCATAAACCAATTCTGTCTCTTTTTTTTTGGAGACGGAGTCTTGCTCTGTTGCCCAGGCTAGATGCAGTGGCGCGATCTTGGCTCACTGCAAGCATTGCCTTCTACATTCAAGCCATTCTCCTGCCTCAGCCTCCCAAGTAACTGGGACTACAGGGGCCCACCACCATGCCTGGCTAATTTTTTTTTTATTTTTAGTAGAGACGGGGTTTCACTGTGTTAGCCAGGATGGTCTCAATCTCCTGACCTCATGATCTGCCCACCTTTAACTCCCAAAGTGCTGGGATTACAGGCATGAGCCGCCACACCCGGCCCCGTTCTGTCTCTTTTTTAAAAAATGTTGGTCATATATTCAGATTGACCAGCACTTGAGATTTCTTTAGTTTCCAAATAAAGCAAGGCTTTTTTCCTTACTCTGTAAGGAAGAACCCTCTAATGTTTCACATGATGTGACATGTAGGATATGACAATATAACATCATGTTCTTTATCTGATTTATATAATCAAAAGGTTTTACAAATTTAAGTACTGATAGTGTCATACCATATAAGGAATATATTTTTTAAGCCTAAAATACCACCATGTAAAACAAGAGTGATTCAACTAAGTGCCTGTATATTAAGGCAACTTCCCTACTTGGACTGCTCCTGTGCTGTTGTATAAACAAATCACTGAAGGTACATCCCCAAGTATCTATAAGTTTCTTTGGGTTTGTCTTGTTAGTTCTTTCCTGGAGGCGTGCAACTGGTTTTCTCATTCTTAAATTAGATTAAATTAAGAAAAACCTTTTTTAAGCATTTTGAAACTATGATAATGGAATGTTGATATTAATGGATTTTCTTTTTAATTCCCAAACAGAGCAACATTTTGCAGATGTTGTACTTAGTGAAGAATTTCTCAATCTTGGCATTGAACAAGTGTGCAGCTTAATCTCAAGTGACAAACTTACCATTTCTTCAGAAGAAAAGGTAAGGATATTTTTCTTTTCCCAGTGTGCAATGATGTTTCCCTTTTTTTATTATTTTTTTTTAATTTCACATTTTTGTGTAGCTTTGTGATCCTGTGTGTGTAGTAACAGCCAGTGATGTTTCATCTGGAAGTTAAGAAACTTAGCTAGTTACTTCAGGAAAAGATTCCAGGAGAAAAAAAAGAAACTCAGGACTTGTTGATTGTCTATGTAAATTACTCTATGTCTTCACTTCGTGGGAGATTCCCTAAATTTTTAGCCATTACAATTTTGTACTTGACCTCCACAGCAAGAGCTTGCACACATTAAACTATCTGAAACAAATGCTTTTTTGGAAAGTAGTTTCTTCCTACAACTCGATGCCTGTAGGAATTATGATGTGAACATAATGTTTGTCACTAAAGTAGTTTCCCTGTCTTCTGAGTTGAAAGAGGTTACCTAGGATGGTGAAGTTTTGGTAGTTCTAGACGGAACATTCTTGATTGTCACCTTCCTTTAGATTGGTTCTCTGTGACGTAATATCTCACCCCTGCCAGTCCGTTCAGCCTCCCTGCCTCCCTGCCTACCTCCCTCTCTCCCTCCCTCCCTCCCTCCCTGTCTCCCTCTCTCCCTCTCTCTCTGTGCAGCTACTGCTTCTGGTTGTAGTCTTTTATCTCTCCACATTTTAGATTACCTTTGTCATCCACCTGCACTTTTCATGTAGTTGGAGAGACAAGCTCCTTTTAGTGGGCTGTTTTTCTTTGGTTAGGTTTTGTAGCACATGGGAATCAGAACACAAAAGCTGTACTTAGAGGAAATGAAACTTGAGTTTCTCCTTTGTGTACTTTGCATTTCAAGTTGTGTAAATTCTGATTCTCTTTCTCAAGGATATTCATTTCACCTGGAGGTAAAAGACACATTTACTTTAATATTTACAGTATTAAAAAATGTGAAAGCATTTGTGACATATATAGTCTTAGCATCTTAGAAATACAGAGGAAGATGACATTACTTTCACACTTAATAGACATGTATTGAGTGCCTACCATGTACTAGACACTGCCATGGGCTCCTAGAAAAGAGAACATTAGCAAAATAGAATTTGTTACTCAGGGACTAGTGGGCCAACCAGTAGAGTAAATAATTGATTACAGAATGCTGTAAAGAGTGCCTTAGGAGCATTTAACTTTTCCAGGAACCGGATAAGGATGGGGATGGTAGTTCAGCTTGATTCAGATGTATATTTCAAGTCTTTTAAAAATGAGTCTGAGTTTGCCAGAGAAATAGGGATGGGTGGGAATGCAGAGGGCATTCCAGGTAGAAGAAGCAGAATATACAAATATAAAGAGGTGTGAAAGAATAATTGTATTCAATATATTCAGTATGATGGGAGTTTAGAATATGAGACATTGGTGGAAGATAAAATGGGAAGATGATATAATAAAATATCTTCTCAGCTATGTTAAAGAAAATTAACTATATTGTAGTGAGCCTTAAAGAGGTTTTAAGCAAGAGGAGAAAACCGTGCTAAAACCTGCATTATAGAAATATCGTGAGGGCTGTTCTGGTTTTCTGCTGCTACTCAAGTCATTGCCAAGTGTAAAAGCATAAACAAGAACCATTTTATTATGCTAACAATTCTATGGTCAGAATTCATGCAGAACAGTAGGGACAGCTTGTCTCTGCTCCACAGTGTCTGAGGCCTCAGCTAAGGTGACCCAGATGCCTGGAGATATCTGGCATGGTTCTACTGGAGCCACAGATCTGGAGCTTCAGTTCTGCACATGGCATCTTATGGGTCTGTGATGTCCAAGGTGGCTCCTCTCTCGCTTCTGTCTGGCTCTGGGGCTCAGGGTTGATTGGTTTCTCTCTAGGTCTCCCTTCTCTCCCCTCCTTTCTTCTCTGTAACTTGCATGGGTTTCTCATGGTGTGGTGGTTTCAATAGCCAGACTTCTTATATGACATTTGGCTTCCTTCAGATGAGCATTTCAAGAGAGCACAGTAGAAGTAGTGAGGCTGCTTAAGACCTACCTTCAGAAATCACACACTGTCACTTCCTCTACATTCTACTGGTTACACAGGGCCAGCTTAGATTCAGTGTGAAAGGTTACTATATAAGGGTATGGATCTGGGAGATGTGGTTTATTAGGAGGCTATCTTTGGAGATGAGCTGTCATGGTGGTGGTGGGCAGTATGGACCAAAAATGAGGTGAGGGCCAGATGAGAGGATGTTGAAGTCATACTAGTGAGCATTAGGTTCTGATGTGGGATGATAGAAGCAGGGGGGAGAGAAGACAGAACTGAGAAATATTAGATAGAATTGCCAGAAGGCCGACTATCTTGTTCACTTAATCTCTGGCACCTGGCACGTAGAGACACTCGATAAATACTTGTTGACAGAATGAATTAAAGAGGGGTGTTAATTTTAATGTGCATTATTTTTAGTTTCTTGCTTTATTCCTGGATCAAAATAATCTATTTTTGGTCACAGTTATCCATTTGCATTTTGTCAAACATTTCCTGCAAACCTTTAAAGATTATTAAGTGATATATTCATCAGTTGAGAAGGAAATTATGTAGACAGTGTCTTCATATTAGCTTATTAGCTTTCTCACAATTATGTATTGTAAATGATAATGCCCATATTTTTTAATTTGTAGAAAAAAAATTTCAAAATACTACATTTTAGTATATTATGCTATTTCAGAGCTGAGTTGATCTGTTGTACAAACCTTCAATTTATGTGTATGGTCTAATATTTGTTTGTAAACCTGAAGGAAAAGCCAAACATGAATTGTTTCTAAGGGTACATGATTTTCATTCCAGAATATCACTTTGCTTTATTATTTTGTGTAAATCAAAAAAAAAAAAAAAGAACAGAAAAGAAATGGGGTGAATGGCTTTGTAAGTACTTTGCAAGTCAGGATTTTGGAAACATTTGAGCTATGAATTAAACTTGAATGTCTTAGCAAGAGTTGTATATAAAATGTAGTCTCATATTTTATCCAGCTGTCTTGGTACACAACTCATTTCTTATTTTTTCTTCTCCTATATTTTCTGCAAGGTATTTGAAGCAGTAATAGCATGGGTGAACCATGACAAGGATGTGAGGCAAGAGTTTATGGCCCGACTGATGGAACATGTACGGTTACCTTTGCTTCCTCGGGAATATTTAGTTCAGGTAAATGCATATGCAAAACATACGAATCCACACAGCACCATGTCACTGGACTGACAGCATGTAGATCCCTGTCAAGCAGTGATAAGAGCTGTAGAATGCAGATCTGTGGAGTACAGGACAGAAGACAGTAAAGGACCCTGCAGGCTGGAGTGCAGTGGCTTCATCTTAGCTCACTGCAACCTCCACCTCCCGGTGATTCTTGTACCTCTGCCTACTGAGTAGCTGGGACTACAGGTGCATGCTACAACCATTCCCCATTCTTAGCAATTTGCTTTTGCCCCTATTTTTTGATTTGGGTAAGCAAGTATTAGCGCTTATCAAGGTAGTATTTGTGGTCGTTTAAATACATGTAAATAAATGTCCCTGTGGCTGTCACGGCTTTGCATCTTCTTTACTGTTTTTTTCTTTTGATAGTCTCTTCTGATTCCCCTGCATACCTGGAATTCTGAGGTCTGACCCAAATACTGTTTAATTTTACTTTGTCATTTAATAGTGGCATGCATTTGATTTCTGTCTTTATTTCTAAACTGAGGGAAAACATTATTTGAAATAAATATGAATAAATGATTCTTTAGTGGTCTCCAAATAATCTTAAATTTGCTCTTTTTTTTATTAGAATCCCACTAGGAACATTTCAGCATTATTTTAATAATTGAAACCATTGAAAGAATCATTTATTAAGAAATTAGATTTGAACATTTTAGGCTTTCTTGAAACCTCATTACTTTTTGTGATCCATGTAATCATGGGTCTTCTGGTATTAAGAAAATGATCCAAAAGGCCATGCACGGTCAGTGGCTCACGCCTGTAATCCCAGCACTTTGGGAGGCTGAGGCAGGCAGATCGCGTGAGGCCAGGTGTTCGAGACCAGCCTGGCTAATGTGGCGAAACCCCGTCTTTACTAAAAATACAAAAAACTAGCCGACATGGTGGCAGGTGCCTATAGTCCCAGCTACTCAAGAAGGTGAGAGAGGAGAATTGCTTGAACCTGGCAGGTGGAGTTTGCCAGGATTGCGCCACTGAACTCCAGCCTGGGCGACAGAGTGAGACTCTGACTCCAAAAAGAAAAAGAAAAGAAAACAAACCTCAAAGCCTGTCCTGCATTTGAGGTCAGGCTAGGCAGCACAAGATTTATAAGTACATTGCTTTAAGGTATTTCTAATCTCTTTTTGGGATATTTTACTTGCCCACTTATGTTTGAAAAAGGTATCATTAACTTATTAGTATTGTCTTCTCCTGAAGGATGCATTTATCTAAATTTTGTTTCTTGTTTTGCTTACTTTTTGACTTAAAAGTTAAAGATTAACAGGTGGATATAATATCTAAAGAGTTTGTCATATTCCATAGCTAACACTGAAGTTTATCATTTTTCATTGCAGTTCTTTTTATTACCTATATATGTTTTTCTCTGCAGGCCAGATACTTGAGCATTTTTGGTTTTATTTATTTTTCTCTTAGTTGTATTTATAAACTTTCCTCATTTACTTTTAGACTAAACTAAAGGATATAGTTACTGCTTTTTTCCTCTCCTTCTTTTTCTTTGGCAATTTAATTATGAAATAGCCCTACCCTCAGGGGGTGTGTCTGATTTCTTGTTACAGAGGGTTGAAGAGGAAGCATTGGTCAAGAATAGCAGTGCTTGCAAAGATTACCTCATTGAAGCAATGAAGTATCATTTGCTGCCAACAGAGCAGCGTATATTAATGAAGAGTGTCCGGACCCGGCTGAGGACACCCATGAACCTTCCCAAAGTAGGATCTGTTGCTCATGCTTGTTATTCATGCGAAAGGCTTGTAGTGAAGCTGTTAGTACTCTGCTTATTTGAATTTCCATGATTTATTATTTGTTTTAGTTTCCCTTCAAGAGAAAATGTGCCTAAGAATGCATTGTAGTGTATGTAATTCAACCTCTATTGATTTTATATGTTAAGGGTGGGGATTGTTTGGTCTATTTAATTTTTATAAACTGCATGATGTCACTCTTCTAGAACAGAAGACAACTGGTTTTTATCCCCTCTGAGTTTTATTAGCTCTAATTATAGTAGAAAACTCTAATTATAGTCCAAAAAAAATCAGACCAGGTAGAAAGATTTCTCTGTAGGCCAGGGGCGCTGTGGTTCATGCCTGTAATCCCAGCACTTTGGGAGACCAGGACCGGCGGATCACCTGAGGTCAGGAGTTTGAGACCAGCCTGGCCAACATCGTGAAAACATGTCTCTACTAAAAATACAAAAACTGTCCACGTGTGGTGGCAGATGCCTGTAATCTCTGCTACTCAGGAGGCTGAGGCAGAGAATCACCTGAACCCAGGAGGTGGAGGTTGCAGTGAGCCGAGATGGTGCCACTATACTCCAGTCTGGGCAACAGTGCAACAGGCTCTGTCTCAAAAAAAAAAAAAAGAAAGAAAGATTTCTTTGTAAGCTAGGTGTTTATTTAATAACTGAAGACCCCATGGTTTCACAGAATTACACGTTAGAACTACGGATGATAAAATAGCTTGTTTGTGTCATCTTATTGCTGTTCCCTGTTGTATACCATCTGATGGTTCCCTGCACGTCATGTGTAGCCGCTTCAGCATACATTCCCATGTCTTCCCGTGTCTCTCGTGTTCATGTTTTCCTATGTGAATGTTTATATTCTGCCTTGGTCTTTTTAGCTGTGGCCATTCATGTTTTACCAATTCAGTTTTTCTTATGAAATAACCCCTCATTTCTGTCTCTGTTGGCAATTCCTTCTGCTCTGTTTACATCTTTATAGTACGACCAATACTTGAAGCACCATTTTGTGCGTGGGCTCATCAGAATGATTCATAATATACTTTATTTATGTATTTATTTTTAACTCTTGTGTATGTTTTGGGCAATGCTGGATTAAGAAGTAAGAATCTGTTCTCTCTTGTTTTCATATATCGTCTTTAGTTATTACTCTCTCCTTTCCATTGGATTATGTTTTTTAAATTCTTTCACTTTAATACTTGTATTTAATATTTTTCTAAGTTTTACTTTGGAGTCTACATTTTTAATTGCTGCAAATCTATATTGGTATTGTTTTTCTGTTTTGCCTATTACTAACAACAGTTCTCAATTTAAAACTAACTGCAGATTTGCCAGGGTGCTGTTGACTTATTTTTCTAGATCATTAGTAAATACTTTAATTTAGAATTGATCTCAGAACTCTCTTGGTGACACCTTGTTAGAAGTACCCAGCCACTGACACAGTCTGTAGAAAGTTTCATTCTATGTGATTATGTTTATTATCTAAGCCAAAATAAGTAATTTGGCATATAACATCTGATGAGGTTGAGGATCAAATGGATTCAAATTTGGCATGACTTTCTAAACATCCTTCTGTGTGTTATTTTATTGGCCCCTAGAAGTTCAAATGCTTTTCTCAAAATCTTCTTAATTTTTACTCAGAATTATTATCACTTAACAAAGTGCATTTACAAGGCATTCACTTCCTATCCTGGTTTGAAAATTGGTATTTACTTTCTTTACATTTTCTGATCTATACTCAGTTCTCTGAGATTTTTCAGAAATAATTGTAAGTGGCTTAGTAAGTACATTAGCTCATTCCCTTAATACCTCAGTATTCATGGTGGGTCTGCTGATTTTATACATGTTTACAGTTTTCAAATACCCTTACACCTGCTTTTGTAAGTACCCATCTTTTAAGTCTTCATTAATTCATATTTGTCCATCTTTTTTGGTGTCAGTTTTTGTTCTTACAAAATAATCCATTGATAAAAATTGCTCAGTCTTGGCAGTCAATTCAAAGGTTGCCATTTATTTTATTTTATTGTTTTATGTTAATCTTTGCAACTTCCTTCTAAATAATGTGCTATATCTTTAATACTTTTTAAATACTTCATATTTGTAAAAAAGAATTTCTTCTTGTGTATTCCTTCTTCTGGCATCTTCAGACTTTCCTATATTTAGCTATGCTGCAGAGACCTTTAGAGTGAAAATGATTTCTGGAATAAACACGTCATTTTGATTTCTGGAATAAACATGTCATTTTTGAAATCTTCTAGAGTTCTCGGTAAAAGCCTATCAAGTACTTACTTTCTGTTTTGTGGTGGTGTGTTTACATTGTTTACATTGTTTCTGGGCTTCTCTGGTTGTGGTTTTGGAGTAGGACTCCTGTAGCTGTGTTATACTTTTAGATTTCTCAGTTCTCTAGGTGTTATTTTGTGGTGGATATGTGGGTTCCTGGAGGTTCTCTTTCATTCTGCTGTATTAGGGTGGTGGGAGGGGCAGCAGACCTGCTGGATAGCAGTGAGCAGCCCTGTTGCTTTGACTTTGCATGTTTACTTGTATGATCCCTACTCAGTGTGTTTGTTTATCCACACGTATTTTCAAAAAGGTGCTGGTGACGAACGATTTTCCAACACCACCGTTTGTCATTTTAGAGTTGTTATGTTCAGATTAAGTCTAAGGAGTTGGGTAAGAATGAAGCAAAGATTAATTTCTTATGCTTATTATTTCATAGTAATGATGCCTTTTATCATCGTAATAGTGAGTCAAATTGAACAAAATGTGGTAGTCGTGCTGAAGACATTACAAGGTTTTGATAATATTTTACCATGAGAGTGAATTAGTACTTTTTATATTAGGCTCTGATTTTTAATTTGCATGAATGATTCTTTTCATATCTCAGACATTATGTTTTGGCTTCTCAATAAACAGATTGTGTAAGGCATCCTTGGATTTGTACATCATAAAAATTATATATGTTTTGCTTCTTTTGTATTTTGTTAGCTTTTCTCTTTGGAATCTGTATTTTTATAAGTGCTGTCATATTTCTGGGTATATATTATATTTTTAAAATATTTTTACTCAGTATATTTATTGAAATTTTCAGTTAGAAACTTGATTTTTCAGGAGTTAATTTTCAACTAATATTTGATAGGTAAAGAAAATAAAAAGAACAAAGTTTAATTGACCTACATTTCAGGATGATTACTGAATTTGCTTAACCTTCTACCTCTTGCCCTCTTCAAATATGTTACATTTAACTTTTCCTTACAAAAGGTCTTATTTTCTTGTTCCTTCATAGCATAATTAGTATGGTCTTTTCTCAAATATCTGTGTCTTTTACAAATAACTGGGGTGTCAGCATTATGAGCAATTCTTTTGGTAGCCACACAATGGTTTATGACACAGTCTCTTGGTTTTATATAAATATTCCTGCCTTCTTGTCCCCCCATTGCACCTTCTCCTTGTCTCCTTTATCCCTAATTCCTGGAGATCCAAATCCTCACCCCATTTACCTCCCTTGGGTGAGTAAAAGGCAAATACTACCACTGTTCTCTGTATGTAATAGCACAGTTTTCCTTTTATCTTCATTTTAATGTGTAAAAGTGAACTATTGCATGGAAATGGAAATCTTACATTCAAACTTTGAGGATTATGAAATCTATAACTGAGTATTATTTCTCAAAAAGTTTAAAAGGTGTTCCCTTCTGAAATTTTAGAAAAATTGGTCTTCATCTAAGACCCTTTCAACTGTTGTCTCTTGGGCAGTTTTGAAGTTTTGAACAGAGCCCTAAATACAAGGTTTATCTTAACATGCATCCCAATTCTGTGATTTTTACAACCTTGCTCTCCCCCTCTTTTTGGGTGGTCAGAGGTGAGGGTATTGTGTATTTTCTTTCTTAAGTATATTTATTTTATTTACTTATTTTTTGAGATAGAGTCTCACTCTTTCACTCACGCTGGAGTGCATTAGCACAGTCTCAGCTCACTGCAACCTCCGCCTTCCAGGTTCAAGCAATTCTCATGCCTCAGCCTCCTGAGTGGCTGGGATTACAGGCGCGTGCTACCACGCCTGGCTAATTTTTGTATTTTTGGTAGAGATGGGGTTTCACCATCTGGGCCAGGCTGGCCTGGAACTCCTGATCTCAAGTGATCCACCTGCATTGGCCTCCCAAAGTGCTGGGATTACAGGAGTGAGCCACCGTGCCTGGCTAACCAAAATGTTGTTGGTTGGTTGGTTGTGAGACAGAGTCTCACTCTGTTGCCCAGGCTGGAGTGTAGTGGTGCAATCTCAGCTCACTGCAACTTCCACCTCCTGGGTTCAAGTGATTCCCATGCCTCAGCCTCCCTAGTAGCTGGGATTACAGTTGTGCACCACCATGCCCTGCCAATTTTTAATTTTTGTTAATTTTGTTTTGTTTTGTTTTGTTTTTTGAGACGGAGTCTCGCTCTGTCGCCCAGACTGGAGTGCAGTGGCCGGATCTCAGCTCACTGCAAGCTCCGCCTCCCGGGCTTACGCCATTCTCCTGCCTCAACCTCCCAAGTAGCTGGGACTACAGGCGCCCGCCACCTCACCCGGCTAGTTTTTTTGTATTTTTTAGTAGAGATGGGGTTTCACCGTGTTAGCCAGGATGGTCTCGATCTCCTGACCTCGTGATCCGCCCGTCTCGGCCTCCCAAAGTGCTGGGATTACAGGCTTGAGCCACCGCACCCGGCCTTAATTTTTGTTATTTTTTTGTGGAGAAAGGGGCCTTGCTGTTAACAGGCTGGTCTCGAACTCCTGAGCTCATGATCTGCCTGCTACAACCTCCCAAAATGCTGGGATTACAGACGTGAGCCACCACACCAGGCCAATTTTGTTTCTTTGAATTCAACACTAGAAGAAACAGGCCTGAAAAAAATTATATAGTTGGTTTATGTTCAGCCTTCTTTTAAGACTTTTAAAATCAATTCTGCTCTCCAGTTACCAAAAACTAAAATGGGCTTCTTTTTGGAAACGGGATTTGCTCTCTGATTCAGGAATCATTTTTTTCTATGTACCCATCTTTCTTTAATTCTAAGTACAGGTAGCTCCATTGCCTGGTCAAGGTTGCAAATTTCCCCTTTTTGTGTATCTGAGTTACTCCATATTCTGTTTGTTTTTATTTTTTGTTTCTTTCTAACATCTTTCTAATCATTATCTCATCTTTTCATGAAGGTCCTTGCCATTCTTTACGATTTTTGATTTGAGACATCATTAATGTTTACATTATTCTGATTTGACGGCTGTATTTTCACTCTTGCCAGAGAGTGTCTGTGTATACTCAGTAAGAGACAGACACATTGATTTCTAAATTCTATCAATTTATCAAGACCATAGATCAGGCTCCAGGGAGCTTTCACTGAATTACGGCAGCTTTTCATTTTCTGATCAGCAGTAGCAATTAACGTCTATACTAATCACATAATTTTTTGATCATATCTAATTGTGTATTGTTCTTGAGTTACTTCATAAGTCTTGTCTCAGTAACATCTATAAAGTCCTTAAAGGGTAGAGACCACGTCTCATATTTCTTATGTATAACACCTGACATAGTTCTGGACACATATAGATGGTAGGCATTTAGTAAATAGTTGTTGGATTGAGTTGAGGGAGTTTATAGACCTCATTTGTTCTCAGAAGTAGACTGTAATGTATTTGTTCATTATGATATCTAGCATCTCCATTACCTGTCCTGTTAGGTTGTTTTATTTGTGGGGCATCAGGAAAGGTCTCTTTACTGGAGATTTGGGAATCTATGCTCTTGTGAGCTCCAATTCAATTACCCCTCCTTTTTCAATAATTTTTTTCCTTCTTCCGTCTTTCTTTTAATACTTATTGTCCTTTTCACCTCACCTACCCAGTAACATATGTTTCATTTCTATCTTCTCTCCTGGATTATGGAGATCTAATGTCTGGTCATTGCAAAACCAGGATCTAGTTTATAGCAAGCCCTATGACATACTGCAGCCTTGCCAGTAATGACTGCCTGCCGTTTTTTGGCTTAAATAACTCATTTTGCTTGAAGGATCAGAAACTTACTTTAGTTTCAGAAGTCCTTATTTTTGACTAAATGTGTTGGATGATAGAATTGTACTTCTAACATGTGCCCCCTTTGTTGATATTTATGAAATGTTGGTTAGATGGTTGTATTCACCAGCTCACCCTACCATCTTCATCCTAACACTTCCCACACCAGTGTCTTTGTAGGACATTTTAAATCCTGAATATGTAATAGTCATTTGTTCAAGTGCTTACATTTCTGCCCTTGCAGTTGATGGTGGTGGTTGGGGGCCAAGCACCAAAGGCTATCCGGAGTGTGGAATGCTATGACTTTAAAGAAGAAAGGTGGCACCAAGTAGCAGAGTTGCCTTCCAGGAGGTGCAGGGCAGGTAAGCATGATGCATCACGGTCAATTCTCTACTCCTGGGTCATTGAGAGCTTCTTTTTCAGGTCTCATTTTATTAATTAGAAAAATCTCTATCAAAAAAACTTTGAGTAAAATAGCTATGTAGTTAAACAATAATTCAGGGGCCTCGTACACCTCTCAAGACACTGATGGGATAGCTACTCTGTCTCCGTCTTTACGTATCTTTCTGATTGTTTAGTGTAAGGTGGAGGAGCTAGTAATTTGCTGGATATTTCCTAGTTACCTTTGCCTGAAGTGTTGAGAGGGGAATTCTTTAGGTTGGGCCCTTAGTTCTAGGAGATTCCCTCAGTTTATAAGGTACTGTTAAGTCCCTCAGTTATAAGGCATAATTGCCTTCTTCAAGGCATCTGTTTTACAAACATTTGTTGAAATAGACTTTCATTTAGCCAAAGCTGTGATCAAAAGAAGCAGTTATTATACAAACTCAGGATTTTTCCTGGGACTTAAACTTGGGTCCAAAATTTCTGTTTCCCATAGCAAAATGAGTTCTGTATGTAATGGAACATTCTATGATGGTAGCACTTTAACAGTACATCTTGGAGATTGTTACTTACCAGCATATCTGGAGTTACCTCATTCAGTAAGAGCTGTCTAGTGTTTTATTTTGGTCTGGACATAGTTTTTACTAGTTTTTTAATAGAGCATTAAAAATGTTTTTAATCTTAATGTTATTATAAACAGTGCTACAACAAATCTCTTATACATACATCATTGTGTATATATGCTAATATATTTTGGTAGGATAAAACTCTAAAACTAGACTTACTGATTCAAAGGATGTCCTAAGAGGATATACCAATTATTACTCCCACTAACAGTAAAATATGAAGGTGCCAGTTTCTCTAAACTCCTGACAGTACTTTGTAATTAAATGTTTTGAGCTTTGCCAATCTGGTGGGTTAAAAATGCCTTAATTTGTACTTACGTAATTATGAGGAAAGTTAAATAGCTTTCTCTCTGAATTGTCAGTTCATGATTTTTGCCATTTTAATAGTTTTATTGATGTCACAGGTACAGTTATATGTTAAGGAAAGTAGCCTTTTTGTCTGTGATATATAGTGTAAATATTTATTTGTATTAATCGTTTATCTTTTGACTTTGTGCTATTTTTGCCTTGTAAAAACTTTATCTTTTAATGTAGTCCTGTACCAAAGTTTTGTGTCTCTGGACTTAAAAATTTGTTTCTTGCATAGAAAGCCATATGCCAAAATTATCTATATGTGTGTGTGAGTGTGTGTATACACACACAAACATATTTTTAAAAACCTTTATGTTGGGCCAGGTGCAGTGAATCATGCCTGTAATCCCAGCGCTTTGGGAGGCCAAAGTGGGCGGATCACAAGGTCAGGATCTCGAGACCAGCCTGGCCGACATGGTGAAATGCCTTCTCTACTAAAAATACAAAAAAATAGCCAGGTATGGTGGCAGGCGCCTGTAATACCAGCTACTCAGGAGGCTGAAGCAGGAGAATCGCTTGAATCTGGGAGGCGAAGGTTGCAGTGAGCTGAGACCTCACCACTGCACTCCAGCCTAGGCAACTCCATCTCAAAAAAAAAAAAAAAACAAAAAAAACTTTATGTTGAAATAATTTTACTTACAGAAGAGTTGCAAAGATAGAACAAAGAATTCTGGTATATTCTTTCCCCAATGTTAACATCTTACTGTGATACAGTTATCAAAACTAGAAATTAGCATTGGCATATTAATAGCAACTGAAATACAGACTTCATTCATATTTACCATTTTTTCCATTGATTCCCTTATGCTGTTCCAGCATCCTACTTTGCATTTAGTTGTCATATCTTCTTATCTGAGATAGTCCCAGAGTCTTTTCTTATCTTTTATGCCCTTGATTCTTTGAAGAGGACTGGTCAGATATTTTGAAGAATATCTCTCAAGCTGGATTTGTCTGATATTTTCCCATGGTTAAATTGACTTAGTATGATCATTTCTTGTGAGGGTAACCTTGTTCTCTTGGTTAAGGTGGTATCTGCCAGGTTTCTACCCTATGACAAAAGTATATTTTGAAAACATTTGTTGTTCTAGTACCTTTACAGTTTTATTTATAAATACATCTCTCTCTCTAAGATATCTGGGCTGTATTTTAGTCTAAGATGTAAGCTATAGATTTTGGCTTTTAATGGCTAGTCAGTTGTCCAAATACCCCTTATTGACTTACCTGTCTCCATTCATTTGATGAAATCCTGCCTTTATCATGTATTAGATTTCCACATTTACTTGGTTGTATTCTAAATTTTCTGTTCTCTTCCATTGATTTGTCTTGCCTATTCATGCATCAAGACATAGCCACTTTTAGTTACTGTGCTTTATAATATGTTTTACTATGTTGTGAAACTAGTGATAGGACTCCTGTCTTCTTTTATATCCTTCCGTAGATTTTTAACACTTTCTTCCAATGGTCCTCTGTGTTTCTTGGCAAGTTTATTTTTAGGTATTTTATCTTTATTGTTACTACTGGAAATGGAGTTTTGTATGCCATTTACTAACTGATTTCTTAATTCATATCTGATTCCTATTATAGTTCCCTTTACTTTGGGGCCATATGTCATTTGACTCAATTTATTGCAAAATGTATTATTTACTTATTGGGTACCTATGAATACATTTTATCTTCATCATGCCCTCTTCCCTCTCCCTCCTTCAGATTAGAACCAATGTCCTTAACTGTGCAAACTTGGCCAAATTTTAATAAACTGTGTAATTAAACTTCTGGGCACTTCAGGTTCCTTATTATACTTCTTTTAGTTCAATCCCTTCTCCAGACCCAGAGCCTTTGGTGGGGGGCACTTCATAGATTGATTCATTTATTTTCTTCTTCTCTGTGACCTAAAATTCCCTAAAACTTGGTAAGCATACTACATTACTTCTAAGAGGTGGCGTATTTGTTGTGTTATTTTGTGTGGAGAGAAAGGAAAATGAAAATTGCAATGGGCAAAATTCCCACACTGAACATTCCCTGGAGTTAGTTATGATTTTGGGATACAGGATTGTTTTATGCTGAAACATGCTGCCTGCTATGTTGCTGCTCACTGGTCTCCAGGCCCTCTTAGGAGGTCTATTAAATTCTGTGCTAGCAGGGGGCCAAAACAGGCAACTTCATTTGAACTGGAAAGGTCTTGTTGCCATATGGAGGACTGCATTTCCATGTATTTTTAAGGGGGTGGGGGAATAAAGCACCAGAGGCTAAGACAATAAGGGGTAGAGGTGCATCTCTTGCCTGATGACATCTGTAAAACACTGAGCTCGTCAAACATATCTGGTGATTCCAGTTCTCCCAACAGGGATTCAGAGAACTGTGAGCCACATTGCCTGCCCTCAGGCTGGCACAGGGACATAAACATTATAGAACTAAGAATAATAAAAATTTGAACAATTTAAAGTAATTATATTATAGACTCTGTACATTTATTAAACCTTAAATGCACTATATAGATGTTATTTTCTATAGGGGTTCAGGAGCTGGACTAATCCCTTTTAGGCTAAAGTGGACAGGGAAGGCATCACAGAGAATGTGGAACTTCAACTGAGGATTCAGAGTTAAAGAGAACAGAGTGGATGGTGATAGGAGCCTGTCCGATTAGGATAACAGCATGAAAAAGTTGAGAAAAGTGAAAAGATGGTTGAAAACTGAGTCTAGCAGTCCAGTTTCTCCATTCACTGATTCCGTAATATCTGTTTAGCCCAGGGATCAGCAGACTTTCTCTTGAAGGACCAGAGAGTAAGTGTTTTAGGCTTTATGGTTATATGGTCTCTGTCACAGCTTCTTATCTACTGCTATAGTGCAAAACCAGCCATATGGAAGTGAATAGGTGAGACAGTGTTCCAATAAAATTATATTTATGGATGGTGAAATTTGAATTTCATATAACTTTTTACAAGTCATGAAATATTATTCTTCTTTTGGTTGTTTTTCAGCCATTTAAAAATATAAAAACCATGCTTAGCTTATGGGTTCTACAGAAATAGTCCAGTGGACCATATTTAGCCTGTAGGCTGTAAATTTGCCGACCCCTGATTTAGCCCACTAACGTGATAAACTAGGAGTACGTTCTGCAAATAAATTATAAGTGTATAGAATTTCATTCTAAGAATATCCACTAGAAGATCCAAAATTGAAAGCTATGGGAGGTGAGTACAGGTGCAAGTAGTTGAAAAATAATGGCTCATTATTTAAGTGTGTAAATTGATATTTGAAAAAAGTAAGAGTCAAAATGGTACTTTAGCCCGTGCCATTGCATTTTTTATAACCTTAGAAAGAAGGCTGGGCACAGTGGCTCATGCCTGTAATCCCAGCACTTTGGGAAGCCAAGGCGAGCTGATCACGAGGTCAGGAGATCGAGACTACAGTGAAACCCCGTCTCTACTAAAAATACAAAAAATTAGTCGGGTGTGGTGGCAGGCGCCTGTAGTCCCAGCTACTTGGGAGGCTGAGGCAGGAGAATGGCGTGAACCTAGGAGGTGGAGCTTGCAGTGAGCCGAGATCACGCCACTGCACTCCAGCCTGGGCGACAGAGTGAGACTCCGTCTCAAAAGTAATAATACTACTAATAATACTACTAATAATAACCTTAGAAAGACAGACAATTTAGTGATTGGATGTTCTTGCAAATGAATAGCATTTTCAAGGATTTATTTAATCAGGCTCCCCCTAAGAGTAGCATGTTCTGACAACAGCTATAGACTTATTAGCAATCTTTGGATATTGGTGGTAGTCGAGTTGCATGTTGATCTGTAAATGCCGTACTCCTTTTGCAGGCATGGTCTACATGGCTGGACTTGTTTTTGCTGTTGGTGGCTTTAATGGTTCATTAAGAGTTCGTACTGTAGATTCCTACGACCCTGTGAAGGACCAGTGGACCAGCGTTGCTAACATGAGAGACCGGAGAAGCACTTTGGGAGCTGCTGTGTTAAATGGATTGTTATACGCTGTGGGAGGCTTTGATGGGAGTACAGGTAATTTCCTTTTCATCTCTTCTACATTGCTGCTAAAATTAACGTAGTAGTCATGTTTATGGAATAAATCATGGCATCATTAGGGCACATGTGAGATTTTAACTGGTATTTAAAGATAAATTTAAAATTTTATCAAGAATTTCCTTAAATGATATGAGTGCTGAGTATATAAATTTTCTTTCTTATGCATCAGTATCAGTCATCAAGTTTTAAAAGCTTATAAATGTCAGTAGCTTAGGTGGGAGCCTTCTGGAAAACAAGCTGTTCCTGTTTTTCATGTAACTGATGTGTTTACATTCTGCCATTTTCTTCTCTTAATTTTAGCCCAATGTTACATACCTGAAGTATTTTTCCATATATATTAACTATTGACTTTTTTTAGAGAAGGAAATGCAGACTTGTGTTTTATTATAGGTTTATCATCTGTGGAAGCATACAACATAAAGTCTAATGAGTGGTTTCATGTTGCTCCCATGAACACAAGGAGGAGCAGCGTTGGTGTGGGTGTTGTTGGAGGTAGGTGCTGACAGTTCTTTCAGGTACATATGGCTCTTTTTGATCCTTGAGAGTGATTCTTCCAATAATCAAAACATTAGTTTTCTGAATGGGCAAGCTAATTATCATTTTAGAAAGAAAAGTTGTAATTACTGTAAAATTTCAATTATCTGCTTTTCAAAACTAGCTTCTCTATATAAATCAACCTATATAAGGCCTTTTCTGTCCCTCTCCATCCCCCTCCCTTTATCCTTCTCCTTTCTGTGTGTGTGTGTGTGTATGTTTGACTTATATAACAGCAGTCCCCAACCTTTTTGGCACTGGGGACCAGTTTTGTGGAAGACAGTTTTTCCATGGACAGGGGTGGGTTGTGGGGATGGTTTTGGGATGAAACTGTTCCACCTCAGATCATCAGGCATTAGTGTGTCATAAGGAGCACACAACCTAGGTCCCTCACATGTGCATTTCAAGATAGGGTTCGCACTTCTATGAGAATCTAATGCCTCTGCTGTTCTGACAGGAAGCAGAGCTCAGCCGTCATACTTGCTCACCTGTCACTCACCTCCTGTTGTGCAGCCCGGTTCCTAACAGGTTCCAGACAGGTACTGGTCCATGGCCTGCGGTTTGGGGACTGCTGCTATGTAAGACTGTCAGCTGATTTTAGTACAGTTGTTTGGGGGAACAATTCAGGTGACATAAATGTGTAATTTTGTATCTGGAGAAGGGCTGTTTAACATTTAAGGGATGGATTGCCACAGTTATTTATTTGTATCCTACTTTGTCTCCCAACAGAAGTTAAGGAAGGCTCTAAGTATTATTTTTTGGTATTTTTTTTTTAATTGACTTGGGCAAATTTGCAGGTTTCCACCCCCTCCTCATCGTAGGTGTAATTCTCTGCACTTAGAAAAAAAGAGCTTTATTGAGATATAATCCACGTACCATACAATTCACCCATTTTGTGTATACAGTTCATTGTGCATCCATCACTACAATTCATTTTAAAACATTTTTCTTATCCTCTAAAAGCAATCCTGCTTCCCTTAGCTCTCACTCCTATCCTACCCAACCTTCAGCAACTGCTGGTCTACTTCCTATCACTTAGGGATTTGCCTCTTCTGAACATTTTAGTCGTATGGTATGTGATCTTTGGTGACTCACTTCTTTCGCTTAGGGTGATGTTTTCAAGATTTGTTTATTTATACTGAGGCATTTATTAGTACTTCATGCCTTTTTATTGCCAAGTAATATTGCATTGCATTCTGATACTAATTTTTGATTTAACCTTTTTTCCAATTTCCTAAGATAACTTTGGTATTTAATTCTGTCTTACAGGATGTTGTTCACTTATCAAATAGTGTTACCTAAAGATATAATGAGTGTGCTTTCTATTTTATCACATTATTGAGGAAAGTATAAAATTAACATCATCATCTATACCCTGCAGATCTTCATAATATGATTTGATTACTCCATCTGTCACCATTAGGCAAGACCCTAATATAGTTCATAAAAATCAGAGCACTTTACGGGGAAACTCTACTGCCATGAAGGAAAATATATTAAGATTTTCTGGCTTGAAAAAATAGTGTTTTTTGTTTGTTTGTTTTTTAATAAATTTGGCTTTCTTTGTGATTTTACGCGTAGGTTTGCTCTATGCTGTAGGAGGTTATGATGGAGCGTCACGTCAGTGTCTTAGCACAGTAGAATGCTATAATGCTACAACAAATGAGTGGACCTATATAGCAGAAATGAGCACCAGGCGGAGTGGAGCAGGTACATGTGAACCTATTTTAGCAATTGAAGCACAAAAATGATGGAAAATAGTTAAAGTAAAATGATTCAGTGGCATCACTTTACATTATCGGAAAATATATGATATGCTGATTTTAATATCACTGCTAAATGTCTTTTGAATTGTGCAGTTAATGGGAGTATTTACAAAGTAATTTTACTTTAAAATTTAATGTCAAAGTGCTGTAGACATTTTGTTTCATTTATATATTCACATTGTTAGCACTCCTTTTAGTTTCTTGTTTTTAGTGCTTATTGGGGAACTTGCTTAATAATGAAATCTTTTCATATGTATTTCTTAAAATTTTGTGCTTTAATTCGGGGTTATTTTATTATGGATTTTTTTTTGAAAGGATTACATTAAAGGACTTTTTCCCTCCCTGTGTTTCACCTACATATTATTAATATTTTTATTCTGTTTGACATGCCTCTTTTTTCAGAATAATAGTTTGTTGAGATGCTTATTTAATCATCAATTCTATTGATTTCCATTTCTTAAATTGTAGGCTATAGTATCAGCTTGCTTTTATTATGAATTATAACTTCAAAAGTTTTAGTTACAGTTAAATAAACATATTAGTTAAATAAACCTAACATGATATAAATCTCTTGTTCTTTATGCCCCTCTATTTGGCTGGTTGTGTTTTATAGGTGTTGGTGTGTTAAACAATTTATTGTATGCTGTAGGAGGTCATGATGGCCCTTTAGTACGAAAAAGTGTTGAAGTGTATGATCCTACCACTAATGCATGGAGACAGGTTGCAGATATGAACATGTGCAGAAGAAATGCAGGTATCTGTCAGTTTAAGGTTATAAAACTTACGTTGAATTTTATTTTAAGTTTCACTAGTATCACTGTGTATTTTCATTGTTCTTTTACTGATCTGGGTTCCCTGATAGACTTTGAACTCTTTAAAGGCAGAAACTTACATAATAATCCTGTGAAGTTAGTGCCTGCCACAGTCTCTGGAACATAACAGGTTGTCGTGACACTTCAGTAAACTTATTTCTACTAGCTGCTACTTTTTGGTGATAAACTTGGAGACTAATTAATTAGGAGTAGACCCTTCATTTGATACTTGAATTCATTCATTCTTACAACAAATATTTTTTAGTGCCTACTATGTATCTATCACATACTGGAGATCCTACTTCTCAGGAAATTTAGTCTAGTTGAATAAATATTTATACTAGGTTAAAAAGCTAATTGGTTATCTAAATCTAGAGGGGAAGTCTGCAGAGGTAACCCTGGCTTAATACAGTTCAGGATTTCCAGGAAAATGGAAAAACTAAAGCAACAACAACAACAAATAATTTTAAGAAAGTAGAGAACTTTAAGATTAGGGAAGTAACCACTTAAAAAGAAGAATCAAGGAAGGGAAATACAAGTGGAAAATGGACTCAAGATAGCTACATAGCCTTTCAGGAAATGCTAGGATTCTTCAAAATGCCATTATCTTCATGTCATTTCTCATAGTGTAAAATAAGTTCCTGGTGAGTCTCAAACTTACTGTACACCATGGAACATCCCTCCTCCATCAGCACTCATCTTAGTTCCTCTTTAAAGAAGTGTGATTACTAAGAAAGACTAAGTATGTGGAACTGCAGATACTGTTAGCCACAGACCAGAATTTATAATTAATTCTGTTTGGCCTTGCACGTCATCTGGTCAGTTGTATTTAGTAATCAGTTCGCTCCATGGTAAGACCCTCAAATCTGGGTCCTTAGTGGAATAAGTGACTCCAGTACACATTAAGTTAGAAAAGCCATGGTGATTTGTGCAAGTGTCCTTTCCTGGATTAGGAAACTTAGTTGCAATTTGAGCTTTTTATGAATATTTTCTTAAAGGTTAGAATAATCTTATTTTTTCTCTATATGTGTTTATTGTTTTCATATCAAAAATTACTCATTTCTTTTAGGTAGAAGAATAAAGAGATAATTTGATAGCTCTATCATTATAGAGCTGTTCTTCAAAAAATTGTGTGGGAAAGGGTAGGATTTAGGAAAAAGACTTAAGTCTGTTGAAAAGTTGTTTCATACTTTGATTTAGACATGACTTTATTTGATAATAAGGAAGAGAGAAATCTGAAAGCTTACTTTCAGTTTGTTTTTCCTTCTCAATCAGTTATGTTTATTTTCTATACAAATAACAGAATTTGAATTATTTACTTCTATAATTTACAAGATACAATATAATCCAATTGAGCATATATTTTAAAATTATTTAAGTTCATAAGAATATTTTAAAATCTCACCCTCATTCCATATTCCTGGTAATCTGAAAAAAACTTCTGAGAAGATCTATTCAGCTCTTCCTTTTTAATAACCTAGGCTCAGGACCTCATCCAAGCACCTAAATTACGGGGAAGAAAGAACTAAGCTGGCAAAGAGTGGAGGACACGTATTCAATGTTAAATGGGGAGAGGTGAAAGCAGCCATATAAATTTGAAATAGCAAGCAGCTTACAAGCCAAATTTCAAAAGTTTTCATAAGTATGGTAAATTATGACACCAAGAGTGGAGTAAAAATGAAATAAATTTGAATTAGATGATTATATATAGACTTTTAATACGTAGCACGTCTGTAATAGGTTCTCAATATGAATTTGATTGTGTTGAAGTAAACTGAATAAACTGGAACCATCAAACACTGCAGGAAAGCGCATCCTTTTGGCAAAGTGATTTGGCTCCGATCGCCTAAAAGGAATCTGGTGTTGTGAGTTAGTGGGTTAGTAAAATTGATGTCTTCTGAATGTATAGCTAATATATTCAAATGGATGTATGGACCAACCTCCCTTTTGGCAGTGGGATGCTCTTTAATCTGTGAGCCCCTCATAGATATAATTAGGAAAACTCTTTAGGATGATATAATCTCCTTGTTCATGCCTTCCATCATAGCAGGGCCATTTTTGAGATAATTTTTTCTCTCACAGTCCTATGTTGTCCATCAACAGACTGAAATATAGTGTTGCATACACATATACCTACTGTATGGAGCTTGTGTGGCAGCAGCATTTGGCTTTTAAGTATCTGAACAACTGAAAATGGTATGAGTTTTTTTCCTACAAAGTTTTGTAGATTTGGGCAGCATTCTGGATTCTTTGATGCCCTCTAGTACAAGTTCATAGTAGCACTGAACTTTTTATAAGATGTTAAATGTACTTTAAAAAATTACACTGAATTAGCTTTTTAAAAGCATTTACCATTTGACTCAGCAGTTTTCTTTCTAATAATTTATATTAGGAAAAATTGCTCAAGTGTGCAAAACACTATTCAGGGGATCTTTGTTCATTGCAACATCATTGGTAACAGCAAAAAAATCAAAATTACTTAAATATCCATCAGTAAAAAAAATGATTAAATAAACTACGATGATATCATACATAAACATTACATTTATTAACTTGAGGAACTCTCCAAAGTATGTTGGTTGGCCAGGGTGGGTAAGTTATTTAATAAAGTAGCATGTGTAGTGTGAGCTACTTTGGGGTTAAAAAAGAAAGTATCTGAGTATATATGCGTAGAGAAAAGTTAGCCAGAGTAGAGATCAAAATTTTAATGGTCATTATTCTAAGTGACATAAGGTTGGAGGTCATCTTTTTTTCTTTATACTTTTCTAGATATTTTGAATTTTTGCAAAGAAAATAGTTATTTTAATAGATAAATAATATTCTCTTCTTTAAAGGGAGATAACATAGCTAACCATTTAGTGTGATAATTAAAATTAAGAATATTTTTACCTTCTACTAACATATATTTTCTTCCTTAGGATTCCCTAAGTAGCTGACTTTGACTTTTTATTTTAAAAAAATAAAATAAAATGAGAGTCAAAATAGTTTCCAACCTATAATGTTGTGAAAATTAAGTACAATAATGCATATATAAAGTAACTACTGCATAAATGACAATCAGTAGGAGCTTAGAAGTGGTATTATAGTCTCCTAATAAAGAATTCTTTTTTTTTTGGAGATGGAGTCTCGCTTTGTTACCCAGGCTGGAGAGCAGTGGTGTGGTCTTGGCTCACTGCAACCTGTGCCTCCTGGGTTCAAGTGATCCTCCTGCTTCAGCCTCTTGGAGTAGCAGGGACCACAGACACACTCCACCATGCCTGGCTGATTTTTGTATTTTTAGTAGAGATGGGGTTTCACCATGTAGCCCAGGCTGGTCTCGAACTCTTCTGACGTCAAGTGATCTGCCCACCTCGGCCTTCCAAAGTGCCGGGATTACAGGCGAGAGCCATGGTGCCTGGCTATCCTAATATAAAAAGAATTCTTTACATGTTCACTATTTTCTCTTCTTGCCTCCTTTCAAAGAAATTAGTGTCTCTGGATTACCTCACTAAACATGTACAGGGATACTCATATTCATCCAACTTTTTTAAACAATCGTTTTCTCTCTGTGTAATTTTTTAAAGGAGTTTGTGCAGTTAATGGTCTGTTATATGTTGTTGGAGGGGACGATGGTTCCTGTAACTTGGCGTCAGTAGAATATTATAACCCAACAACCGATAAATGGACAGTTGTGTCATCGTGTATGAGCACAGGGAGAAGTTATGCAGGTAACTGGTCTCTAAAGTCAATTATCATACAAAAAGATGACCTCATTATGATTTTTATATTAACAAAGTTTTTCTGTTATAAGAATAAAGTCTTCTGAAGGTATAGTTTATATCTTACTCTTAAGATGATTAACATTGGCTGTGTATATTCTGAAATAAAGCACCAGTATACTTTTGTCATTCTACAGTCATTTGTATTCAAAATCCCAAGTCTTTGATATGCAAAATCATATAATAAAATTTAATGTAGCTAAAATCTGTATGCAGAGAAGAAGAATTCACTATGTGGCAAGGCTTTAATTCCTGAGATGTCCAAGAAATAGGATAGGATTCCTACGTCTCCCCATGGTGCGGCTCCATGAGACAGTATTATAGTGAGGCTGTGGAATAATTTTTCTTTTTTAAGCATAGTACTGGTTGAGTTATAAAACGTGATTTTTTGTTCCATTCTCTTAGTAAGATAAATTATAATTTTAATTAATTTTATCGTGAATCTTTAAACTGTTATTTATTTCAGTGATATTTATCTGGCTTTTAATAGTATAATTTTCTGTAACAAAATTGATCCAATAGTGGAGAAAGAAAATGTCTAAACTAATTAACCATTACTGTTGCTTATGTATCATTCAAAACAGTACTTAGAAGAACTAGGTACAGTAGAATTCCAATATAACATGGCTGAATACTAGATTAATTTTTAAAACAACTTCATTGAGGTATAAACTGACAGAATACATAGTGTACAGTTGACCCTTGGACAACACAGGTTTGAACTGTGTACGTCCACTTATATGTGGATTTTTTTTGAAAAATAACTATGTTGGAAAAATTTTTTGGAGATTTGTAACAGTTTGAAAAAACTCAGATAAACTGCATAACCTAGGAATATTGAAAAAATTAAGTAAGATTATGAACACAAAATATATGTAGATATTAGTCTGTTTTATCATTTACTACAAAATATCCAAAAATCTATTACAAAAAGTTAAAATTTATCAAAACATATGCACACAAACTCTTACAGGAACAAACACCTACAAACCATAGATGGTGTCATTCACAGTCCAGAGAAATGTGAACAAACCACAAAGATACAATATTAAATCATAACTGCATGAAATTAACTGTAGTATGTTACTGTACTACTATAATAATTTTGTAGCCATCTCCTGTTGCTGCATTAGTGCGCTCAGCTGTTGTGAGTATCCACTTAAAAAGCTGTGGGGCGCTAATCACCTCTGAAAGAGCAGTTTGTCTCTTCAGTGACCGTATCTCAGTAAAAAGTTCTCTCTCATGGTTCTGCGTTATTTTTCATCATGTTTACTGCAATATCATAAACCTTGAATAACACCATGGGACCCATGCAAAGTGCCACTGGTGATGATGCTGGGAAGTGCTCCAACGAAGCAGAGAAGAGTCATGACATGACAAGAAAAAGCAGAATTGCTTGAGATAAACCATGGACTGAGGTCTGCTGCTGCACTTGCCCACCATTTCAAAATAAATGAATCCAGGGTCGGGATCATTGTAAAAAGGAAAAAGGAAATTCATGAAGCCATCCTTGCAGCCATCCCAGCAGTTTTGAAAACTTCACACTTTTTGTGAAATCCCTTTTTATCTTGTGTTGAACATGCAGCTTTTATGTGGGTGAAGGATTTTTCTTTTTGAGACAGAATCTCACTCTCGCCCAGGCTGGAGTGCAACAGCGTGATCTCAGAACACTGCAACCTCTGCCTCCCAGATTCAAATGATTCTCATGCTTCAGCTTCCTGAGTAGCTGGGATTACAGGGGTGTGCCACCACACCCGGCTAATTTTTAAACTTTTATTATTTTTGATTTTTTGGTTTTGGTTTTTGGTGGGTGCAGGATTGCTGTAAGAAAGGCATACCTGTCAACTCTAATATGATTTGAGAAAAAGCAGTCATTATATGACAACTTGAAGCAAAAGGAAGGTGAAGGATCTGAAACTGGAGAATTTCCTCAGACTACTCAAGCAAAGGATGACTTGATAATTTTGGAAAGGGGTTTGGCTCAAAAAATGTCAAGATAACAGGAGAAGCAGCTTCTGTCAAACAAGGGGCAGCAGATAAGCTCCCAGATGCCGTTAAGAAGGTTGTTGAGGAGAATGGATGTCTGCCTGAAAAAGTTTTTAATGCAGACAAATGTCCCACCAAGGACATTTATTACAAAGGAAACTGAGCACCAGAATTTAAGGCAGAAGGGGATAGGCTAACTCTACTATTTTGTGCAAATGCAGTTGGGTTTATGATTTGGACTGCTCTTATCTAAAAAGCTGCTAACCCTCAAATCCTTGAAGGGAAAATATAAATACCAGCTGCCAGTCTTTTGACTGCATAACAGGAAGACCTAGACAAGAACTCTTTTCCTGGATTGGTTCCATCTGTGCTTTCTTCCTGAAGTCAGGAATTACTTTGCCAGTAAGGGACTGCTTTTTATTTTGATATTGGACAGTGCCGTTGGCCACCCAGGACCCCATGAGTTCAACACCAAAGGCATAGAAGTGGTCTACTTGCCCTTAAACACAATGTGTCTAATTCAGCCTCTAGATCAGGGACCAGAGGAACCTTAAAGGTTCATTATATATGGCACTCTATGGAAAAAAATTGCCAATGCTATGGAAGAGAATATCAACAGAGAAAACATGAAAGTCTGGATGGATTACACCATTGAATATATCATTGTTGTTATAGAAAAAGCTATGAAAGTCATCAAATCCAAAACAATAAATTCCTCCTGGAAAAAAAAAAAACAAAAAACCTGTGTTCAGATGTTGTGTATGACTTCACAGGAGTTATGACAGAGCCAGTCAAAGAAATCATGAAAGAGATCGTGGATGTGACTATAAAGGTTGATGGTGAAGGATTTCAGGTATGGATCTTGGAGAAATTCAAGAGCTAATAGTTACCAAACCAGAGAAATTAACAGAACATGACTCGACGGAGATGAGTGCTTCTTAACCACTGCCAGACAATGAAGAAGACGTAGAAGCAATGCCAGAAAACAAACGGACTTTAGACAGTCTGGCAAAAGGGTTCTGGTTATTCAAGACTGTTTATGACTTATTTTATGAAATGGGCCCTTCTATGATATGTGCACTGTAACTGAAGAAAGTGGTGGAAGGAGGATTGGTATTGTATGGAAACATTTTTAGAGAAATGAAAAAAACAAAAAAGTCAGACAGGAATTACAGTGTATTTCCTTAAAGTTGCACCAAGTGTGTTTGCCTCTCCTGTTTCCCCTGCCTTCCCTTCCACCTCCTCCACCTCTTCCGCCTCTGCCACCCCTGAAACAACAAGACCAACCTCTCCTCTTTCTCCTCCTCCTCAGCCTACTCAATGTGAAGAGACAAGGATGAAGACCTTGATGATGATCCACTTCCCCTTAATGAATAGTAAATATAGTTCCTCTTCCTTATGACTTTTTAAATAACATTTTCTTTTCTGTAGCTTACTTTAAGAATACAATATATAACACATAACATGTTATGACATATATAACATATATTACATGGAAAATATGTTAATTGACCATATCAGTAAGGCATTTGGTCAACTGTAAGCTGTTAATAGTTGAATTGTGTGGGAGTAAAAAATTATACATGGGAGGGTCAGCACCCCTGACCCCCATGTCGTTCAAGGGTCAACTGTATATTTAAAGTATATAATTTTATTACTTTTGACATAGTATATACCCATGAAACCATCACCACAATCAAGATAATGAACATACCCGTCATGCTCAAAAGTTTCTGTGTTCCCTTTTGAGTATGTTTTCCAAATTGTAACTACAAAGAGGAAGAGACTAGTTCTGGATTAAATAGTCTTATATTTAGTCCATAACTAAACAGAGATTTCACTGTCATTTAGATTAAAATGATGATACTACTAAAGTTTAAGAAAGAGATTCTGAAACATGATTTGTATGGTTCCTCCTGCCTTCGTATTATAATAAAGAATTGAGTGTTTTCTCAGAGATACAGAATGCTGCCTGTGACTTCTTTTTTATCTCTTGATTTCTTTGCTCAGGGGTCACAGTTATTGATAAACCATTATGAGCCTGAAGGACATTTTCAGCATATTTATACATGAGAAACAGCCTTCAACAAGTATTTCTGAAGTGACTGAGAATCTAGCACTTCTCCACTTGTAGCTGCACTTTACGTCTCAGCAGAAGATAAGATCGTCTGCCTTTATAGGCCTCGGATACTGAAGATTATTTTTGGTAGAAGCACCGTGTAGGCTTTTTCTGCAATGAGCAGCAGCTGACTGAATTTTCATAAGAAACTTGGACTGCAGGACTTAATCTGTAGTCTTTAGACAACAGTTGCTTTCATAAAGACTAGTTCTTACCAACCTTGAATGACTATGGATTATTTTGTGAAGGAGGATGAAATGATGCGTGTTCTTGTAAAATTAA